>NC_056743.1:159950997-160292247 GCF_019279795.1 Protopterus annectens | reverse complement strand
ATGGTCCAACCAGACAGTGGAACTCGGTAGCCATAGAAATTTCAAAGCTGCTAGAAAAAGTGTCATCCAACCGGCCTTCCAAGACCAGTTAGAATCCAGAGTCTAGTTGCCTTTTTTTGGTACTAAAACAAATCTCAAGGGACCTCAAGCCCATCCGAGACGTTTGTCATCTAAACTAGTTTGAGAAACAGACCAAATTCCAGATGGTCACAATTCAGTCCATTTTACCTTTACTGAGGAAGGATGATTAGATGTGCTGCATAGTTCTCCAGGATGCATACTTTCATATCAAAACAGCAAAGCACTCCAGGAAAGTTCTCCACTTGCAGCTGGGAGTCTGTCATTATCAATTCTGGGCCCTGCCTTTCAGTCTCACCACAGCCCCCAGAGTGTTTACCAATATCATGGCAGTGGTAGCAGTGAACTTGTGTTTGCTTGTGATCCATGTTTTCTCATACCTTGATGATTGGTTCTGAACTGCTACATCCATGCATCTGCTGCTGTACCATCTGGACCTGGTGCTCCAGTTGCTTCTGGACCTATGCGTAACTGTAAATCTTTCAAAGTGCCATCTGTCGCTAATGCAGGAAATGGATTTCATAGGATGCCACCTAGGCACCACCTGTTAGATTGCCAGTCTTCCCCATTTGAGGGTTTTCTCACTCCTACTCATGGCCATGCAGCTACTACATCACACATGTTCACCTGCTAGATTAGTTCTGTGTCATTTTGGGCTCATAGCTTCAGTGATTCTAACGGTTCTTTTAGCCATATACTTCATGAGAGTACTGCAGTGGACCTTAGCAGTACAGTGGTCCCAGTCTTTTCATCCTTTACATACAGAAATAAGGATTACACTAGTTTGCAGAAGACCCGTTGCCTGGTGGAGTACATCTCCAGTGATAATGAATGGTCGCTCATTATACACATTACACACACCAAGAGCAGTAGTAACCATGGATGCTTCCCTTCTGTGGTTGGGCGTTTGAAGGAAGAATGGTCCAAGGTACTTGGACATCCCAAAAGGCCAATCTTCACATCAATGCCTTGGAGTTGAGGATGGTCCTTGTAGAGTTGCAGGCATTCTCCTCTCCTACCAGTACATGCTGTGAAGCCATTTCTCATTGAAAAGGCAGTTCTTGCCAGTGTTTTTAGTGTCAGTTGCCCTGTCTGCCTTATTTCATTTTTATTGTCCAATTTCCTCATGTGTCCAATACATAGAATCATTTTCCATTCACTGAAAGATCATGTACTTTTCCTCAACAAAACGATTAGGACTCTGTTCCAGGTTTATTTTGGATTTCGGTATGCACTACCTACACCTTTCTATTGCTCACTCTCGTTCATGGTGAGTGAACACCTGAAAAGGATACCTCAGAACATTTTATGTCCAGTTTTACTCTTTCATTACTTATAGATGCTATTTACTTAGAGTTTTGCCTTATTTAATTTTTCTGTCTTATATTGACAGGAATGAGTTTAAAACTCTGCCCAGGCTTTCTCTCTCTCTGCTTTGTAAAATGTCTTTCTTAATGGTATGCACTTTTCCCTTGATGTTAATTTGCTGATTAAAATTCCTCATTTCTATGGCTCTATTATAGCTTGATGGTTGTGCAGTTTCCAGACTTCCTAACAGTACATCTTTCAGTGAGTGTTCCCTTCTGTTAGCTCTACTAGTGATTTCTGCCCCTTGCTTTGTTGCACTTTTGGCTGCAGTAATACTTTTGCTGTCTACTTTGCGGCTGCAATATTTCATTGTGTAGCTCCCTTTCCTGCACTAGTTTTGCTTTTTCGGGCTGCTCTGCCATAGTTGTAAGCTGAAATATTTCTTTAAAGGACAGCAATGGGATTCTATTATTATTAGATGCTCAACTTTTCTGTCCTTTTTTCCCCTATTTACTGTCCCTCCTATGAATAAACAATAGTGCAGCATTTTAAAATATTTTAAATCCACTGTTTCTCTCCACTACAACAGTACCTTACTGTAATGTGGTGGTTTCATTTTTAAAAAAAAATGTATCCTGCCCTGGAAAAGCTTGCTGCAGTATCCAATTCATTGATGTCATCAAGACTAATTAATGAAACAGTTTAAGAAACTTCTCTGTGTGGAAGATTTTCAGTCCATATATCTCTAGTTAATCACTGTATATTAATCAAATTAGACAATAGTAGTAGAAGTAGCGAACTTAAACTCATCTTAAGTAAAACAAATAATATATAGTTTTGAAATATATTGTACAGAATTACGAAGTATTCTAAAGTAATCCAGTCGAAAATCCTTTAAGTACACAGACGAGCTATCCAAGTAAAATAAGAATAGAGTAATAATTTTCTCATAAGCTTTCTAAATATATATATATATATATATATATATATATATATATATATATATATATATATACTTTTATCAGGCAAGGGAGTGGTTTATTGTGCTGTAAAACAGTGTTCGTGGTACACATGTTAAATTCATAACCCTTCCCCCATCAGTGTGACATTCAAGCTGGTCCTACCCTACTTAGCAACTGTCATAATAATATAACCTTTATGTACTTTAAATAAAATTTATAATGATGTGGTACCTCTTATTAATGAATACAGGTAGTTTTTTTGGTCAATTCCTTCCCCAAGCTGACATCACCATGACTGTCCTAAAAATCCACCCATGCTGTGATGTCACAGCTCCCTGGTTGTTCCCCTACCCATACAGAAAGTAAAGGCTAGAACAAGGAAATGGTGCACGAGTCAAGTCTCCTGCTGTGAGCCGTCAGTCACAGCAGGTAACGGCTCAATGTACCCTTAGCACTTTGACAGCTAGGGAAGTTAGGTGTGAAGGGGGCTGGGCGATAAGTCATAGTAGTAGTACAATTCAGGCTTCACAAATATTGCAGTTTAGCCATTCTAAAAAGAAGCAGCAGTAAAAAGCACTTTGAAAGACTGTTCTGTGGCATTTGCACTGTTTGTGTTTTAAGTAGTCACTGAATGGCATGAAATGTTACTTGAAACTGACTGAAAGAAAGCAGTGTATGCATGGAAAATTCAATGCAATGACAGCTTTCGGAAGAAAGATGTCTGCATGAAGTAATTTTTTTACAGACCAGCACTGCATTGTGGGATATCTAGAGGCAGTTGTTGTCGCCTCACAGTAAGATGCTGTCCTGTTCGATTCTCAGCTAGAGCGTCTTCTGTGTGGAGACATGCATGAATGGGCGTACCTTAGTTGAAGGTTGTGCGTCAGGGCTGGCAACTCAGCACGTAAAACTCTACTGCCAATCATTAGCGGACTGGAGTTCCACTGTGGCGACCCCTAACTGGGAAAAAGCCGAAAGACACAACAACTAAACAATCAGAATTATTTCAATATGCCAGACCCCATGTGGTCAGAGTCCGAAATTACATATACAAATATTTAAAAACTTGTAAATAGTCCCAGAGTGATGTTAAAATGTAGGAAACACCAAACCATGATGAAATAAACATGTTTTTTGAGTCTGTGGGTGTGGTTCTCCATTAAATGGTGTACATTTTTCTTCCCTGTGTTATTAGCGATATGTTTGTACATTTAGTTTATTCTAAACTGTGCCTTGATATTTGTTTAATTCGTGTTTTATAATGAATGTGTCTACTCATTGCTCTGCCCCTTTTTTCCAAGTTAGACACAGAGGAATGTCTGTAGGATTATTCACTTACTGATTCCAGTTCCTATATTAATATGGTGGTCTGTCAAAAGAAGTACTTTCTCCCCATTGCTTCTACAGGTATTTGAAATGGGGGGATAATCTTTCCATAATATCAGGTCATGTGATGAGTGGAGAAATACAGTAGCAAAACTACAGCAGCAGGATATAAACTACCTTCCCAGATAATTTTTATGTCTAGATGAGTAGGATATATTTTGTTTTCTTATTTCAATGAATTTACAATTCTTTTCTCTTATTTTAACCATACTGCATGTATCTAGCAATCCTTCAGCCTTTTGTCACTAGTTACAAGACAATAGATTTTTGAAGTAGCACAGTAATGTAATACAATCTCAACTATTCTAGCAAATAACTTATCGTATTCCATAGGCATGACTTTATTAAAAGTATGCTTTACAGGGAGCTTGTTTTTTATTGGTATGTTTCTATCAGTAGTACAAAATATGGTGATATGTGATCCTTTTTTCTTTATTGAAAAAAAGTACCCCTGCTGCTGATACCCGTTAACATTTGACTGAGCTGTACTGCAGGTGTAGGCTGCCCAGTTCCTTAGATGGCTTTGTGCATAACAGCACGTCTACTAGTTGAACTTACCCATTTTCTTAAAGCAGTAGATCAGTTTTGTTAGTGGCAAACAGTTGTACCATCTGCTTTGCGTCACAACTGTAATCTTAACATTTTGTGTGGAAAAAGTGCAGTTTTCACTTTTCAATTTGTCTTTTTGGTAACACTATCTCTGGCAAGTAATGTCTTAATGCTAGCACAATCATTTCTCCCCATGTTCAGAAAGGCTTTCAGCATTTCCCTGGTCAGATGAACTGAAAGGATGCTGGCCTGTTTCTTTTTTCTCATTACTCTTGAGGCATACTTTTTAAAGGTGACATGATATGGATCTTAGTCATCCTTCTTTGTTTCAGTGATGAAACAATCCTTGGCATAGCTTCCCATTTAAACACTGAAATTATCCCTTCAGCTGTGACAGTGAGTGTGTGTAGTAGTTGCTGCACAGTTTTTTATTAAATTTACACTACACTCATCAGAGAAAACGGAAGTTCCACAGAACTGTCTTTGTTTGTGTCTCTGAGGGAGATGTGTACTTTAGACAGGTGACTTCTTTAGGTTGGCAGTGGTAGGTGCAATCTTAAGACTTTGAAGGGAAAAAAGTGCTGATAACGGCTGCTGCAGTCTACCAGCGTGGATGGTTAAACAGAGTAGAAGCACCAGTTGTAGAAAACAGCATTGTTTGTTATAGAGAAGAGCTTAGAAAATGCAGGTGATTGTTACATTTTTGCTTTTAGGGCTAGCAACAAGCTAACACCCATTATCTTAAAAATTTAGCAGAAGCATTAGTTGTAGAAACCGGCATTTGAGAGGAGCTTAGAAAATGCAGGAGGTTCATCGTGTTTCACTGTTGCACCTAACCAATGGGTAGCCCTCGATCGTCCAGAATGCCAAAGGTAAGTAATAATGACGTCTGCTGTCGGTTGTAAAGGATTTCAGGGTGTCCGATACGAAAGGAGGCAGCCGACGGCACTTCAGTCTTCCTTGCTGCGGAGCCTGAAGCAGAATAATTTCTTGCATGAGTGCCGGTAGGCAGTTTACCTTTTTTGTTTCCGACTCCACAGTTGAAGTCAACTACAGTTAAGTATCCTGTTGGGGATCCTCTTTTCTTGCCTTAACGAATGTCAGAAAAGACTGTTAATTGTCTTACCTGTGGAAAGCAGATTCCCCATAGAGATTTTCATTCCTACTGTATTATTTATTTAGGCCTTGACCACAATGTTCCTAATTGTGATCTCTGTGCTTCCTTTAATCCACGTAGTATTCGTCGTTGGGCTAAGCTTTTAGCTAAGCATTTTGGAGTTTGGCCTAAGTTTGTCGGTATGGTGTCCGCTGGTCGTCATGCTTTGGATATCCCCAAGAAACATAAGGCTAAGGACCGAGACAGGCTTCCGAAGGTCAAGTCCTCGGATGATGTTAAGTTGGTAGTCAGTCATGCGGTAGCCAGTGAGGTTCCTTTGCAGCCTGCAGATTTTCAACTGCAGGCCTCGGTTGAGACCATTTCAGAGGCCTCCAGGTCTCTGGCTTCCATTTTGCCTTCTGAACTTCCGCCTGTTGCCTCTTCAGCTGGATCCGGAACTGCGAAGCTGACCCCGGTGTCCGAGACCTCCCTTCTTCGTTCAGACAGCACGCTCATACCGACTACTTCAGCTGCAACTTAGGCGGTTGCCAGGCCTCCCGAGTCCTTTAGACTTGCAGGTAAACCTTCCAGTCGTAAGCCTGTGAAGAAGCAGGCTCCAGTTTCCCCTCATTCTCAAATGGTTAAAATGGCTGATGACCTTTTGACTCTTAGTAGGAGTTCACAGCCTCCTCCTTCAAAAAGAGGTAGGGATGTCTGTCCTGAGGCTTTGTTTTTTTTCAGGTTCGGATACTTCTAGCATTTCTGTTGATGGAGGAAGTTTCTGAAGCTTTCTCTCCTTTTGAGGATTCAGACTAAGAGGAGTCCATCCATTCTGCTTCTCCTCCGGAAGATTTCTCTTTTGGTGATGCTTTAAATACTCTCAGGGAACATTTTAAATGGGAAAGTCAGAATTATCCCCTTTCTAAGAAAAGGGTTAGGGAGTTTTTGGATTTGCCTCAGCATAAGCCTTTGGCTATTCCACCTGTGTTGGGAAGTGGTTGATGATGTTTTTCTGGAAAATTCCTTGACTCCAAATTCGGCTCCTCCTGCTCCCAGGAAACCCTGACCGGTACTATAGAGTCCCTGATTCTCATTTGTTTCTTCTCAGGAATCAGTTGGCTAATCCAGAGTTTATTTCTCAAGACCCTAAAGGAGTTAAGGCCACTGTTACTAAAAATCCTGTTCCTTTTGACAGGGAATCTAGGAACCTAGATAGGTGGGTTAAAAAGGTTTATACCTCCGCCACTCTTGCTATTATGTCTACTAATTGTCTTTTTTTCATATGCTTGCTGAAGTACCAGCAGCACACTTTGGAAGCTATTAAGTGTAGGATAGCAAGTGTGCCTCAGTTGGTAGAGAGTAAGGATATGCAGGATTTGCTGAATTCTTCCAGTCTTGCCAATAAACATTTATTACATTTTGGTTTTGACATTCTAGAAGCCTCCTGTACGGCTACAGCTACTGGCTCTGTTATTAGAAGGCACGTTTGGCTCAGGGAGCAGCCCCTACCAGAGCCTGTCAAGGCTAAGCTTTTAGAAGTACCTTTGCATAAGGACAGTCTTTTTAGCAGCAAAGCAGAGGAAGTGCTCAAGAAGATGGAAGACAAGGCCAAGTTTATGCAGACAGTTGAAGACTTTCTGCAAGTTCAGCCTCCTCGCTTTAGCAGGAATTTCCCTTCTTAGAGTTGGACATTCCGTGATACCAACAGACAGAGCCATTCTAGGACTAGAGGTTACAAATCTTCTAGGGCACAGATGGCTACCCCTCAAAGGTCTAAGCATTGTCAGGCTTCCTCTTCCAAGGAGGGAAGTTCTAAGCCTGCATCTCAATCTAAACATTCTCAATGACTGTCCAACTTCTGCCTGTTCTTGCCTGCCCGGAGAGTCCCTTAGGGGGAAGGCTGGCCCTTTTTACAAATGTTTGGGCCAGCATCACGGACAACAAATGGGTAGGGTACTCAGAACTGTATTCCTAGGAAGCAAGTTTTCTTTCCACACCTTTCTAGTACCTGAAGGCTTCCCTGACGCTCCTCCAAACCAAAGGACAGAAGTAGAAAAGCAAATTTTGTCTCTTAGATCTGGGAGCAATAGAATCAGTTCTTGCTCAGCAGGTAGGCCAAGGTTTCTATTCCAGACTTTTCCTAGTACCGAAAAAAGAAGACAGCTGGCATCCTATCCCAGAGCTATCAATCCTGAACTCTTTCTTGATAATTCCAAAGTTCAAAATGATCACTCTGCATCAGTTGCTGCCAGTGTTAGAAAAGGATTCCTGGCTGGTAACGTTGGATCTCAAAGAAGCTTATCTGCACATCCCTGTCGAGGAAAGTTGCAGGCAATACCTTCGTTTCAGGGTGGGCAAGCGACAGTATCAATTCTCTGCGCTGCCCTTTGGCTTATCTACTGCTCCCAGAGTTTTCACAAAGTACCTGGCTCCAGTCATTGCTTTTTGCAGGCAGAAGAAAATGCAGATTTATCCATACTTGGACGACTGTCTAATTCAAGCAAATTCGCACGAACAGTTATTAAAGGATCTAGAATTTGTAAAGACTCTTCTCTCTTCCCTGGGTTGCACACTCAATGTGGAAAAATCAAAAATGGTGTCATCCAAAGAGAGAACATTCCTGGGAGCGAGTCTGAACACAGCCGCCCAGATGATATATCTCACCTAGGAGAAGCAGACAACTCTTTCAGTTTACTTCAAGGACTTGGCAAGCCTGTCCCAGCTACCTGCAAGGAAATACCTACAAGCTCTGGGATTCATGCCCTCTTGTATTTTCATGATTCCATATGCAAGACTGCATATGAGGAAATTGCAGTGGTACCTCAAGAACATTTGGTATCAACACACACAGGACTTTGATGTGATAATTCCTCTGCTTCCATGTTTGCAGACAGAGTTTCTATGGTGGGCAACAGCCTGTCTACAGAACAAAGACATGCCTTTTTGTCCACCCCTTGCCACTCAAGTTCTTACCACAGACGCATCAGACTACGCCTGGGAGCTCACCTGGATGGTAGATGCGTACAGGGAATTTGGAATTTCCAGCAGATGCACCTGCACATAAATTTAAAGGAGTTGATGGCAGTCCAGCAGGCCTTACTAGCTTTCAAACATCTTCTTTCTCCAGGGACCCTGCTTGCCAGGACGGACAACACCACAGTCATGTGGTACATCAACAAGCAGGGAGGGACTCATTCTTACCTCCTGTGCAAACAAAGCGAGAGTCTTTGGTCCATAGCAGCATCCCTGGGCCTGCATCTCCCAGCTCAGTTTCTTCCAGGAAGGCTCAGTGTTTTGGCAGACCAGTTGAGCAGACGGAACCTGGATCCTTACGAGTGGCCGCTGAACAGAGCAGTTTTTTTACAGCAGCATTCAATGTTTGGGTACTCCTCAAGTAGATCTTTTCTCCTCTCCAGACAACCATCTTCTACCTTTTTTTTTGCACCAGACAGCATCACAGCAGAGCCTGGAAAGTGGATGCTCTGTCCTTCCCTTGGACGCGGCTGTCAGTTTATGCCTTCCCTCCTCTTTCCAGAGTATTATTGAAGATCAAGGATGAGTGACCAAGGACTATTCTCATAGCTCTAGACTGGCCCAGGCAGCATTGGTATCCACTGCTTCGCAGTCTCTCCCAATTTCCTCCTTGGCATCTTCCTCTGAAGCTAGATCTTTAGGTTCAGAAAGGGGGAAACATTCTACTTCCTCATCTTCAGTCCCTCCATTTGGCAGCATGGCTCATTGTATGACTCAATCCTTTTCTTCTTCCCTTTCCCAGCAGGTGGTTGACGTGCTGAGGGAGGCCAGGAGGCCTAGCACTAGGTAGTCTTATGCTGGCAAATGGGAAAGATTTTCTTTGGATGCAGGCTAGATACTAATAATCTCGGCCTACCCTTCCTCTGATCCTGGAATACCTGGCCTATTTGCTTCAAGGTGGTCTTTCCTCTATCAAGATCCATGCTTCAGCCATTTCTGCTCATTGTTCTTTTGAACAACCCATTTTCTCTCATCCTCTGATGAAAATGTTTCTCAGAGGTGCTTGCAACTTAAAACCTCCCAGAAGGCCGCCTACTCCAGCCTGGGATCTTAATTTTGTTCTAAAGAAACTCGCTCTTCCTCCTTTTGAGCCAGCTGCCACTGTTTATTTATTGTTTCTCTCGTGGAAGACTGCTTTCCTCTTGGCTATAACTTCAGCAAAGAGGATTTCGGAGCTGCATGCTTTGATGGCTGTAGAGCCTTTTCTTATTTTCCATGCGGATAGGGTCTCTCTGAGAACCAACTCTTCCTTTATGCCTAAGGTGGTTTCTAGCCTGACTCTTAATCAGTCCATACACCTTCCTACCTTCTTTCCTAATCCTCGAAATAGAGGTGAAAGAATCCTACATTCTCTTGATGTGCATAGGCAGCTCAGATTTTACCTGGACAGGACTAAAGACCTTCGGAAATCAGCACAGTTATTGGTCAGTTTTGCCCTTGGAGCCCAGGGCAAGGCTATTTCTAAGCAAACCATTTCTAAATGGATTGCTCATTGTATTACTTTTTGTTATTCCTTTCATGACAAGGTTCCTCCTCAAGGGGTTAGGATCCACTTAACTAGAGCAGCTTCCACTTCTGCAGCCTTTTTACGGGGTGTCCCTACTATAGACATTTTGGAGGCTGCCACATGGTCTTCTGTTCACAAAGCATTATAATTTGCCATTGTTTTCTAGAGCCAGGGCAGGGTTTGCCACTGCTGTTCTGCAGGGCATTATCTCCAATCCTTGATGCTGTTGGTTCCTCCTCCCTTTTCCCTGGGCTTCGGTATTCAACCCATTGGTTAGGACTGCAAAAGTGAAACGCGAACATAGTACAATTGTGTACACTTACCATAAATGTAGATGTTAGAGTGTATTCACTGTTGCAGTCCTGCTTTCCCTCCCTTCTTCCCCCTTTTCTCTTTTCCTAAGGTACAGACTAAATTTGGTTTAAGTCTTGTTTTCTTGGGGCTCCTGACTGTTATGGCAAGAAAAACTGAGGAAGTGATGTCTGCTGCCTCCTTTTGTATCCGACACCCTAACGTCCTTTACAACCGACGATAGCCGGCACCATTATTACTTACCTTTGGTATTCTGGTCGATAGTGAGCCACCGAGAGGCGGATAACCCATTGGTTAGGACTGCAACAGTGAATACACTCTAACATCTACGTTTATGTTAAGTGTACACAACTGTACATGTTCTTAGTGTTTCACTGTTGCAGTCATTACATTTGGGTTATCTGCTTGCAGATAGCCCTTAGTCGGCCTGATTAACAAGGTCTTGGGTCCTGCGTCGGTTGCTGTCCCTTCTTTCATGACGTCAGGTCGTCAGGGATATAAAACATGTAGCCGACGCCATTACATCAGTCTTTCTTGCCATGCAATGCCCGAAGCAGAAGCAGTTCGCAAGTGCCGGTCGGCCAACTCCCGAAATTTTTGTTTTCGAGTTTCAGAACTGAAGTCTTCAACTAAAGCTAAGTACCCCGTTGGGGAAACTTTTTCTTGCTCCTTACCGATGTCCGTAAAAGTTAATAATTGCATTACTTGTGGAAAGCAAATACCTCATAAAGATTTTCATTCGTACTGTATTCCTTGCCTAGGCCCTGACCACGATGTACCTTACTGTCGGTTTTTTGCTTTATTTAATCAGTGCACTATCAGTCGTTGGTATATTTTCGCCTCTAAATATTTCGGTTCTTGGTTTAATTATCCAGAAATGTCGTCTGTTATCCATCCAACTACTGGGATTCCGAAAAAATGCAAAGATAAAGACAGAGACAGGCTGCCGAGGTCCAAAACTGCCGCCAACGCTTCTCCTAAGCCAGTCGCCAGTTCGCCGGTACTTAGTGAGGCGCTTTCGCCCCTGTTACCTGCTACTTCTGATTCGCAGGCCTCTACTGAGACCCATTCGGAGTCCGGTATGCTGCGAGATGCTTCAACTATGGAACCCGCGGATGTCTTTACCTTGGATGGGTCCGAAGCCGCTGTGCAGGCACTGGCTTTTGAGGGTGTATTCAGGCCTACGGACTTGCATATTAAACAGACGCTTCTTTCTTTACTTAGGCCTAAATCTCGATCCATGCCTAAAATACGATGCCCAGGCCACATGCTCAGGCCTCTATGCCTAAAAAACAAATGATAAGAATGGCTGAAGATCTAATAACTCTAATCAGGAGTAGCCACCCCCCCCCCCCCTTCTAAGAGGCCTTGGACTGAAGTTGATTATGAATCTTCTGATCAGGATTCTGTTTCTGATTCTTCTGATGATCTGGATTTGCCCTTATCTACTTATGAAGATTCTGATGCATAGGACTCCATTCCCTTTGCTTCCCCTCCTGAAGATTTTTCTTTTGGGGAAACCTTACAATACTCTAAGGGAGCATTTCCACTGGGAAAGCAGGATTTTTCTGACTCAAAAAAAGAGCCTTAGGGATTTCCTTTTCCTACTTCAGCATAGGCCTTTAGCTATTCCTCCTGTACTAGACATTGTTGATGCTTTTTCGGAATTTAGTTTGGCCCTGATTCCCTGCCTCATGCTCCCAGAAAACCTGACGGATACTAGACCGTTCCTGAGTCCCACAAGTTCCTTTTCAGAAATCCTGTTGCTGATCCAGAAACCATTTCTCAGAGACTCAAGGGCATTAAGGCTTCTTCTGCTAAAAATCCTACCCCTTCTGATGGCAGTCGGGGCTTTAAACTGCCAATTTCATATGCTAAAATATCAACAGCATATTATGGGACTGCTTAAACAGAAAATGATGATGATTTCTGACTGTGTGGAAAATAACGATTTACAAGATTTATTGCATTCTGCTGAACAAGTTGGAAAATGTACTTTGCAATGTGGTTTTGATTCATTAGAGGCTTGTTGCAGGGCTGCTGTTACTGGGTCTGTGCTCAGAAGGCATGCTTGGCTTAAGGAGCAATCTTTGCCTGATCATGTTAAAGCTAAATTGTTGGATGCTCCTTTAAATCAGGACCGCCTGTTTGGCAACAAGGCTGAGGAAGTTCTTAAAAAGATGAAAGATGAAGCTAAATCTATACAAACTGTTAAAGGTTTTTTGCAAGTTCAGCCTCCTAGATTTAGTAGGCACTAGCCCTCTAAGAATTGGTCCTTTCCAGCCAAACCCAGACACTGCAAAACCCCCAGGTTACAGTCCCAGGGGACACACACAACTAAGCAGTGGGGGGGCTCCACTTCCAAATCTGGGAATAATAAGTCTCCCCCTATGGTAAAATGTCTCAATGACTTCCTTTTAAAATTTCCAAGCACTTATCAACTGACTGCCCCTTTGGGGGAAAGATTGCTCTTCATGCAAAGAACTGGGAAGTCATTACTCAGGACAACTGGGTCTTAAATATAGTGTCCCAGGGATGCTGATTTCACTTCCACACGTTGCCAACGCCAAATGGGTGGCTGGACCTACCCCCAAATCAGTGGGCAGAGACTCAAAAACAGGTACTTTCTCTCTTAAGCATGGGGGCTATTCAGCTGGTACCAGAAGAGGAAAAGGGACAAGGTTTCTACTCGAGACTTTTCCTGGTACCCAGAAAAGATGCATCATGGCATCCTATCCCTGGACATGTCTACTCTAAACACCTTTCTGGAGGTTCCAAAATTCAAGATGCTGACTCTTCACCAATTACTTCCAATGCTAGGCAAAGACGCCTGGTTGGCAACACTAGATTTAAAAGAAGCATATCTGAACATCTCAATCGGGGAATCTTGGAGAAGATACCTACCTTTCAAAGCAGGCTACACGCACTATCAGTTCTCTGCATTGCCCTTTGGCTTATCTACTGCGCCCAGGGTATTCACAAAGTGCCTAGCTGCAGTTATTGCATTTTGCAGGCAAAGAAGTATTCAAATTTACCCATACCTGGACAATTGTCTAATTCAGGCAGAAAGCCAGGACATACTTTTAAATCATCTGGCCTTTGTAAAAAGGGTTTGAACTTGTCTGGGGTACACCATAAACGAAAAGAAATCACGACTGGTACCCTGTCAACAAATTACATTCCTGGGAGCAAGCTTGAATACAACTTCCCAGATGGCTTACCTCACGCCAGAAAAGCAAATTCATTTGACAGCCTACTTCAAACAAGTGGCCACAAAAACCCTGCTATATGCAAGACAAATACTGCAAGCCTTGGGGTTCATGGCCACCTGCATTCTTCTAATTCTATATGCAAGACTGCATATGAGGAAACTGCAGGGATATCTAAAAAGCCTGTGGAGTCACCATTCTCACAGCCTAGAAACAATGATTCCTATCATACCTTGCCTACGCCTAGAGTTCCTTTGGCGGGCAGAGCCCTGCCACCAAAACAAGTGACTACCTTTCACACCACCCCAACCCTAACGACCGATGCATCAGAGTATGCATGGGGGGCTCACTTGGCAGGGAAGTGCACTTCATGGCAAATGGAACCCAAGTCAAATGCACCTGCATATCAATCAAAAGAAATGTTAGCTGTACAGAATGCTCTGACAGCCTTCAAGGACTACATTCTTCCAGGACAACTAATGGTAAAGATGGACAACACCACGGTTATGTGGTACATAAACAAGCAGGGGGGTACACATTCTTACCACCTCTGCAGACTTGCCATGTCATTGTGGAACACAGCCTTGAGCTACCAAGTGCACCTACAAGCTCAATTTCCGTCAGGAAAATTAAATACACTGGCAGATGGACTAAGTAGAAACTTCATGGACCCACACGAGTGGAAACTGGAACCAAGGATTTTCAGCATGTTGACAAGTGAATAGGGGAGCCCAGATATAGACATGTTTTGCTTCTCCCCAGAACTACCAGTTAGACAAATTTTGCACAAGGACTCCCCACAAACAAGCTTTGAAAATGGATGCTCTAGCCTTCAGCTGGAAAAACCTATCAGTCTATGCCTTCCCCCCGCTGCCTCTGCTTTCCAAAGTACTACTAAAAGTCAAACAGGACAAACCAAGGATGATTTTGATTGCTCCAGACTGGCTGCGCCAACACTGGTACCCCCCTCCCCCCCCCCGCACAGTTTGTCATCCATGTCTCCATGGTACCTGCCTCAGACTCCTTCCCTGCTGTCTCAGCAGGAGAACCAGATTCTGCACCCTCAGCTTCCAACACTGAACCTTGCAGCCTGGCTAATTACTTACTCTCCCTTACCATCCCTCAGCAAACCTGTGATGGATGTCATCTTAGAGGCAAGGAGGCATTAGAACTAGAAGATCTTATGCTGAAAAATGGAAAAGATTCTTTGCCTGGAACCAACCTCAAGGGATGAGCACAGCAGCGCCCAATTTACCTCAGATTTTACAATACTTAACTGAGATGCTTCACAAGGGCCGGTCTTTTTCCTCCATTAAAATCCACGCCTCAGCCATTTCAGCTCATTATAGCACAGAACCTTCCCTCTTCTCTCATCCACTGCTCAAGCAGTTCCTCAGAGGGGCCAAAAATTTGAGACCACCCAGGAGAGCTCCAACCCCAGCCTGGGACCTTAACTTTGTATTGGAGAAACCTTGCTCTACCTCCGTTCGAGCCAGCTGCTACTGCAGACTTAACATTTCTTTCTTGGAAAACAGTTTTTCTTTTAGCAATCACTTCAGCTAGAAGGGTATCTGAGTTACAGGCCCTTATGGTAGTGGAGCCTTTCATCATCTTTCATGCGGACAGGGTGTCACTCAGAACCAATCCATCCTTCATGCCCAAGGTGGCATCCAGTGTGGCTCTTAATCAGTCCATTCATTTGCCAACCTTCTTTCCTAATCCACAGAACAAAGGGGAATGGATACTGCATTCCTTGGACGTGCACAGACAACTTAGATTCTACTTGGACAGGACTAAATCTCAAAGAAAATCTGAACAACTGCTGGTAGCATTTGCTGCAGGGGCAGAGCGGAAGGCTGTTTCAGAACAAACCATTTCTAAATGCATAAGCCATTTCATTCATTTCTGCTGTAAGCACCATGGTAAAGCTATCCCCCAAGGGATCAGACCTCATTCCACCAGGGCTGCAGCTACTTCTACAGCCTTTCTCAGAGGCATTCCTACCAGGGACATCCTAGAAGCTGCTACCTGGAGTTCTGTACATACTTTCACCAAGCATTATCATTTGGCAATTTTCTCCAAATCCAGAGCTGGCTTTGCCACTGCAGTCTTGCAGGGCCTTATAGCTGGCCCTAATGCTGTCTAAACTCCTCCTCCCCAACCATAGCTTTGGGAATCTACCCAAATGTAATGACTGCAACAGTGAAACATGAAGAACATAGTACAGTTGTGTACACTTACCATAAATGTAGATGTTCGAGTGTATTCACTGTTTGAGTCCTGGTTACCCTCCCTCCTGCCCCCTAACTTCTTTTGGCTATACCTCTACTTTCCTTTACTATGCTTAAAAGCCTTTTTGGTGTATTCGCTTTTTTGTTGGAGGTATACCTTTGTGTTTTTTATGTTTAATTGTTTCCCATTAGGGGGCACCTGACATTTAGGGCAAGAAAAACTGATGTAATGGCATCGACTGCATGTTTTATACCCCTGACGTCATGGAAGAAGGGATAGCAACTGACGCAGTATCCAAGACTTTGTTAATCAGGCCGACTGAGGGCAACCTGCAAGCAGATTACCCCAAACGTAATGACTGCAACAATGAATTCACTCAAACATCTACATTTATGGTAAGTGTACACAACTGTACTTAACTTAAAACAGTTCCATATTGGTGAAATATAATCTCAGTAATTGTCTGTCTCTGTAGTTAAGGATTCCTCTAAAAGGATCAAATTCTAGCATCCGTCTTGTGCCTTCCTCCAGTTCATTCTCCTGTCTCCCTTGCAGATCTGATGCTGTGGACATGAAATCACTCTTTATAAAGAGTAAACAGGAGTCCTTTTGTACAGCTTTACTTGTGTCATTAAAAAAATTGCTGTTAGTAATGCAGCAAATTATTTTACACCATATTCACCAAAGAAGTTCTGCATGTATTTACGTCAGTGTTGAGATGCCTTTAGGCCACTTCAGAGTCACCATTTAGCAAGAGACTATGCAGTATGCTGTGTGTGTACATGCATTTGCATGCATATATAAAGGTCTATGTGTAAACAAATGTTTGTCTTTCGGCTTTTTCCCGGTAAGGGGTCGCTACAGCAGAACTCAGGTCCGCTAATGATTGGCAGTAGAGTTCTTACGAAATGCCGAGGTGCCAGCTCGATGCCCAACCTTCAACGAAGGCACGTCCATTTACGCATGCATGCCTTTCGAACGCTACCCAACTGCGGGGAGGACATGCAGACTCCACACAGAAGGCACTCCCAAGCCAAGCCGAGAATTGAACGGGAGAACCTCTTGCTGTGAGGTAACAACGCTACCGCTGTACCACCGCAAAAATTATGTGTAAACAAATGTATTATGTATAAAATAACAGTTTGTAGATAATTGGATACTAAGCTTTTTTTGGACAGTGTTATTCACTAGGCTTTGTTTTAAGTTATTCACTTGGTTTGCTAAGAATGTTTTAATCATTGGCAAAAAGTTGATTATTTATATACTTGAAAAAGTAATTTTTTGAGTTCTATGCTGAACATTCTTTAAACTTGCAATACTGTTATCACGTTAACCTTTCACTTTTGTTTTTATAAATGAAAATGATATATTCTTGGGTATTTGCCAGGTAGCCTACATTGTAAAGATAATCAGTAATGTAAACTGGTCATCTTATGTATTGGACCTACAAAATGACAGCGGCATATGTCCAGGTTCATGATGATGTCTGCCTACACACACTGAAAACTATGGTAGGAAAAGGGGCTACAGTTAGTCTGTGTTTCTTTTCGGACAACTCTGCACAAGTTCATGCCTTGCAGTTTCGCTTCTACATTTCTCACCTAAGAAACACCCTTCTCAAGTCTGTGTATGTGCTGCGTGAGTGGGAGGAGGGTTCATTTTCTTCTACCTTCAGCTTTTCTGAAAAAAAAATGGGAAAATAATGACTTGATAAGGTTGTGTGTTGTGGTAAGGATATTTTTTTTCCTTGTGTGTGTTTTTTAAAGATTAATAAATGTATATATTTTGAGTTCTCATGCAGAGTACACTGCTCATTTCTGGGCATGACTTATCTAAGATGGTATAGAGGAAAGTGATTTTAGAGACAAAGTAGTGTAAACTGTTTTAAGTGAAGCTCTGAGGGTCTGGGAACATACAGGATGTCTATTTTTTGAACAGAGTACTGGAGTAGTAAAACGTACGAGAATTTTGAGATGCTTAAATGTTACACATTAAGCATATTGGGGAAAAGGAAATATCAAAGCAAGGATTTTTTAAAACAAGAGGCAATTTTTAGGAAATGTGAAAGGTTTAAGCCACATACAAAACTATTTTAAGGAAAGGATACTGTAGGCATTGAATGGCATATATGGCATAGGAGCTCAAGTGCAGAGCTGTTGAGGGAATACTGAACTATATAGGACAGAGCCCTTAGTGGTTCAGAAAAAGTAAAAATGCAGCTTAACAATGATCTTTATCTTTTCAACTGCACAGTGTTGTTTTTTTGAAGTTTGACAGTGTAAAAGCTGTAATTCCGTGCTTTACAGACTGCCTTCTTTCGTCAACATGGTTGCACCACCAGTGACACCAATGCCAAGTACAACAGTCGAGCAGCACAAATGTATCGTGAGAAGATCCGTCACTTAGCAACAGCAGCAATGTCCAAATATGGGACAGAGGTAACTTGCAACTTAAGGTTAGAAGTCTGCTTTGCACTAACAGTACTCAATTTAGAGATGTTCAATATGTTTCCTGAAAGATTCCAATAATTACGATAATGCCAATTAAAGTCTGTAACTGGTAAAATGCATTGCTGAATTGGCTTCATCCTTCAGGGCCTTCATCTTGCCCATTATTTTGGTTATACCTTATTAACTTAGTCCATAGCTGTGAATATGTGCATCATTTATCAGCAGCCGTCTTATAGCAGGCGCTGATAAGTTTAATATTGAGCAGTAAATGTTTCTAGCACTTCAGGTTTAGGTTGGCAAGAGTCTTTTTAATAAATAATTTGAATCTGTAGAGATGGTTTATTTTTCCAAGAACCATAAATCCTATGTTTTGACCTGTACCCTGGCCTTGTTCTGTATTACAGAAGATTGCTGATGGTATGGATTTGTGAATGTTATGGTTTTCATTCTTTTTGTGACTTTTGGAATCTGGCTGTGTTGATTTTTAACAGCTTTTGAATAGAGTTAATGCTTGTGTTTTTTTTTTTTTTTTTAATTCTGTCCTGAAGTTTAAGGATGCTTTCCTGAGTATTTTATGGGTACCATGTAGTCTCTAGGTACAACCTTATTTGAATTTGGTTATAGGTAACAATTTTAAGGTTTGTCAGAAATTTGCAAATCTGTCTGGGAACACCTTGGACCATCTTATCTGATAACTCTTTTTAGAGCAGAGGAATGGAACCCAGAGTATGACCCAACTTACCTGGGTTGACTAATGACCTCACGGACTCTGCAGAGAAGCTAACCAATAAAGGAGAGGAATGAAGAGGCCTTGTCTGATTCTTTCCCTGGTGGGGTTTGAGCACACCTTGCATCAATGCATTGCTGGTGTAGACTTGAAATGCAAATCAAACATTCCTGTCACAAAAGGGAGTGGGGCAGGGCTTGGAGATCAGCAAATATCAAAGCAAGAGTCTTTTAAAGTGAGACATTAAATTAAGGGAATTGTGAAAGGTTTAGACTCCTGATGGGTATCTTAGTGTTGGACATCCTGTGGGCTCTGGTGGTGATGAGCTAGATGGTCAGCAAGCTGGGGAGGGCAGTAAAGTTTAAAAAAAAAAGTGAGGCATTTAGAGAAAAGCAAACATTGGAAATTTAAAATTTCAGAATGGTTAAGCTTTGGTCTCTGACTCAACTCATTCCTTCGCAGCACAGGATGGCAATGTTGGATCTTAAGAGTGCTTATTAGCGCACTATTTCTCCACAAACTAAGTTCCCAAAGTTTTTTGGGCCACCAGTCACTACCATTTTGCACTGATCAATTTTTGAGCTGTCATCAGTCTTTATGTTTTTCACCACTTCTTGGTTTCAACCATTGCTGCACTCTGGTTAAGTTATCTGGATTACCATTGCGTTTATACTCTAAGGAATAACTTCTGCAGGACGGAGTCATACTGTATACTTTCCAAAAAGTTTGTTTGCTTTATTTAGGTACTTTTACCAAACATAAGTAACAAAAATGAAGTAATCCAACCAAGAATCCAGAAGGTGGTAGAAGTGAAATCAAGATTCTTTTTTCTTCCACAATTAGTGCTTTCATCTGAATTTCATGGACAACTACAGAAAAAAATGGCATTGTGCACGCAACTCTTTAAATACAAGTAACAAGTCACGTCACATTAACAAAGAAGCTGGTTAGTGTGCCCTCTCTGCATTTTAGAGCCCTTTACAGTTTTTTTGAGAAACCATACATATCATCAAGTTCAATCATAAAAATACAATCAATTTTTTGTGTGGCCATAAATACTAGAGTAAAAACTGTAAAGCACCTGTTAGTGTGCAAAACGCATTAAACCTCTAAAAGCCTTAATAATTAAACAAGTTTAGTTAACAGATTATATCTGACAAAGTAGGAATACTTTAAACAGCACTTTCTACACAGTTTTTTAACTTTGTAAAATCATGAATAAACACCCAATCAGTATTCTAAATAGTACAGCCATGTCCGTGTACAGAAATTCACAAGTGTGTGTAAATGTATAAGTACATTGTAGATCAAAATGACACTAAAAAAAAAATGAAGAAATAAAAAAACTAACATAAACCCATAACCATAACGACAGAGAAATACAGCTAGCATAAGGCAGAACACTTTGCAGACTGTTGTTATGGTAATGATTTTTCAAGTCTCTGTGTGAAGGTTAACTTTGCTAAAAAATAATTACAAGTAATAGGCAAACTTCAGCCTCAACAAGCAGGCTAGAGAAACATTCTCATTTAAACCCGGTGGATGTTCATCGTGTTTCACTGTTGCAGTCCTAACCAATGGGTTATCCGACTCCCGGTAGCCCACGATCGGACAGAATACCAAAGGTAAGAAAAAATCACATCGGCTGTTGGTTGTAAAGGATGTCAGGGCGTCTGATACAAAAGGAGGCAGCCAGTGGCACTTCCTCAGTCTTCCTTGCCGCGAAGCCCGAAGCATAAGCATTTCTTGCATGAGTGCCGATCGGCAGTTTACCTTTTTTGTTTCCAACTACAAAGTTGAAGTCGGCTACAGCTAAGTACCCCATTGGGGATCCTCTTTTCTTGCCTTAACGAATGTCAGAAAAGGTTAATAATTGTCTTACCTGTGGAAAGCAGATTCCCCATAGAGATTTTCATTCCTACTGTGCTATTTGTTTAGGCATTGACCACGACGTTCCTAACTGTGATCTCTGTGCTTCCTTTAATCCGCGTACTATTCATAGTCGGCTAAGCTTTTAGCTAAACATTTTGGAGTTTGACCTAAGTTTGTCGGTATGGCGTCAGCTGGTCTTCAGGCTTGGGATATCCCCAAGAAACATAAGGATAAGGACCGCGACAGGCTTCCGAAGGTCATGTCCTCAGATGATGTTAAGTTGGTCATCACTCATGTGGTAGCCAGTGAGGCGCCTTTGCATCCCCTGCAGCCCACAGATTTTCAACTGCAGGCCTTGGTTGAAAACATTTCAGAGGCCCCCAGGCCTCTGGCTTCCATTTTGTCTTCTGACCTTCTGCCTGTTGCCACTTCAGCTGGATCCGGAGCCGCTAAGCTGACTCCGGTGTCTGAGGCCTCTGTTCTTCGTTCAGATAGCAAGCTCATACCGACAACTTCGGCAGTTGCCAGGCCTCCCGAATCCTTCAGACTTGCAGTTAAATCTTCCAGTCGTAAGCCTGTGAAGAAACAGGCTCCAGTTCCCTCTCGTTACCCTCATTTTCAAATGGTTAAAATGGCTGATGACCTTTTGACTCTTGTTAGGGGTTCACAGCCTCCTCCTTCAAAAAAAGGTAGAGATGTCTCTCCTGAGGCTGTCTTATTCAGGTTCTGATACTTCTACCATTTCTGTTGATGAAGAAGTTTCTCAAGCTTTCTCTCCTTTTGAGGATTCAGATGCAGAGGAGTCCATCCCTATTGCTGCTCCTCCAGAGGATTTCTCTTTTGGTGATACTTTAAATACTCTCAGGGAGCATTTTAAATGGGAAAGTCAGGATTATCCCCTTTCTAAGAAAAGGATTAAGGAGTTTTTGAATTTGCCTCAGGATAAGCCTTTGGCTGTTCCACCTGTGTTAGAAGTGGTTGATGAGGTTTTTCTGGAAAATTCCTCGACTCCAAATTCAGTTCTTCCTGATCCCAGGAAACCTGACAGGTACTGTAGAATCCCTGATTCTCATTTGTTTCTTTTCAGGAATCCGTTGGCTGATCAGAAGTTATTTCTCAAGGCCCTAAAGGAGTTAAGGCCACTGTTACTAAAAATCATGTTCCTTCTGACAGGGAATCTAGGAACCTAGATAGGTGGGGTAGAAAGGTTTATACCTCTGCCACTCTTGCTATTAGGTCTACTAATTGTCTTTTTCATATGCTGAAGTACCAGCAGCACACCTTGAAAGCTATTAAGTCTAGGATAGCAAGTGTGCCTCTGTTGGCTGAGAGTAAGGATATGCAGAAGTTGCTAAATTCTGCCAGTCTTGTCAATAAACATTCTTTACATTGTGGTTTTGACATTCTAGAAGCCTCCTGTAGGGCTACAGCTACTGGCTCTGTTATTTGAAGGCACGGTTGGCTCAGGGAGCAGCCCCTACCAGAGTCTGTCAAGGCTAAGCTTTTAGATGTACCTTTGCATAAGGACAGTCTTTTTAGCAGCAAAGCAGAGGAAGTGCTCAAGAAGATGGAAGATAAGGCCAAGTTTATGCAGGCAGTTAGACTTTCTGCAAGTTCAGCCTCCTCGTATTAGCAGGAATTACCCTTCTTAAGAGTTGGACGTTCCCTGATACCAGCAGACAGAACCGCTCTAGGACTCGAGGTTACAAATCTTCTAGGGGACAGGTGGCTAACCCTCAAAGGTCTAAGCGTTGTCAGGCTTCCTCTTCCAAGGCGGAAAGTTCTAAGCCTACATCTAAACATTCTCAGTGACTCTGTCCAACTTCTGCCTGTTCTTGCCTGCCCGGAGAGTCCTTTGGGGGAAGGTTGGCCCTTTTTGCAAATGCCTCGTCCACCATCATGGATGACAAATGGATACTCAGAACTGTATCCCTAGGACACAAGTTTTCTTTCCACACCTTTCCAATACCCAAAGGATTCCCTGATGCTCCTCCAGACCAAAGGGCAGAAGTAGAAAAGCAAATTTTTGTCTGTTACATCTGGGAGCAATATAATCAGTTCCTGCTCAGCAAGTAAGCCAGGGTTTCTATTCCAGACTTTTCCTAGTTCCAAAAAAAGAAGGCACTTGGCATCCTATCCTAGATGTGTCTATCCTGAACTCTTTCTTGATAATTCCAAAGTTCAAAATGCTTACTTTGCATCATTTGCTGCCAGTGTTAGAAAAGGATTCCTGGCTGCTAATGCTGGATCTCAAAGAAGCTTATCTGCACATCCCTATCAGGGATAGTTGCAGGCAATACCTTTGCTTCAGGGTGGGCAAGCAACATTATCAATTCTCTGCGCTGCCCTTTGGCTTATCTACTGCTCCCAGAGTTTTCACAAAGTGCCTGGCTCCAGTCATTGCTTTTTGCAGGCAGAAGAAAATTCAGATTTACTCATACTTTGACGACTGTCTAATTCAAGCAAATTCTCAGGAACAGCAGTTAAAGGATCTAGAATTTGTGAAGACTTCCATGAGTTACACTCTCAATGAGGAAAAATAAAAAATGGTGCCATCCAAAGAGAAAATATTCTTGGGATTGAGTCTGAACACAGCCGCCCAGATGATATATCTCACCCAGGAGAAGCCGGCAACTCTCTCAGTTTACTTCAAGGACTTGGCAAGCCTGTCCCAGCTCCCTGCAAGGAAATACCTGCAAGCTCTGGGATTCATGGCCTCCTGTATTCTCATGATTCCATATGCAAGACTGCATATGAGGAAATTGCAATGGTACCTGAAGAACATTTGGTGTCAGCACACACACACACACACACACACACGACCTGGATGTGATAATTCCTCTGCTTCCATGTCTGCAATAGTTTCTATGGTGGGCAACAGCCTGTCTACAGAACAAAGGCATGCCTTTTCGCCCACCCCTTGCCACTCAAGTTCTTACCACAGCCGCATTGGACTGTGCCTGAGGAGCTCACTTGGATGGCAGATGCATACAGGGAAGTTGGAATGCCCAGTAGATGCACATGCACTTAAATTTAAAGGAGTTGATGGCAGTCCAGCAGCCCTTACTACCTTTCAGGCATCTTCTTTCTCCAGGGATCCTACTTGTCAGGTCAGACAACTCCACAGTAATGTGGTAGATCAACAAGCAGCGAGGGACTCATTCTTACCTCCTCTGCAGATAGAGCATGAGTCTTTGGTCCAATAGCAGCATCCCTGGACCTGCATCTCCTCGCTCAGTTTCTTCCAGGAAGGCTCAGTGTTTCTGCAGACCAGTTGAGCAGACAGACCCAGGACCCTCACGAGTGGCAACTGAACAGAGCAGTTTTTTGCAACATCATTCAACGTTGGGGCACTCCAAGTGGATATTTTCTCTGCTCCAGATAACCATCTTCTACCTCTTTTTTGCAGCAGACAGCATTGCAGCAGAGCCTGGAAGTGGATGCTCTGTCCTTCCCTTGGACGCTGCTGTCAGTTTATGCCTTTGTTCCTCTTCCTCTTCTTCCCAGAGTATTATTAAAGATCAAGGACGAATGACCAAGGACTATTCTCATAGCTTTGGACTGGCCCAGACAGCGTTGGGTATCAATGCTTCGCAGTCTCTCCCAATTTCCTCCTTGGCATCTTCCTCTGAAGACAGATCTTTTGGTTCAGGAAGGGGGAAACATTCTACATCCTTGTCTTCAGTCTCTCCATTTGGCAGCATGGCTCATTGTATGACTCCAAATAAACCAAAGCACATCGACCACTGTGTGAGGTAACAAAGGCACAGAAACTGGAACATAAGGCAGAAAAAACTTTAATCCAAAGCACACCGACTGAGCGCTTTCACCAGTAAAACTGGCTTCATCAGAGTCATACAAACACACCCAGCTTCACAACTTTTAAATATCCATTACCCACAATGAACCTGAACCAATTAATCAATTATGTAACAGATTAAGTTCATTAAATTCAGAACAATGTTCACAACCAATGAACATTCAATTTGCAATAAAGTATCTGTCCAAAGTATTCTAATTATAGTAAAATTTTACACTTTCAACCTATGTATATATAATAAAAAATATATTTTCTCTACTATATTAACATAGTGCCTCCAACTATAATTAATAAAAAACTTAACATCAACATACTAAAATTAATAATAGTGTAAATACATAAAAAACAATAAAATATTAAATTTGATTATAAATGATAAGTTAACCCATTCATAACTATTGTTCATAAAACATAAAAGCATCTGTGTATATATATATATGTATAAAAAAACAACAATTAATGTGTTTATTCATATTGTTAATATCACTTAAATCACATAGGCCCTATGTTTCACCTGAGGTTTCAATGAAATGTGCTCATTGAGACCAGGAAACCTCGTGGCGTTCAACCTTATCTGCCATTCCATCTCAAGCAATGCAACACTATTACTAATGTCACATTTAACATTTGATTTCACTCTATCCACAATAAAAAATAGAAACTTATTGAAGTCACTACAACTCTTTGTGTGCAAATACAGAGCGTTGTGTTCATCCTTTCTCCTAATAGAACTATTGTGTTCTCTTATTCTTTCCTTAAGGCTTCTTGTAGTCATACTAACATAAAAAGCTTCACATGACATACAAGAAGCAATATAAACACAGTTCCTAGTATTACAATTACACAGACCCGGACAAGCAATTGTGCGCTTGAATCCAGCTACACACAGATATGTTCCCTCCGCAATGTATCTACAACCTTTGCAACACCCACACTTACCCATTCGAGATCTCACGTACCCATTACCTACCTTTTCTAATATATCTTTCAGGTTTTTGCCCCTACCAAAAACAATAACAGGGGCCTTACCCAAAACCATTTTTGTATCCTTACTCAGAAAATATTCCCATAAGCTCCTAAGACTTGCACATAATTCAGGTGCCTTGTCATTGTATTTAAGTACAAACTTTGGGATACCCAACCCCATATTGGTGTTGTTATTCACCTCAGGGGCTATTGATTCATGTCCTCTGGCTTTCAAAATTGGAATGTATTTGTTATTTCTTTTTCTGTAAATTTCTCTTTTGATACTAGTTAACAATGTCAAAGGATACCCCCTTTCGAGAAACATCCCTATTAATGTAAATATTTCTTTCCTAAAAAGCTCATCATCACTTACGAGCCTAGACAAACGGACCATCTGGCCCTTCACTACTCCCTTCCTTTGATGAAACGGGTGGCAACTCGTGTAGTGCAACATGGAATTCGAGTAACTAGGTTTCCTATAGATAGTACTTGTTAGGCCCATTTCAGATTTGGAAATATTAATATCCAAATAGTTTGCAGAATTCATACTCCAATTGTATGTAAACTTGAGAAAATCAGTGGTGGTGTTTAAGTACAAAACAAAATCCACCTCACTTTCCTCGTTTCCTTTCCACAAAATTAGCAAGTCATCTAAAAACCTGCTATACAACAAAATGTTGTTCCGAAATCTAGATTCAAAAATGTTTTTTCTTTCCCATGCCAAAAGAACTAAATTGGCATACACTGGGGCAGAACGAGCTCCTATCGCTACCCCGGTTAATTGTTGATACATTTCCCCATCAAATTGTATATAATTGTTGTACAAAATGAGCTCCATCAAATCATGACATAATTCAATCCTCTCTTTATCAAAGTTAGCACTTACCAATAAGCTGTTATAAAATAACTTTAGCCCCAGCCCATGCGGGATCACTGAGAAGAGATTAATAACATCAATTGTTAAAAACCCAAACGTGTTTTCATTCATGTAATCTACTTCCCTAAGCCTCTCAAGGCAGTGCCATGAATCTTTGAGAATGTGCCCCGCATCATTTAATGCTTTTTTGCAAAGATGATCCACAAATGCAGCAAGCGGTTCAGTCTTCGAACCCTTAGCTGACACTATAGGCCGAAATTGAAGATGTTCCGTCCCCTTGTGCACCTTTGGTATTTCAAACAATTTTGGCATCCTAGGGAATTTAACCATTAGGTAATCAAATTCAACCTCATTGATCACCCCCTGATATAACGCATCCAATAAAAACATATCAATCTTCTGATAAGCCCTATTGACCTAGTTAATAGAAACTCTAACATATGTGTTTTCATCACCTAATATTTTCATAATTTGACAGCTATAGTCCATACCATGCATAATGACCATACCCCCTCCCTTATCTGGCCTCATACATCTGTACTGTTTTGATGAAATAAAATCTTTTAGAACCATTCTTTCTCCATTAGTCAAATTGTCTTCAACAATAGACTTTTGAGAACAAATTCTCCTGAAGTCATATTCGACTAACTGTTCTAATGCATAGATTTCTACATTGGGAGGTGGTATGAACGTACTCTTTCTTTTAATTACCGTAGATCCTACACCGTTACTGTGTGTAGCTTCCCCTGGTCTAACCGTAGAAAAATACAACTGGAGATTCAACTATGAGAAAGTGGAATCTCCAGTTGTATTTTTCTCTGGGCTTTGGTAATCAATCCTTTGGTTAGGATTGCAACAGTGACACACGATGAACATAGTACAGTTGTGTACACTTACCATAAATGTAGATGTTTGAGTGTATTCACTGTTGCAGTCCTGGTTTCCCTCCCTCCTTCCCCCTTTTCCTAAGTTGTAGGCTAAATTTGGTTTAAGTTTTGTTTTCTGGGGGCTTCTGACTGTTATGGCAAGAAAGACCGAGGAAGTGACATTGGCTGCCTCCTTTTGTATCGGACACCCTGACGTCCTTTACAACTGATGATAGCTGATGTCATTTTAACTTACCTTTGGTATTCTGGCCCATTGAGGGCTACCGGGAGCCATTTAACCCATTGTTTAGGACTGCAACAGTGAATACACTCGAACATCTACATTTATCATTAAGTGTACACAGCTGTACTTTCCATGGCATTACATCTAGTCTGACATTTAAATTCTTTGTACTCTAAATCATCAGTTGAACCCCCTCTGGGACCTAGGTCAACATGGTCAATAACACAATATTTAAAATAATCTCTAGGGTGTGCTTTTGCATGTTTACTAAGTGCATTTTTTCATCTTGCTTGTGTATGTCATATTGGTGCTGGTAAATCCTATTCTTAAATGCTCTTGTTTTTTTCCATATGTAATAATGGTCACCTAATTGGCACTTGACCATGTATATCACTTTCTTTGAGTAACAAAAATATATTTTTTATTAACCTAACATAACCCAGTCGTGGTATCTGAAATCTCTCCCCTTCTGCTATAAATTTGCACTGGGAACAGTTTCCACACTTTACCATACGTCCTTCTCTTTTTTTCTAAATGGGTAACTTCAAATACTGTCTTAAAGTTGAGTTCTTTTTTATAAATGATACAAGGCTTGTCACCTACAATATTCGAATATTCCTGGTCGACTTTGAATAAATTCCATTTTCTCCTCACAATACCCTGGATCTCATTGAACTTTAGATTATAGGGAAGGATCAAGGACCTTTGAAATTGTTCCTTTGGTTCTTGCAATCATATCTGATGCCCAGCAGGAATATGTTCTGCACCAGACCCAAGTAATGGTTTGTACATGCCTTGCTCCCTGTTTCCAGACACTTCAGAAACAATGTTGTGTAGAGAATATTTGGGATAACCCCTCTTCTTTAACATGCTTTGATATTTTCCACATTCTTTTGCATGCTCTTGGTTATTTGTGACCATACTTGCCACCCTGACATACTGTCCCTTCACAAGGGATTTATTTTGGTGTATAGGGTGACAGCTCTCATAATGGAGGGAATTTGAATATGTTGGTTTAATATACAAGGTTGATTCAGACCTGTGCAGTATGTGTTCTTGTAAATACTGATGTCTAAATAATTTACTTTTTGTTCCTTTACCTCCATTTTAAACCTTAAAACACTAGTAGTTGAATTTAGATACTGGAAGAATTTATCTCCAAAAATATTGTCCAGGTATCTACCATACAAAACCCAAGACTCTCTGAATTTTAGAAGTAAATACATGAAGTTTTTCCCATTGGGCAAGAACAGTATTGGCAAAAATGCCCCATTGCCATTTGAAAATTATTTTCCAAGGCCACTTCCATGAAGGAATGGAGAATGGACAAGTTAGCCGAGTTTAATCCTGAGTTTTCTGACAGGAACTCAAAGAACAATTCCAGTCATTCTTGATGGGGAGTAATTGAGTACATATCGCTAACTTCAATAGTAACAAACCAAAGGTCATCAGAGTAAATCCTATTAGTTATTTTGGATAAAAAAAAAAAATCCCATGAGTCCTTGTATAAATAAGCAAATTTATCCAGTATCCCGTTAATACTCTGGTCAATGTACTTGCTGGAGGGAATGTGTGAGGCCTTTGTGTCCAGAATGGGATGTAAGGGAGGTTGTTTAAATCCTTATGAACTTCTGGGATACCGAATGTGGTGGGTATCTTAGGACAGGGGATGTTGAAAAAATTATATTCAGCAAGAGAAAGCAGTTGGTTCAACAACATATCCTCTAACATCAAATTTATAATGTGAAGTTGTTCAATCTCGCCATTTATTCTTACACATGGGTTCGGAGCTGAACCATCAGCTCCGAGTCGGCTGCTTTACTAGCTAAAGATCTCAAGAATATCTTGAGGTCAGGCCCCCCTATCCCATGATGCGATCTCTGTCCTACCTCAGATCTAGTTTTTCTCTGCAATTGATCACAAGGTCGTCGGAGAGCTCGGGCCAGTTGATTTACATTTACTTGTTTTTTGACAAATTTCTCCTGATAATTCTTTAGATATCTAAAGTTATTCTAGTTGTACTGCTTTTGGGATGGTTAGCCTTTTGAGTTCGTTATTTAAATTAACTAGAGTCCTTTTTTAAAAAAAAAAAAAAAAAAAAAAAAAAGAGGAGTTGCTCTTAGGACCTTGGCCGTTCTGTGGTTAACCCCTATCCGCTTTACTATATATGTATAGTGTGTTAGTGTGTTTAGGTAGTAGTGTGCTTAGTTAGTTGTATACATTTATATAATTTCATATATCCTTACAGTTGTACAGGCAACTTAGGACTGTTAGAATATTTAGAGTATGCAGTGTGGTTAGTTTTCAGTAATCGTGTTTTCTGTTTTAGTGTTATGGTATAATCTTAGATTAGATTGAAGGTTGTTCAGGGATCTGACAACTAGAACAGCGTGTTTGATCATTTAGTGTTTTCTGTGGCTATAACAATGTCTGACCATAAGGAGGTACAGAAATCTGGCTTCAAGAAGTGTCCAAAATGCAGGCAGAAGATGTCCATTATGGACACCCATGTTAGTTGTGTTTATTGTTTGGGGCCTGTTCACCTGCAGGAGGATTGCTCTAGCTGCCATTCCTTCAGTAGTAGGGTTTTACTAGAGAGAAGAAGGAAGCTGGTAGATAGAGGCTTGTTGAAGCCAGATTTTCAGGAGTCCCTTGGACAAGGCTGACCAGACCTCAAAGTCATCGAAGAGGTCGAAGTCTTCGAAAGCATCCTCGGAGCCCAGGTCATCGGCTCCAAGCCTTACTGTGAAGGTGCAGTTGTGGGCTCCGCAGTCTTCGGAGCCATGCACTAAGCAAGTTTATTGGAGCTGGTCCCTAGTCTTGGAGCCAGTCTCCGAAACCTTGAAGTTGCCTATCCTGCAATCAGTGGCGTCTTCGGTTCCTTTGACTCGTTCTTTGAGGACCCTTTATGATGTGGATGTGGACCAGGTGGTGCAGAAGCTTCTGGAGAACCCGGCACTGGCTAAATTGCTATCTGCCTCGACCCAACAGGTCTCGAGGCCTAAGGACATCCCACCGGCTGTGACTACTCCTCAGCCGAGCCGAGCAGGGCCTTCGGAGCTGGAGGAGGAGGATCTGGTGGTTGTGGAGCCTTCATAGCTGAGGCCTGTTCCAGTTTCTTTGGCTCCATTAACATTGACTTCTTCGCTTCCATTGGAAGAGTCTGGGAGCCGACACACTCTCGTCGGTTCTGGGGGGGTCGAACCAATGCATCAGTTCTGACCCTTCCTTTCGGGGCTTCGGCGCGGATGAGCTTGGCTCTGTCTTCTAGTTCAGAGCCCACTGTCTCTGCGCCGGGGAAGTTGCCGTCTTCTTCGGAACTGGTGGTTTCCTCTGGTCGGAGCAATGGTGCCTTCGTTACCATGAGGAAGGTTATGTCACCTAAGACGCACACATCGTCAGGTCCCTCCTCTTCTCCTAAAGTGCCACTTTCTGCCTCTACATTGCAAGTCCCTGTTAATCATCGAGACCCGGAGCCTCAGGTGATCCCATTGGGTGACCCTTACTCTACTGAGACCTCACCAGAAGCCCCCACTGATGAGGTTCTTAGGAAAAGACTGTGCAAGAGGAGGCATTTAGATGCCCCGCAGGAGTCTTTGACATCAGACACCGACCTAGAGGAATCGGAAGAGTCCCCACGGTCCCCCTTTAAGGACATCTCCTTTGCTAATACCCTGGAAGTCCTAAAGCAGACGGGTGACTGGCAGTCTGTTAGCCCTACTGAGGATGAGTCTGTGCTCCTGAAGGCCTTTGGGTCTCAATCTTCCACCTCCTGGGTGACTCCGCCCTTCGAGTTGATGGAATTGGTTGCTCGAAGGGTGTGAGAGTCTCCTGATACTATGGAACCGGTCCCTTGGAGGCCTAACAAGTTTATCACCTCCCCCCAAGACAAGATGTTCCTCACTAAGGGAGTCCCCGTTGATGCCATGGTGGTGGCGGCGGCCACCAATAAAGAGATGTCAGAAACCTCTTCTGCTGTCCATCCTCCTAATAGGGATTCCAGAACAATGGACAGATACGGGAAACTCATCTTTAGTTCTGCGACCTTTGCTATGCGATCGCTTAACTATTTGACTCATTTTACCCGTCTTAAAAGAGATCTCCTGAAAGAGCTTGGAGATACTCTGCAGGGTAATACAGATGGAGCTGTCTCTGACAAAGTGACAGCACAACTTAATACCCTTAACTCCATTGTGAACTCGTCCATGCAGCTCATTTCTTATGCAGCGGTGGTTCTAGTCGGGCAGTGGGTTCAGCGATGGCTCTTCGGAGACAATCCTGAATGCGCTTATGCTCCTTTGCGGAAGCCTTCAGTTCTTCCTTTCTCTCTCATTAGGTGTGAGCAAGAGGGAAAGACTCTTATCTGCCATAGGAGTCTGTTTTTCAACCCTTACCAGATATACCCCAAAGGACAGAAAGGTGGAAACATATGGTTCCGAAAGTCCCAAGGAGCTTTCCAGAACATGCGTAGTGAACCCCCCTCCAGGGGCAGAGGAGGGGGCAATAATGGAAGACGCTGTCCCGGTGGCAGAGGGGGTCTGCAGAACTAGGGCGATAGGGATCAGTTCCTTAGTTAGCCCTATCAGCACTCCTGAAAGGAGGCCCGACTGTCCTGCTCTGGAGGAAGTCGGGGGTCGCTTGGCTTTATATACAGATGCCTGGCTAGGAATTACAACAGATTCTTTGGTTCAAAGCATCGTTATTAGAGGATACATCATTCCATTTTTAGAAAACCCACATGTTGGCAAAAAAAAATCCCAGACCTTCCACCCAGTCTCGGGGATCAAGCAGCCATAGAAATCCAGAGGCTGCAGGAAAAGTCATCCAGCCAGTCCCAGCAGACCAGATAGGATCCAGACCTTGCTCCAGATTCTCAACACATTTCTAAAGAAGAAGTTCCGGATGGTCATTCTTCAGTCTGTTCTCCCATTCCTCGGCGTGGGCGATTGAATGTGCTCTATAGATCTCAAGCATGCGTACTACCACATTAAAATGGCCAGGCCATCCAGAGATCATCTGCGTTTCCGGCTGGGAGCCAGTCACTACCAATTCCGAGCACTGCCCTTTGGATTCACAACAGCCTTCAGAGTGTTTACCAAATGCATGGCAGTGGTTACGGCTCATTTGAGGCATCTAGGATTCCAAGTGTTTCCGTATCTGGACGACTGGCTCCTTACTGCCGCCTCCAGGCATCAACTAATTCTGTCCATGGATCCCACTCAATCTCTGCTCTCAGGCATCACTATCAATTTCAAAAAGTCTGCATTGTCGCCATCGCAGCGTATCTCCTTTATCGGAGAAGTAGTAGACACTACCACCACCACATAAGATTGCCCCTGGACAGAATAACCACTCTCCGAAACCAGGTCTCGGACATTTTGCAGAGAAGAAAAGTCCTGGCCCTTCAAGTACTGAAACTACTAGACACCATGGCAGCTATGCTCATAGCAGTTCCTCTGGGATGTATGCACATGAGGATTCTTCAGTGGATGTTCTTCGTGTTTCACTGTTACAGTCATCCCATTTGGGTTACCTGCTTGTAGTAGCCCTCAGTCGGCCTGATTACCAAAGTCTTGGGTCCTGCGTCTGTTACTGTCTCATCTTCCGTGACATCCGGTAGTCAGGGGTGTAAAGCATGCAGCCGACGCCATTACATCAGTCTTTCTTGCCGTGCGGTGCCCAAAGCAGAAACAGTTCGCAAGTGCCGGTCGTCAGACTCCTGAAATTTTTGTTTGAGTTTCAGAACCGAAGTCTTAAATTAAAGCTAAGTACCCCGTCGGGGAAACTTTTTCTTGCTCTAAACCGATGTCAGTAAAAGTCAATAATTTGTATTACTTGTGGAAAGTAAATACCTCATAAATGTTTTAATTCATACTGTATTGCCTAGGCCCTGACCACGACGTACCTTGCTGTCGATTTTGTGCCTTATTTAAGCAGCAAACTATTCGTCGTTGGTATATTTTCTCTTCTAAATATTTTGGTACTCTGTTCAATTATCCAGATATGTCTTCGGTAAGCCATCCAACTACCACATTCCAAAAAAATGCAAAGATAGACAGAGACAGGCCACCAAGGTCCAAAGCTGCCGATGACGCTTCTCCTAAGCCAGTCGCCAGTTCGCCGATATTCAGTGAGGCACTTTCGCAGCTCCTGATAACCGTCACTTCAGATTCGCAGTCCTCTACTGAGACCCATTCGGAGTTCGGTGTGCCATGAGATGCTTCCACTGTGGAACCTGCAGATGTCTCTACCTTGGATGGGTCTGGAGCCGCTGTGCAGGCACCGGCTTCTGAGGGTGTATTTAGGCCTACTTACTTGCATATTAACTGACACCATCTTCTTCAAGGCCTAAAACTCGAAACATGCCTAGAAAACAGAAGCACAGACTGCATGTTCAGACCTCTATGCCTAAAAAACAAATGATAAGAGTGGCTGAAGACATTTATTACTTTAATCAGGGGAAGCCAACCTTCCCCCTCTAAGAGACCTAGGACTGAATTTGCTTATGATACCTCTGGCCAAGGTTCTGAAATTTCTGTCTCCTCCGATGACCAGGATTTACCCTTATCTACTTATGAGGATTCTGAAGCAGAGGATGGTATTCCCTCTGCACCCCCCCCCCCCCCGAGGATTTCTCTTTTGGTGAAACTTCCATACTCTTAGGGAGCATTTTCATTGGGAAAGCCAGGATTACTCCGATTCTAAAAAGAGGCTTAGGGATTTCTTACTCCTGCCCCAGCACAGGCCTTTAGCTATACCTCCTGTACTAGACATTGTTGATGATGCCTTTTAGGAGTCTAGCTTAGCCCCTCACTCTACCTCCTGCTCCCAGAAAACCTGATAGATCTTACAGGGTTCCTGACTCTCACAAGTTCCTTTTTAAAAATCCTACTGCGGATCCTGAGACCATTTCACAGGGACCCGTGGGCATTAAGGCTACTACTGCCAAAAATCCTACCCCCTCTGATAGACTCCAGGGCACTGGATAGATGGGGTAAGAAGGAATACACTTCTGCAACCTTGGCCATTAGGGCCTTAAATTGCCAGTTTCATATGTTAAAGTTGTTGTTTGTCTCCACAGTGGAACTCTGGTCCACTAATGATTGGCAGTAGATTTTTATGGTGCTGAGTTGCCAGCCCGACGCCCAACCTTCAGCGAAGGCATGCCCATTCACGCATGTCTTTCGAAGGCTACTCGACTGCGGGGAGGACATGCGGACTCCACAAGTATCAACAGCATATTATTGGACTGCTTAAACAGAAAATGATGTTGATTCATGATTGTGCTGAAAACGATGATTTACAGGATTTAATGCATTCTGCTGAACAGGTTAGAAAACATACTTTGCAATATGGTTTTGATTCTTTAAAGGCATCTTGCAGGGCTGCTGTCACTGGGTCTGTACTTAGAAGGCAATCCTTGCCAGGTCAGGTTAAAGCTAAATTGCTGGATGCTCCCTTAAATCAGGACCGCCTGTTTGGCAACAATGCAGAAGTAGTTCTTAAAAAAGATGGAGGAAAAAGCTAAATCTATGCAAACTGTTAAAGATTTCCTGCAGGTACAGCCTCCAAGATTTAGTAGGCATTGGCCCTTTCCTGCCTCTTCCAGGCCTTCTCAGTCCAAACCCAGAACCAGCAGAACACCCAGGCTTCAGTCCCAGGGTACACACAGGACTAAGCAGTAGGGGGCTCCCACTTCCAAATCAGGGAGTAGTAAGACCCCCCCCCTATGGTAAACTGTCTCAATGACTTAATTTTAAAACTTCCAAGTACATCTCAACTGACTGCTCCTTTAGGGGGAAAGATTGCTCGGCAGGCAAAAAACTTGGGAACTCATTACCTAGGACAGATGGATTTTAAATATAGTTTCCCCAAGGATACAGATTTCACTTCAACACGTTACCAACCCCAAACGGTTGGCCAGATCTACCCCCAAATCAGTGGGCAGAGGCTCAAAAGCAAGTACTCTTGCTGTTAAGCATAAAGGCTATTCAAACTGTACCAGAAGAGGAAAAGGGACAAGGCTTCTACTCAAGACTTTTCCTGGGTACCCAGAAAAGACCACTCATGGCATCCTGTCCTGGACCTTTCTATCTTAAACACCTTTTTTTGGCGATTCCAAAATTCAAGATGCTAACTCTTCACCGGTTGCTTCCTGTGCTAGGCAAAGATGCCTGGTTGGCAACACTGGATTTAAAGGAAGCCTACCTGCACATCCCAATCAGGGAATCTTGCAGATGATACTTACGCTTCAAAGCAGGCTACATGCACTATCAGTTCTCTGCACTGTCCTTTGGCTTATCTACGCCCAGGGTATTCACAAAGTGCCTAGCTCCAGTCATTGCATTTTGCAGCAAAGAAATATTCAAATATACCCATACCTGGACGATTGTCTAATTCAGGCAGAAAGCCAGGACATAATTTTGCATCATCTGGCATTTGCACAAAAGGTGCTAACTTGTCTGGGGTACACTATAAATGAAAAGAAATCACAGCTGGTACCCTGTCAACAAATTGTATTCCTGGGAGCAAGCTTGAACACAGCTTCCCAGATGGCTTTCCTCATGCCAGAGAAACAAATTCATTTGACAACTTACTTCAAACTAGTATCCACAAAAACCCTGCTATCTGCAAGGCAAATACTGCAAGCCTTGAGGTTCATGGCCTCGTGCATTCTACTAATTCCATATGCAAGACTGCATATGAGGAAACTACAATAGCATCTAAAAAGCCTATGGTGTTAACATTCTCAGGATCTAGAAGCAATGGTTCCTATCATACCTTGCCTACGGTTAGAATTCCTTTGGTGGGCAGAGGCCTGCCACCAAAACAAGGGATTACCATTCACTCTACCCCCTGCCGCCCAAACCCTAACAACAGAGACATCAGACTATGCATGGGGTGGCTCACCTGGCAGGGAAGTGCATTCAGGGCAAATGGAACCCAAGTCAAATGCACCTGCATATCAATCAAAAAGAAATGTTAGCTGTACAGAATGCTCTGACAGCCTTCAAGGACCACATTCTTCCAGGGCAATTAATGGTAAAGACGACAACACCACTGTTATGTGGTACATAAACAAGCAGGGGGGTACTCATTCCTACCCCCTCTGCAGACTAGCCATGGCTCTGTGGAACACAGCCTTGATCTACCAAGTGCATCTACAGGCTCAATTCTTGCCAGGAAAACTAAATACACTGGCAGACGAACTAAGCGGAAATCTCATGGACCCACACGAGTGGAAACTGGAACCAAAGACCTTTCAACATGTTTATAAACAAATGGGGGAGCTCAGATATAGACCCGTTTGCCTCCCCCCAGAACTACCAATTGGACAAATTCTGCACAAGGACTCCCTACAAACAAGCTTGGAAAGTGGATGCTCTGTCCTTCAGCTGGAAAAATCTATCAGTTTATGCCTTTCCTCCTCTGCCTCTCCTCTCCAAAGTACTACTAAAGATCAAACGGGACAAACCAAGGATGATACTGATTGCACCAGACTGGCCATGCCAACACTGGTACCCCCTCTTGCACAGTGCATCACAGCTAGCCCCATGGCACCTGCCTCAGATCCATACCGTGCTCTCACAGCAGGTGAGCCAGATTCTGCGCCCCCAGCTTCAAACCCTGAACCTGGCAGCCTGGCTTAATTATCTAATGTCTCCATTACCATCCCTCAGTAAACAAGTGTTGGATGTCATTTTGGAGACAAGGAGGCCTAGTACTAGAAAATCTTATGCTGAAAAATGGAAAATATTCTGTCCCTGGAACCAAACTCAAGGGATGGCCACAGCAGCGCCCAGTTTACCTCAGATTCGTCAATACTTAACTGAGATGCTTCACAAGGGCCTTTCCTTTTCCTCCATCAAAATTCATGCCGTAGCCATTTCAGCTCATTACAACACAGAACCCACCCCTCTTTTCTCACTCACTGCTCAAGCTGTTTCTCAGAGGGGCCAAAAACTTAAGACCACCCAGAAGAGCCCCAACTTCAGCCTGGGACCTTAACTTTGTATTGGAAAAATGCACTCTGCCTCCTTTTGAGCCAGCTGCAAGTGCAGAGTTAAAATTCCTTTCTTGGAAAACAGCTTTCCTTTTAGCAATCACTTCAGCAAGAAGGGTATCTGAATTTCAGGCCCTTATGGCAGTGGAGCCTTTCATCATCTTTAATGCGGACAGGGTGTCCCTCAGGACCAATCCCTCCTTCATGCCCAAGGTGGTGTCCAGTTTGGCTCTTAATAGGTAGGTTCATAGGTAGATACTGGGCTATCTGCCCGAAGGCATATATTAGCCCAGCCACTTTGTGCGATATTCACCGCCCCTTTGGTTAGTTCCCTAGGCCCTTGATCTAGCAGCTAGTACCCTTGGCCCCGATCTAGTAGAGCTGTTGGTATGATCCCTGGTGTGAACTTTCTGTTACCCATCCACTCGTCAAGGTTCCTCTTGAAGAGTGGTAGTGAGGGGCTCTGTCTTATGTAGATTGGGACCTTGTTCCATAGCAAGGGAAGTCTTTGTGAGGGGAATCTATCCCTCCAGCATGTTCTATTCATTGTTGTGCTGAGGTTTATATCCCTAGAGCATGTAGCTCAAGTGGATTTGGTTTTGCTAAGATGGAGCATGTTCAACAGTTCTGGGTTGGACATGGTTCTGTATGTTAGACAGAGATCGCCTTTGAGAAGGCGGTATGCAACAGAGAAAAGCCTTAGTTTTTTCAATCGTGCTGCATAGGGCAACTGTTTGAGGCCAGTAATCCTCTTAGTGAGGTACCTCTGTGGTCTCTCCAGCTGCTGGAGATGCCTAGCCAGGTAAATTCCAATTGGTGCATTGTACTCAATAATGGGTCTGATGAGGGAAGAGTAGAGGGGCACCACTACATCCTTAGATCTTGACGCAAACCCTTTTGTGATCAGATGGGTCACATAGAAGGCTTTTTTCTAACCACCTTGGCAACATGGTTATCAAAGGAAAGCTGACTATCTATTTGGGTCCCTAGAGCCCTTATTACTACTTCAGATTTCAGGGGGTTGCCTCCTATGTGGTAGTTCACGGGTACTCTGTTTTTCCAAATGGGATTACTACTCATTTTTTAGCATTTAGCTTGAGACCATGGCTTTCACACCATGTATCAGTCTCATTAAGGCCCTTCTGGAGGATATCCATGTCGGCCGGAGACTCTGTTATAGCACCCAGTTTGCAGTCCTCTGCAAACTTGGTCAGCCACAGCCCATCAGTGCTTGCCTGTACTTCTGAGAACAGGAGGGGCCCCAGGACAGAGCCCTGAGGCACACCGCTCATTACTGGTCTGGATTCGGACATAGATCCCACTACTTTTACTTTGAGGGATCTGTCTGAGAGCCAGTTTGCGATTCATCTTGTGACGTAAGGGTTTATGCCCAGGTTGGTGAGTTTATCAATAATACCTGAATGGGGAATGGTGTCAAATGCTTTAGCAAGGTCAAGGTAAGCTGTGTGTACATCCTTTCCCTTATCTATAGCCTGAGTAACTGTCTCAAAGAAGTTCACCAGGTTCAGGAGACATGATCTGCCCTTGACGAAGCCGAACTATGTGGGGTCAAGTGTTTGGTGGTTCCCAATCTCTCCATTTGAGTTTCATAATGATTCGCTCCATTGCCTTACAGATCAGACTGGTCAGGCTTATTGGTCGGTAGTTCCCAGGGTCGGTTGTAGGCCCACCCTTGTGCAGCGGAACCACCGTTGCTGTGTGCCATTCTATGGGCACATATCCTGTCGAGAGGCTGAGACTGAACAGGGTATTCAGATGCGGGGTTAATTCATTTTGGAGCTCACGTATGACACAGCCCAGGACACCATCTGGTCCCATGGAGGCAGTGTTTTTAGCTTTAGATAGAGCCTTATTAACCAACGTATCAGTAATAATTGGAGTTACATAATCCCCTGGAATAGTAATAGGCCATGTAGGTGGTGAGGGGGGGGAATTTGCACTGAACCTGTCAGCCAAGATGTTGGCAATGTCAGTGGAGTCAGTGTATTTTGTAACATTTTGTACTAGCTCAGAACAGACCTGAGCGTTGCCATTTAGGTTTTTGACGTAACCATAGAAGGCCTTATGGTTATCCTTGGCAACTTTCTTTTCGAAATTGGCTTTAGTTGACTTGATGAGGGCCCTCAATTTCTTACTAAAGCTGATCAGGGAAGATTTTTCTACTTGAGATTTGGCCTTTTTTTTGTACAAGTCTCCTCCTTTTATTGTATAGTTTGCTTAAGGCCAGGGTCCACCAGACTGGTTTCTTCTTGCTTGAGGAAGGAGTCTTGGTTTTATTTGGGATAGCATGGTCCATGCAATCCTGAAGATGTATATAGAGTGCCTTGGTGTAGGATTCTGCATCCTGGATATCATTATCCTTCTGCAGGGGGATAGTGAAGCTTTCCACTTCTGACGCAAGTAGTTTGAAGTTTGCTTTGGAAAGTTTTTTTACGATGGTTTCTTTGACTGGGGGAGGTGGAGGGGTGAAGATGTCTAGGGTTATCAGTTTGTGGTCTGATCTGACCAGAGAGGGAGTGATAACGGGTTGGGTACAATGGGTGCCCATATTTGTGATGACTAAATCCAGTATGTTGTCCCCTCTAATGGGAGAACATACCAGTTGTTCGAGGGCATTTGAATTTATAAATTCTGTGAATCGCTGGGCATAAGAGTTAGAACTTTGGTAATTCGCCCAGTCTGTACCATGGTAGTTGAAATCACCCAAAATTATGGTGTTGGGTAGAACCTTTATATTTTCCAATGCCTCAAGGAATGCTGAGTGAACATCTCGGGACATGGTGGGTGATCTTTAACAGGCTACGACTTGAAATGTGGTTTTGCCTGCTGATAGCTGTGCATGGATGATCTCTGTGGCATCATGCTGTGCCACTAACTTGGAGATGTGGGTATCTTTGATGAATATGGATACACCTCCGCCCTTTGTACTGCGATCCGGTAACTGAGGCCGGAAGGTATGATATGAATTGTAACCTGGTAGTGCTGGAGTGGTCTCTGGAGCCTTGAACCAGGTTTCCATCACTGCACAAACATCGATTTTCTCCATACTGAGGAGTGCCTCGAGTGTGTGCATTTTGAGGTTGAGACTTCTGGCGTTGAGTAGCATTACCCTTAGTTTTTGGTTACCTGTGCTGGTTACGGTGGTTGGTTTGTCCTTTGAGCCTTGCCTAAAAAAGGCACTATGGGGACGGCAAGAGCCTTGGCCAGTATTCAATCCATTCATTTGCCAACCTTATTTTCTAATCGACAAAGCAAAGGAGAACGGATACTGCACTCCTTAGATGTGCACAGACAACTTAGATTTTACTTGGACAGGACTAAACGTCAAAGGAAATCTGAACAACTGCTGGTGGCATTTGCTGTAGGGGCAGAGGGGAAGGCTTTTTCAAAGCAAACCATTTCTAAATGGATAGGCCATTGCATTCATTTCTGCTGCACCATGGAAACCTCTCCCAATGGGGATTAGACCCCATTCAACCAGGGCTGCATCTACCTCTACAGCCTTTCTCAGAGGTGTCCCTACTAGAGAAATCCTAGAAGCTACTACCTGGAGTTATGTACATACTTTCACCAAGCATTATCATTTGCCAATTTTCTCTAAATTCAGAGCTGGCTTTGCCACTGCAGTCTTGCAGGGCCTTATAGCTGGTCCTAATACTATCTAAAGTCCTCCTCCCATCCTTTGCTTTAGGAATCTACCCAAATGTGATGACTGCAACAGTGAAACACGAAGAACATAATACAGTTGTGTACACTTACCATAAAAGCAGATGTTCGAGTGTATTCACTGTTGCAGTCCTGGTTACCCTCCCTCCTTCCCCCTGACTTGTTTTGGCTATACCTCTACGCTCCTTTACTACGCTTTAAAAGCTTTTTGGTGCATTTGCTTTTTTGTTTTAGGTATCACCTGTGTGTGTGTGTGTGTGTGTGTGTGTGTGTGTGTGTGTGTGTGTGTGTGTGTGTGTGTGTGTGTATTTAATTGTTTCCCATTAGGGGGGGGCACCTGACATCTGAGGCAAGAAAAACTGATGTAATGGTGTCGACTACATGCTTTATACCCCTGACTACCTGACGTCATGGAAGATGAGACCGCAACCGACACAGGACCCAAGACTTTGATAATCAGGCAGACTGAGGGCTACTGCAAGCAGATGACCCCAGTGTGATGACTGCAACAGTGAATACACTCAAACATCTACATTTATGGTAAGTGTACACAGCTGTACTTTACTATTCACCCAGTGATCGTACCAACAACTTCTCATGTCATTCTTAATCATGATTGCAGACTCTTGCAAGAAAGATCTTTGCTGATGGTTGACCAGCCAACATGTTACAGTGGGCCGACCATTTGCCCCCCCCCTCCCCCCCGCCGTCAGCCACAGTGACCACGGATGCTTCTCTGGTAGGGTGGGGGGCTTTTTCAAGGAAGAACAGCCCAAGGCACCTGGTCGGAGACTGTCACAGTTGCACATCAATGTTCTGGAGCTGAGAGTGCTTTTGGCGTTGCAGCACTTCCACGACTCTCTGCCTCTAGGGATGATTGTGATACAGACTGACAACATGTCAGTGGTCTGGTACATCAACAAGCAAGGGGGAACCAAGTCTTACCCCCTGTGTCGAGAGGCCTTGAGAATTTGGCAGTGGGCTGTGTCCACCGGGCGCTTTCTGATAGCAACACATATCCCAGGGAAATCTAACGTGATAGCGGACAAACTGAGCAGAACCATTCTGCTACTGCACGAGTGGTCTCTCAAAAACGAAGTTGCGGAGAAGATTTTCTGCAGATGGGGCCAGCCTTGCTGCGAACTGTTTGTATCCCCTATGAATGCCAAATGCAGAAGCTACTTTAGCCCTGAATGCCCCACCAGGGGACAGCCCAACGAACTCGCTCATACACGATTGGCCCCTGCCACTCCTGCATGTCTTTCCACCTGTACCCCTGATTCCGAAATTCTTGCAGAAAGCCAAAACCCTGGGAAGGACTGTAATCTTAATAGCCTTTTTTTGGCCTCATCAGATTTGGTTCCCCTTCCTTCGACTCTACCAACTGAAGGAACCTTGGATTCTGGACCCAGTTCCAGACCTACTGACACATTTGTCAGGGGCCCTCCATCCCTCAGACTGACAGCTTTGCTGCTCCGCTTCCCTACATAGTCAGGTCACATGATTTTTCTTTAGAGGTACAGCACATTCTTGTATTTTCGCATAAGGCTTCCACCAAAAAGTTGTATGCTAGTAAGTGGAAGCGATTTGCTTTTTGGGCCTCTCAGAATAACATTGATCCTTATGTTGCCGTGATTGCTAGTATCCTGGAATTCCTATCTAAGCTTTTTCATGAAGGTGCTGCAGCTGCCACTATTAGAGTTCAGTAGGCTGCGATCTTGAATTTTCACCTCTGAGCTGAAGGTTCTAATTTAATGCGTCTCAGATTATGTAGGGCCTTCCTTAAGGGCGTCATTCATCTTGGGCAGTCTGTCAGACAAACCTTATGGAATCTAAATTTTGTGCTGTTGCATGTTATTCTTCCCCCCTTTGAGCCTGAATCATCCTGTCGGTTAAATTTTCTTTCTTGGAAGACCATTTTCTTGGTGGCCATTACTTCAGCACGCATGGTATCTGAGCTTCCAAGCCTTTCTATCAACCCCCTATATTTGTTGTTCCATCCAGACAGAGCATCACTGAGGGCTAATCCCTCATTCCTGCCAAAGGTGTGTTCTGAGACCAATCTGAACCAAACTATTGAACTTCCAACCTTTTTCAGTAATCATTCTAATCAGTTGGAATACATGTTGCATAAACTTGATGTCCACAGACAATTAAGATTTTATTTGGACAGGGCAAAGGGATTTAGAAGATCTGACCAACTCTTTGCATCTCATGCTGATGCTAAGAAAGGATTACCAGTTTCTAAAGTTACCTTTTCCAAATGGTTAACTGACTGCATTAAATTTATCCACTCTTCAGCGAACCAAACATTAGAGCATGGTGTGAAGGCCCATTCAGCTAGAGCCATCTCCACTTCTTCGGCTTATACGGCTTGTTTACCTTTGGACACTATATGTGCAGCTGCCACTTGGTCTAAGCCTCGTACCTTTATCAGTCATTACAAAGTGGACAGGGCTTTCTTTGGTTCCACTGTCCTCAGGAATATACTCCCTTGAGCCACCCAGGATTAGGGTGCTTGGGACACTACCCATTTGTAAGAATAAACGGCGAGATTGAACAACTTGACATAAAGAAGTTATGTACTTACCATAACCTTCCATGTAAGTTCATCTCGCCTTTATTCTTACATTCCCACCCACCTTCTCCCACCAGGGTCTTTAAGAGCGAGTAGACTTGGGGTCTGGTAGTATTGTTCTGGGACTTCTTACTCCGGCTGGAGTATTTAGTGAAGTTATACCTGTTCATGCTGAGTTCAGCAAACTAGATCTGAGGTAGGACAGAGAGCATCATGGGATTAGGGGCCTGGCCTCAAGCTACTCTGAGATCTTTAGCTAGTAAAGTGGCCGACTCGGAGCCAAAATCGGCTCCGAACCCATCTGTAAGAATAAAGGCGAGATGAACAACTCACATGGAACGTTATGGTAAGTACATAACTTCTTCTTTTTTTTTTTTTTTTTTTTTTTTATAAGCTATATGTAACTCATTCCTTGAAATTTCTGTATGTCCGTGTATAATAAATGGAACATTTTGCTGATGTAATCATTTGAATTCATTACAAGTATCCCCCCACCCTTGTCAGGTTTCATCGCTCTCAAATTTTTGTCAGTACTAATGCTACTTGGTGGTGGTTCTTCCCATTTTGAAAGATTAGAATGGGTCCCTTGCATGTTTGTCTTTTTTCATGACTCTCTCACTTTCGCACAGTTTTTCAAAAATACCAACCACAGGGTGTATAGTTGTAATTAAGGTGCTGGGTCTTCTCATCCCTGCGAACATGTCAGGATCGTTTCCCCTATAGAAAAAAGCAAGTCCAAGTTTCCTACAAAAAAGTTTCGCTTGTAACAGTGTCTCCACTACTTCAGCCCCTCTTGTTGGGACAACCTTTCTCCAATAGGTTGGCCCATTCACTAGTAACTGGAACATTACTATAGTTAAAGATTTTAGTCACCCTTGGAATTATAAACAACTTTTAAAATCTCCTCTTCTCTCTCCCCTCTCTCTGTCCTGCCCAGCTTACAGTTGATATTTGTAATTCCACTCCTTTTTTCAGTAACCTCTGGGACCTCCTCAAAGGGGGTATTCTAAAGGATCAGCTACATCTTCATATTATTTTCTGAAGAAGTTCATGTAATTTGGACAAAAGCACTAATTGTTGTGGAATAAAAGAATCTTGGTTTCACTTCTGCCTCCTCCTTTTGGATACTTATACCAAACATCATTACAAATAAAATGTAAATAGAAAAAGTAGTTAAATAACGGCTACAACAGTTTAGTGATTGATTTGCAAAGACTGGCACTAGAACTAAAATACTGTAAAATAAGTAGTGTGATCATAAGTCATGAGTGAGTTAAGTAAGTTTTATAAGTCAAGTTAAATGACTTTTAAGGCCTGGCAGCATGAGGTATTGAGTCAGCCACTGAGAAAGGAAGTTTCAGAGGTGTTGTGCATGATACACATTTCTGTAGTTGCACCCTGGGTACCTCCAGCAGTCTCACAGAGTATGATCACAAGAGTTTAGCCAGACAGTTTTTTTGGGGGGTGGATTCAAGAGCCATTAAGATATGAGCAGCCCATATGATGAGAGGCTAAATAAAATGTATGTAAGCAAGATTTTAAAGATGGTACAAGATCGCATTGGTAGCCCAGTGTAGGCTCTACTTCATTTTGGTAATGTGAAGTTAGTACCTGTAAATAACCAAGCTACAGAATTCTGAACCTACTGTAAATGATCGAGCTTGCTTTTAAATGGGCAAAAAATAAAAAAAATTCTCTGCACCACAAGTTTGCTGAGGAATTTTCTGTCTGTGTCCATGGTTCTTGTCATGTTTTCTTTGTTCTGACCAGTAGGAGACAAGACTGCTTGTAACAGCAAGGTTATTTTCCTCTCTCTGTCTCTCTCAAAATGTCTGCAGGTGTTGTGGATTAGCATGCAAGGGTTTCACTTGAGAATATTTCAGCAGTATCTCTTGGTGCATGTGTTTAAACTGTCTTGAATTTTGAACAGCTTGTCTCACCAGAGATTTCTAAAAAAGTAGTACTTTTCGTAAGATTTACATTTTAAGTTCATTATTCAGCAATATTTTACACTGCTGTATTTGGCTGCTTTCAAAGTTTATAATTTGGAAGACAGATTTGTTGGTTGACATCACATTGTTTATGAAAGTTTTTGAACTACAAGCTGCTGTTGTCTGTGATGCTTCTCATATTTTTTCCATATTGATGTGAGTGTGCTTCCTATTAGTCACTCTTGTATGTCAAAAGGTGACATTGTTTTTAATTAAAATATTCAGATGTCCTAGGCAGGTTCACTGTTGCAGTCATTACATTTGGGTAATCTGCTGGCAGTTTGCCCTCAGTCAGCCTGAATAACAAAGTCTTGGGTCCTGCGTCAGTTGCTGTCTCCTCTTCCATGACGTCAGGTCATCAGGGGAATAAAACATGCAGCCGACGCCATTTTAATCAGTCTTTCTTGCCTCGCGGTGCCAGAAGCAGAAGCAGTTCGCAAGTGCCAGTTAGTCGACTCCTGAAATTTTTGTTTTCGAGTTTCAGAACCAAAGTCTTCAAACCAAACTAAAGCTAAGTACCCCATTGGGGAAACTTTTTCTTGCTCCTTACCGATGTCAGTAAAAGTTGATAATTGTATTACTTGTGGGAAGCAAATTACCTCATAAGGATTTCCATTTGTACTGTATTCCTTGCCTAGGCCCTGACCACAAAGTGCCTTGCTGTCGGTTTTGTGCTAAATTTAACTAACGCACTATTAAGCGTCTATATATTTTTGCTTCTAAATACTTTGGCTCAAGATTTAACTATCCTGAAATGTCGTCGGTTAGCAATCAGACTACCGGAATTCACAAAAAACGCAAAGAAAAAGACAGAGACCGTTGGAGTCCAAAACCAACAACAAAGCTTCTCCTAAGCCAGTCGCCGGTTCGCTGGTACTCAGCGAGTCGCTTTCGCAGCCCCTGATGCCCGCTACTTTTGATTCGCAGGCCTCTACTGAGACCCATTCGGAGTCCGGTATGCCACAAGATTCTTCAAGTATTGAACCCGCGGATGTCTCTCCCTTGGATGGGTCCGGAGCCGCTGAGTAGGCACTGGCTTCTGAGGGTGTTTTCAGGCCTAAAGATTTGTATATTAAACCGATGCCATCATCAAAACAAGCCCAAAACCAACTTCCATGTCTAAAAAACCGACACATGAGCCACGTGTTCAGGCCCCTATGCCTACAAAGCAAATGATCAAAATGGCTGAGGATTTAATTACCTTGATCAGGGGTTCCCAACCCCCTCCTGCTAGGAGGCCTAGGCAAGGCACCGATTATGAATCTTCAGATCAGGTTTCCATTTCTTCTGATTCCTCTTCTGATCAGGAATTTTCTATTCCCCCTTATGAGGACTCTGATGCAGAAGAATCCATCCCTTCTGCTTCACCTCCTGAGGATTTTTCTTTTGGAGAAATTTTGCATACCTTAAGGGAACATTTTCATTGGGAGAGTCAGGATTTTTCAGAATCCAAAAAGAGGCTAAGGGATTTTTTTTCTTCTTCCTCAGCATAGGCCTTTGGCTATACCTCCTGTTTTAGACATTGTTGATGATGTTTTCCTCAGAATCCAGCATGGCTCCTGATTCCCTGTCTCCGGCTCCTAGTGAGCCAGACAGATATTACAGGGTTCCTGACTCCCACAAGTTTCCTTTCAAAAATCCTACTGCTGACCCTGAAACAATTTCTCAGGGTCCCAAGGGTGTTAAGGCTTCTACTGCTAAAAATCATACCCCTTCTGATAGAGATTCCAGGGTACTGGATAGATGGGGTAAGAAGGTTTATACGTCTGCAATCCTGTCAGTCAGGGCTGTAAACTGTCAATTTCTTATGCTTAAATATCAACGGCATGTCATGGGCTTACTTAAACAGAAAATTATGTTGATTTCTGGTTTGTGTAGAAAATAGAGTTTCAGGATTTATTGCATTCAGCTGAACAAGTTGGAAAGCATACTTTGCAATGTGGTTTTGATTCCTTGGAGGCCTCTTGCAGGGCCGCCATAACTGGATCTGTGATAAGAAGGCATGCTTGGCTCAAGGAGCAAAATGTGCCTGATCATGTTAAAGCTAAATTGTTGGATGCTCCTTTACAGCAGGACAGTCTGTTTGGTAATAAGGCAGAAGAAGTTTTGAAAAAGATGGAAAACAAAGCTAAATCTATGCAAACTGTAAAATATTTATTGCAAGTGCAGCCACCCAGGTTCAATAGGCACTGGCCTACTAAGAATTAGTCCTTTCCAGTACCCAACAGAGCCGCTCCGGTCAAACCCAGACACTCCAAAGGCTCCAAGTTTCAGTCACAAGGAACTTATAGGACAAAACAATGGGGTGTCTCCACCTCCAAATCTGGAAGTAGCAAAGCACCCCCCTACGGTAAACAGTCTCAGTGACTTTCCTCTGCCATTTCCAAGCACTTATCTTTTGGCAGCCCCTTTGGGGGGAAAACTAGCACTTCATGCTCAAAATTGGCATCTAATTACCCAGGACAAGTGGGTCTTAAATGTAGTATCCCAGGGATACAAATTTCATTTCCACACATTGCCAATTCCAAACGGATGGACAGATCTGCCTCCAAATCAGTGGGCAGAGACCCAGAAACAAGTCCTGTCCCTCATGGATATGGGGGCTATTCAACCAGTACCAGAAAAGGAAAAAGGACAAGGTTTTTGTTCAAGACTTTTCCTGGTACCCAGAAAAGACAAATCACGGCGTCCAATTCTGGACTTATCCATTCTAAATACCTTCCTGGACATTCCAAAATTCAGGATGCTGACTCTACAACAGTTACTGCCTATGCTAGGCAAGGATGCCTGGTTGGTAACTCTAGACTTAAAAAAGAGGCTTACCTGCATATCCCAATCAGGGAGTCTTGTAGAAGATACCTCCGCTTCAAAGCAGGCTATTTGCATTACCAGTTCTCTGCACTGCCCTTTGGCTTATCTGCTGCACCCAGGGTCTTCTCAAAGTGCCTGGCACCAGTGATTGCATTTTGCAGACAAAGAAACATTCAAATGTATCCATATCTGGATGATTGTGTAATTCAGGCAGAAAACAAGGACACTCTTCTACAACATCTGGCATTTGTAAAAAGGCTTCTAACATGCCTAGGGTACACCATAAACGAAATGAAATCACAACTGGTACCCTCTCAAATAATTACATTCCTGGGTGCAAGCTTGAATACAACTGCCCAGATGGCTTACCTCATGCCAGACAAACAAATTCAATTGATAACATACTTCAAACAAGTGGCCACAAAAACCCAGCTGTGTCTGCAAGACAAATTCTGCAGGCTTTGGGGTTCATGGCATCCTGCATTCTACTAATTCCAAACGCAAGACTGCACATGATTTGGCCCAGTATCACCTGATAGTCCTTTTCCCCTGTTACTAACTTTATTCTTTCCCCACCTACTTATCCTTGTCTTGGTTACCTTCTGTGTCTCTCCTTCTGCCAACTAGGTGGCAGTACAATCCAGCTTTGTACCCTCGCTGTCTCCCCCACTTGTGCTTGCTTTAGCTCAGTATAATTCTTCTTTTCTTCTATTTCTCATCTCTTGCCCTGCTGCTTCACCTCCTAGCCCCTACTCTTCTCATCCTTTACCTACTTTAGACTATATCCACTTCTAGCTTCCCTGCTTCATTATCCTCTCTCCTACACCATACCTGCTCTACTAGAAGCTACATACCTGTTACCCCGTCTCCTTCTCTTTGCCCCTTACTGATTGTCTCCTCTGAATACTCCACCACTTGGTCTGACTCGCTTCGTTCGCCCTACGGGCTCACTCCGCTCCCCTACCCCCAATTCCCACACACCCCCAGTGCTGTTAAACTTAAACATCTCTGACCACACCCACTTAACTACTCAGCCTATCCCATTAGACTACTACTTATCAACCCCACCCCTTCTCCAATTCTCTCCATAACTAACCCCACCCTTCAATAAATTTACTTTTCATCCCTCTACTTCTTTGTTACCTCTCCCATAAGTCACCTCTCATCTATTCTACCTTCAGTTTCTCTTATCTTTACTTTGTTTAACCCTCTACATAATCTGTTAACCCCACTATCACAAATGACCTTCTTACTTAACAATACCCTTAAGAACTTTCTTCTTATTACTTCTTCAGTAATATTCCTAACTTCACCCTATGCCCTAACCTTCTACGAACATCTCTCTTTAATAATGAACCTTCCCATCAACAAACATTACCAATCACACAGTTCATCTTCTTCTCCCATAGTAATATAACCTCTACTTCAGTTTATCTACTCCCAAGGTTCCATAGATCTTCCCATGTTACTTACTTCTCCAGCAAGATAAGCCCACCCAAGTACCTTAAAAGCATAAAGACTTTACTAAAATATCCCACTCAACTTCTATTAGATGGTGATATTCATCCTAATCCAGGCCCAAACCCTCCAATCTACAATAACCCACAAAACAAAACAACTAATTGTGTCTCTACCTCTATAAAACTAGGTAATTCTCTTAGAATAGCTCAACTCAACATCCGTAGCATTAACAATAAACTTACTCAACTGCATGCCCTCTTACAAGTGCATGCAGTTGATATCCTTTGCCTTACAAAAACTTGGTTAAAACCCTCTACTCATGACCTAGAAATAACCCCACCTGGATATAACATCCTAAGATGTGACCGTACCACCAAGAAGGGTGGAGGTGTAGCCATCTTATACAAATCTGAACTTCTAGTTTCATGCTTTAATGTGTTACTCCCCTCTAATACCAATGCAGCAACCCTTACCATTAAACTCCAACTTAATAAATCTAAATCTATGTATATAATCTGCACTTACATCCCTCCAGGAAATAATATTAACACTCTTGAAAAGATTCTTAGTAGCCTTTCCACCCTACTACCTCAAGAAACTATTGTACTAGGTGATTTTAACATTGACTGGACTACCTGTAACTCTCCTAATCCTAACATCCACATAAATCTTTATGGCTTCACTCAAATAATAAACACTCCCACAAGAATCCACAAACCTAGTAATAAAGAAGCAACTCTTGACTGGATACTTATAAATAGTCATCCTGAAACCTATACTTCAGGAACACTTCCAGATGACCTTAGTGACCATGTTCTTACCTATATAACAAAACAAAAGGCTCATACACCTATTAATAACACATTTATAACCTATCGTTTCAAAAAACACTTTAAAGCAGAGAGCTATCAGAACGAACTAAAGGCCTGTAACTGGTCACCTCTGAAACAACTCAATCTAGATGAAGCAGTTTCTTACTTTAGTACCAAGTCCCTACAAATCCTAGATCTCCATGCCCCCCTTCACTCTTCCCGAGTTAGGAATAAAACAGCCCCATGACTCACAAAACAAAGGACAAAATACTCCTACGGAACAAAATATGGACCAGATGGAGAGCCACTAAGAGCTCTGTTGACCACCTATATTTTAAACAGCTAAGAAATGCAACCAAAAATGACATTATCGTAGATAAGAAAAACTACCATCTCCACCTTCAACAATCGCACACAAATAACCCTAAAATGTTTTGGTCAGGCATTAATAGGTTCATAGGTTCATACTAGGCTATCTGCCCTAGGGCATTTATAAGCCTAGCCAGAGTGTGTTTGGCTTTCGCCACCCATTTTAAATTAATTTTGCTATGCCTTTTTTTGAGGTTAGTATACTGTGCCTCTGTCTAACAGTGACACAGAAGTGATAGCTGGGGTAAACCTACGATCTCCCATCCACTCATCAAGATTCCTCTTGAAGAGAGTCAATGTGGGACTCTGCCTAACCTGGACTGGGATTTTATTCCAGAGTGAAGGGAGCCTCTGGGTTATGAATCTGTCCCTCCAGCATGTCCTATTTATTTCAGTGCTGAGGTTCAAGTCTCTCGGCGTAGCTCGATGGGATTTGGATTTTCTGAGGTGCAGCATGTCCATTAATTCCAGGTTGGACATGGCTTTATACGTCAGGCACAGATCGCCTCTGAGCAGGCGGTATGCCACTGAGTAGAGCTGGAGTTTCTTTAACCGGGCAGCATATGGCATCTGTTTGAGCCCTTTGATCCTCTTGGTGAGGTACTTTTGGGGTCTTTCCAGCTGCTGCAGGTGTCTGGTAAGATACATCCCAAAAGGGGCATTGTACTCAATTATGGGCCTGATGAGGGATGAGTAAAGAGGCACGATGACCACCCCTGATTTAGATGTGAATCCCTTCATGATTAGGTGGGCTATATAAAATGTTTTTCTAACCACTTTGGCCACGTGGTTGTCAAATGAGAGATTGCTATCAACTTGGGTCCCCAGTTCCCTAATGACGACTTCTGTACTTAATGGATTACCACCTATGTGGTAATTTGTGGGCACTTTGTTTTTGCCAAAGGGGATGACTATACACTTTTTGGCTTTTAGCTTGAGGCCATGGCTCTGGCACCAGTTGTCTGTTTCTATGAGGCCCTTTTGGAGGATGCTTGTATCGGCTGGAGAGTTGATTATGGCGCCCAGTTTGCAGTCATCTGCGAACTTGGTCAGCCACAGTCCTTCCGTGTTGGCCTGTACCGCCGAGAAATATATACCGGACAAGAGGAGGTCCCAGGACTGAGCCTTGTGGGACGCCACTTGCAACTGGTTTGGAGTCTGACATGGCTCCAGCAATTCTAACCATGTGGGTTCTGTCCTTGAGCCAGTTTGCAACCCATCTAGTGACATAGGGGTTTATATTTAAGCTGGTGAGCTTATCTATAATGCCCGAGTGGGGTATTGTATTGAAGGCTTTTGTGAGGTCCAGGTAGGCTGTGTGGACCACCTTCCCCTCGTCAGTGGCCTTGGTGACTGTTTCAAAGAAATCTACCAGGTTTAAGAGGCAGGATCTGCCCTTAACAAAGCCAAACTGGGTAGGATCCAGTGTCTGTAGGTCCCCAATATCTTTATTTATGAGGTCCATGATGATCCTTTCCATAGCTTTGCAGAGCAAGCTAGTCAGGCTTATGGGGCGACAGTTTCCAGGATCCTTTGAGGCACCACCTTTGTGGAGAGGGACCACTGTTGCTGTACGCAACTCTTTGGGTACATATCCTGTAGTAAGGCTGATTGAACAGTAGTTTTATGTTTGGGTTTAGCTCTTCTTGGAGTTCATGTAGGATGCAGCCTGGGACACCATCTGGCCCCATTGATGCTGTGTTTTTTGCTTTGGAGAGGGCGGCTCTTACCTGAGCATCTGAGATGTCAGGGGGGCAGCACTCTGTTGGGATAGATATTTGCCCTTTTGGTGGGGAGAGGGGGGAGACGTTTGCACTGAACCTGTCAGCTAGGATGTTGGCAATGTCTGTGGGCTCGGTGTATTTTTTGTCATTTTGGACTAATTCTGAGCATATCTGGGAATTCCCACCCAGGTTCCTAGCATAACTAAAGAAAGCCTTGTGATTATCCTTAGTGTCCTGTGCAATTTTTCTCTCGAAGCTGGCCTTAGACAATTTTATGAGTGCCCGTAGTGTTTTGCTAATACTGATCAGAGATGCCTTCCCTTTTTGGGATTTTGCTCTATCATGTAGTAGCTTCCTCCTTCTATTGTATAGTTTGTTTATGGCTGGGGTCCACCAGACAGGACATCTGCCTTTGGAGGATTAGGTCTTGGTTTTATTTGGGATTGCATGATCCATGCATTCCTGAAGGTGTTCATAGAATGCATTTATAAAGGATTCTGCGGTCTGGGCCGTATTTTCCACAGGCCCGGGGGCTTTGAAGGATTTTGCCTCGGTTTTGAGGCGTGTGAAATTTGCTTTAGAGAAGTTTTTCACTGTATACAAAAAATGCACGAACTAGTGAAAAAGTTTAAAGTGGCAAAGGCGAGTAGACTGAAACTGGAATCCTGGAACACAATGTCTGCACCACCAATAGAATAAAATAAAATGATGTAAAATAATGTTTTTTATTAAAGATAAGCGCTTTCGGTAGAGAGCAATCTCCCCACCTTCATCAGATCTGATGAAGGTGGGGAGATTGCTCTCTACCGAAAGCGCTTATCTTTAATAAAAACCATTATTTTACATCATTTTATTTTATTCTATTGGTGGTGCAGACATTGTGTTCCAAGTTTTTCACTGTGGTTTTCTGGGCAGGGGGTGGGGTCGGGATGTGAATATCCAGTGAGATTAGTTTATGGTCTGATCTTACCGGTGAGGGATACACTTCTGGTCTGGAGCATAGTGTCCCCATGTTGGTGATGATCAGGTCCAGTATGTTTTCCCCTCTTGTGGGAGTGGTAACAAGTTGTTCCATAGCATTTGAGTTTATAAATTCTAGGAACCTTTGGGCTAGGGTGTTGGAGCTAGAGTAATGCTCCCAGTCTATGTTTGGGTAGTTGAAGTCGCCCAATATAATAGTGTTTGGAGAGACCTTCATATTTTCCAGTTTTCTCAGGAAGGCCAAGTGGGGTTCCTGTGTTTGGGAGGGTGGTCTGTAGCAGGCTATAAACTGGAAGGCAGTTTTACCCACAGTTAGTTGCACATGGATAGTCTCTGATGCTTCGTGCTGTGCCACCAACCTGGAGGTGTGGGTATCTTTGACGAATATTGATACTCCCCCTCCTTTTGTGGTTCGGTCCAAGTTTTGGGGCCGAAAAGCATGGTATGAGGTATAACCTGGTAGTGCTGGGGTGCTCTCGGGAGCCTTGAACCAGGTTTCTGTTACTGCACAGATATAGATGTTCTCCATGCTAAGGAGAGTTTCGAGTGAGTGCATCTTGAGGTTTAGACTTCTGGCGTTGAGTAGCATTACTCTTAGTTTCTTATCCCTTGTGATACCTATGGAGGTGGGTTTGTCTTTTGAGCCTTGCCTAAAAAGGCACTATGGAGGTAGCAAGAGCCTTTGCCAATATCTGAAAGCCCAGGGGTGACAGGTGCAAGCCGTCCCTAGCGAAGCATCGTGGCTTGTCGAGCATGTCATCCTAGGCTGACAGGCATTGGATCCCCTTTGAATGACACCAATACTTAAGCCAATTGTTGAAATTGATCATCTTGTCTTCATATTGTGGCATCATTCTTGGTGAGGGTAAGATGCTACTCAAGGTCAGGGTCATACCGGCCTGGGCTACATGCTCATAGAGCTCCTCTATATCTCTTTTCATGTAGTCCAGGGAGGTACGTCTCAGGTCATTCACACCAGCATGGACAATGACTGAGTCATATTTGTACTTGCCTTGGAGTGACCTGAGTGCTTGTGTTATGTGGCGGATCCTAGCGCCCGACAGGCAGCTCACCGTGACCTTCTCCTTGTTCAGCCTGGTGAGCGGGACGTCAGTGTGCCTGACGATAGAGTTCACCTATTACAAGTGTATCAGGTGTGTTGTTTAGCCTTAAGGGCTGTGACTGTTCAGCACACTGGCTTTGTGAGCTATGTGTTGCACGTGTTTTGTTTTGGGGTAGCGGTTGCTTGGGTGTCTGCTTTGGAGGTCTCTGCTGCTTAGGCAGATTTTTATTTAGAGCCTCAGTATGTTTTTGTGTGTTTATGTGTTTGGTTTGTTGTCGTGGTAGGTCTATGTGAGACTGGAATTGTAGTGAGTGTGGTTTCCTTCTCCTCCTGACTGGTTACGCCAGCACTGAGTTGAGAGAGCTTAGCCTCCAGTTTGGCTATATGGTTGCATATCTCACATGTGTTGGAATTTGTTGGGAGGAGGAGAGGGTTGTCTGTGTACATGAGGCAGTTGTAACATTGCCTCAAGATTCCCAGATTCACCAGCTGGACCGGAGAGGAGATTGACAACTGACCTTTGGACATGCTAAAATAGTATTGGGAATTCCTTTATAATTGAAAAAAAGGGCCAATGGGGAACAAGGTACTCAAGGGGAGTTTGTGAGGGTGTAGTGCTTTTAATTTTTTAGAGCTGACTTATATAATTGCTTTAGTGAGCAAGTGCCAGGTAACTTAAATGCAATGTTACAGGTAACTTAAATGCAAAAACGACAAACAGTAACTTTCTCCATCCAGGACATACCAAAACTCCAGCCCCATCTTCAGTTCCCCATAATAACCCTTTGCAAATAGCAGATGCCTTTAATGATTACTTCACAGAAACTATACAAACTCTTGCAAACACAATATCTCCCATTTCCTCCAGCACTTTACAAAACACAAACAGTTCTGTGCCTCCCTTCCATATACAACCTGTGCCAACATCCTTTATCTGCAAACTCCTTCAAAAACTCAAACCTTGCACCCCTTCTGCCGACCACCTACCAGCAGAATACTTTCAAATAGCTTCCAAAGTCATAGCATATCCCATATCCATCCTTGTAAACCGAACAATCATAGAAGGTAACATCCCATCCATATGGAAAGTCTTCCATGTAATCCCCTTACATAAAGGAGGCAAATCCACTGATATCTCCAACTTCCAACCAATTGCATTACTCTCTCCATTATCCAAAATAATGGAAAAATGTATTCACCATCAACTACTCCAACATCTGCTCCACAATAACTTACTTGCCAACTGTCAGCACGACTTTAGGCCCTTTCATAGTACAACTACCACCCTTCTTTCTTTTACTGACTGTATTAACAAGAATCGAAATAATAACTCTCTATCTTCTGCACTATTCATTGACCTATCAAAAGCCTTTGATATGGTTAACCATGACTTACTAATCAATGTCCTAAAAGCCCAATCTCTTGACCCACAAGCAATACTTTGGTTTACATCCTATCTAAAAAAAATAGACAGCAAGCAGTGCTCTGGGACAGTAATCTCTCCACACCCCTCCCTGTAAACATTGGAGTCCCTCAAGGCTCTATCCTCGGCCCTCTTCTATTGTCCATCTTTATTAATGATCTAAATACTGTTGTTCCTCAAGCCACATGCATACAATACACTGATGATTCTACTTTAATCTGTACTGCTAAGTCATCAATCTCTCTTCAGACCCTTACTCAAGCAGTTTTTAACACTGTTGAAAATTGGTTCACCCATCACTACCTCCTCCTTAACCCTAAAAAAACAAAATTATTACTTTTTGCCCCCACTCAAAAGTCACCAGAGTTCCACTTCACAATTATTTCTAACAATGGCACTACTATTTCTCCTGACACTACTACACATCTACTAGGCATAACCATAGATAATAACCTCAGCTTCAAACATATCAACAATACTATACAGACTGTCAATAAAAAACTAGGCTCCCTGTATAGAATCAAACCCTTCCTCACACCACTTGCTAAAACCTCCATTGCCCAGTCTCACCTAACTTCTGCTCTATTCTATGCTTCCGCCATATACATCAATCTATCAAAACACAATCTAAGCAAGCTTGAAACTAGCTATAATAACATAGCTAGATTTGTCACTGCCACCCCTTTCAGAACCCACCACTGTCACAACCTTAAACAACTTGGATGGTCAGAACTACAAAACCATCTACTGTATTAGCAACTGCTTATCTCACATAATATTCTTCATCACCCAAACAATACCCCAATCCTCTCTTAACATGATCTCCCCATATAGAAATCTTGCAACACTTCGCTCAGCAAACAAGCTATTAATCTCCAATATTAAATCAAACAATAAAGCTGCTGGGGCCTCACTTTTTACTAACATTGTGGGTAAAATCTGGAACAATCTTCTTAGTACACTCGCGTCTCTCTTATCCACACCACTCTTCAAGAAACATCTCAAAGAACATCTGAAATCTCATTGGCTTTGTCCCTGTTCTAAATCAGACTAAACCCTACTTTTTCCCCCTTAATGCTCTTTTTTATATACCCCTTCCTTCTAACCTTTGTCCCCTCTACAGCTTTAATCAATTGAATCTAACCTTATTCTAGCCCTTGTGATTTTTGCTTTCTTCTGCTCTCTCTCTTTCTCTTTCTCAGACCTACTAATCATTACTTCAGAATTCTGAGTGTCCTTGTACTCAATTGGATTTTAACTCTTGCACAGCCTGCGAGCTGCTATTCACAGAAACAATTTTTTGATTCTCTTAAATCTTTTTTAATTTCTTTGTATTTGAATTTAGTCATTTTTAACTATTGTAATCTTTTCTGTAATTTACTAATGCTTGGAGCTTATCTTCCTGGGCCTCTACTGAAAATGGACATGTATCCAGCTAGACTAGCCCAGCCAACAATTGTAAAATAAATAAAATAAATAAATAAAATATGAGGAAACTTCAATGGTACATTAAAAGCTTATGGAGTTAACATTGTCTCAGCCTGGAAACAATGATTCATCTCATTCCTTCCTGCAACAGGAGTTCCAACGGTAGGCAGAGGCCGGTCACCAAAACAAGGGACTGTCATTCATTCTACCCCCTGCCACCCAAACCCTGACTACAGACACATCAGACTATGCTTGGGGGGCCCATCTGGCAGGGAGATGCATTCAGGGCGAATGGAGCCCAAATCAAATGCACCTACGTATAAACCAGAAAGAAATGCTAGCTGTACAGAATGCTCTGATAGCCTTCAAGGACTTCCTTCGTCCAGGACAACTACTGATAAAGACGGACAACACCACAGTTATGTGGTACATAAGCAGGGGGGTACCCACTCCTACCCTCTTTGCAGACTAGGCATGACCTTGTGGAACACAGCCTTGACTTACCAAATACATCTACAAGCTCAATTCCTGCCAGGAAAGCAAAATACTCTGGTAGGCAAACTAAGCAGAAATCTTATGGACCCACACGAATGGAAAATGGATCCACAAATTTTCAGCATGCTGACACGGAAATGGGGGACCCCAGACATGGATCTTTTTGCCTCTCCCCAAAACTATCAGTTACACAAATTCTGCACAAGAATACATCACAAAAAAGCTTGGAAAGTGGATGTTCTATCCTTCAGCTGGAAAAACCTATCAGTCTATGCCTTTCCCCCCTCTGCTCTCCAAAGTTTTACTAAAAGTCAGACAGGAGAAACCAAAAATGATTCTGACTGCTCCAGACTGGCCTCGCCAACACTGGTACCTGCTTCTAAGGAATATGTCACACCTTCCTCAGTGGTACTTGCCTCAGACACCTCATCTGTTGTCTCAGCAGAACTATCAAATTCTGCACACTCTGCTGCAAATTCTGAATCTTGCAGCCTGGCTAATCAACTAATTTCACCAGTCACATCCCTCAGTAAGGCCTAGTACTAGAAAATGTTATGCTGATAAATGGAAGAGATTCTCTGCCTGGAACCAAGCACAAGGAATAAACACAGCAATGCCCAATATTCCTCAGATTCTGCAATATTTAACTGAGATACTTCACAAGGGCCTATCTTTTTCTGCTATAAAAATCCATGCCTCTGCCATCTCGGCTCATTACAACACAGAACCTCCTCTCTTTTCTAATCCCCTGCTAAAGCAGTACCTCAGAGGAGCCAAAAATTTGAGACCTCCCAGGAGAGCACCAACTCCTGCATGGGACCTCAATTTTGTGCTGGAAAAACTCACCCTACCTCCTTTTGAACCAGCTGCTACTGCAGACATAAAATTTATTTCTTGGAAGACCGCCTTTTTTTAGCAGTCACTTCAGCTAGAAGGATTTCAGAACTACAGGCTCTCATGGCAGTGGAGCCTTTCATTATCTTTTATCCGGACAGGGTGACCCTCAGGACCAATCCATCCTTTATGCCCAAGGTGGTATCCAGTGTGGCTCTTAACCAGACCATTCATCTGCCAACTTTTTTCCCAAATCGGCAGAACAAGGGGGAGCGGATTCTGCATTCATTGGATGTACACAGACAACTAAGATTCTATTTAAACATGACAAAAATTTCTAAGAAAGTCTGAGCAACTACTGGTGGCATTTGCTGCAGGGGCAGAGGGGAAGGCTATTTCAAAGCAAACTATTTCAAAATGGATAAGCCATTGTATTTGTTTCTACTACATGCCCTATGGTAAACCTGTCCCCAAGGGGATCAGATCCCATTCCACCAGGGCTGCATCTACTTCTGCAGCTTTTCTCTGAGGGGTTCCTACCAGAGACATTCTAGAAGCTGCTACTTGGAACTCGGTTCATACGTTCACCAAACATTACCATTTACCTCTCTTTTCTTAGTCCAGGGCAGGCTTTGCAACTGCTGTCCTGCAGGGCCTTATAGCTGCTCCTAATGCTGTATAATTCCATCCTCCCATCCATAGCTTTGGGATTCTACTGAAATGTAATGACTGCAAAAGTGAAACACGAAGAACATAATACAGTTGTGTACACTTACCATAAATGTAGATATTCAAGTGTATTCACTGTTACAGTCTGGGTTACCCACCTGCCCAGCCCCCTTTTTTCTCTCTTATTATACCTCTTCTTTCCTTCACTGTGCTCAAAAGCCTTTTTGGTGTATTTGCTTTTAGTTGGAGGTAATTGTTTTGTGTTCTAAATTACATGCATTTATATATATATATATATATATATATATATATATATATATATATATATATATATATATATGTATATATATATATACATACACATATATATATATATATATATATATATGAGAAGTCTAAACCTCAAGATATATGCACTCGAAACTCTCCTTAGCATGGAGAACATCGATATCTGTGCAGTAACAGAAACCTGGTTCAAGGCTCCCGAGAGCACCCCAGCACTACCAGATTATACCTCATACCATGCTTTTTGGCCCCAAAACTTGGACCGAACCACAAAAGGAGGGGGAGTATCAATATTCAAAGATACCCACACCTCCAAGTTGGTGGCACAGCACGAAGCATCAGAGACTATCCATGTGCAACTAACAGTGGGTAAAACTGCCTTCCAGTTTATAGCCTGCTACAGACCACCCTCCCAAACCCAGGAGCCCCACTCGGCCTTCCTGAGAACACTGGAAAATATGAAGGTCTCTCCAAACACCATTATATTGGGCGACTTCAACTACCCAAACATAGACTGGGAGCATTACTCTAGCTCCAACACCCTAGCCCAAAGGTTCCTAGAATTTATAAACTCAAATGCTATGGAACAACTTGTTACCACTCCCACAAGAGGGGAAAACATACTGGACCTGATCATCACCAACATGGGGACTCTATGCTCCAGACCAGAAGTGTATCCCTCACTGGTAAGATCAGACCATAAACTAATCTCACTGGATATTCACATCCTGACTCCATCCCCTGCCCTGAAAACCACAGTGAAAAACTTCTGTAAAGCAAATTTCACACTCCTCAAAACTGAGGTGGAATCCTTCAAAGCCCCCGGGCCTGTGGAAAATACGGCCCAGACCGCAGAATCCTTTATAAACGCATTATATGAACACCTTCAGGAATGCATTCTGTGAACACCTTCAGGAATGCATGGATCATGCAATCCCAAATAAAACCAAGACCCAATCCTCCAAAGGCAGACCTCAGCCATAAACAAACTATACAATAGAAGGAGGAAGCTACTACATGATAGAGCAAAATCCCAAAAAGGGAAGGCATTTCTGATCAGTATTAGCAAAAAACTACGGGCACTCATAAAATCGTCTAAGGCCAGCTTCGAGAGAAAAATTGCACAGGACACTAAGGATAATCACAAGGCTTTCTTTAGTTATGTTAGGAACATGGGTGGGAATTCCCAGATATGCTCAGAATTAGTCCAAAATGACAAAAAATACACCGAACCCACAGACATTGCCAACATCTTAGCTGACAGGTTCAACGCAACCCCCCCCCCCAGCAAAAGGGCAAATATCTGTCCCAGCAGAGTGCTGCCCCCCTGACATCTCAGATGCTCAGGTAAGAGCTGCCCTCTCCAAAGCAAAAAACACAGCATCAATGGGACCAGACGGTGTCCTGGCCTGCATCCTACATGAACTCCAAGAAGAGCTAAACCCAAACATAAAACTACTGTTCAATCTCAGCCTTACTACAGGATATGTACCCAGAGTGCCGTACAGCAACAGTGGTCAGTCTCCACAAAGGTGGTGCCTCAACGGATCCTGGAAGCTATCGCCCCATAAGCCTGACTAGCTTGGTCTGTAAAGCTATGGAAAGGATTATCATGGACCTCATAAATAAAGATATTGGAGACTTACAGACACTGAATCCTACCCAGTTTGGCTTTGTTAAGGGCAGATCCTGCCTCTTAAACCTGGTTGATTTCTTTGAAACGGTCACCAAGGCCATTGACGAGGAGAAGGTGGTCCACACAGCCTGCCTGGACCTCGCAAAAGCCTTCGATACAATACCCCACTCGGGCATTATAGATAAGCTCACCAGCTTAAATATAAACCCCTATGTCACTAGATGGGTTGCAAACTGGCTCAAGGACAGAACCCACATGGTTAGAATTGCTGGAGCCATGTCAGACTCCAAACCAGTTACAAGTGGCGTCCTATAAGGCTCAGTCCTGGGACCTCTCTTGTTCAGTATATATTTCTCGGTGGTACAGGCCAACACGGAAGGACTGTGGCTGACCAAGTTTGCAGATGACTGCAAACTGGGCGCCATAATAGACTCTCCAGCCGACACAAGCATCCTCCGAAAGGGCCTCATAGAAACAGACAACTGGTGCCAGAGCCATGGCCTCAAGCTAAATGCCAAAAAGTGTATAGTCATCCCCTTTGGCAAAAACAAAGTGCCCACAAATTACCACATAGGTGGTAATCCATTAAGTACAGAAGAAGTAATTAGGGACCTGGGGACCCAAGTTGATAGCAGTCTCTCATTTGACAACCACGTGGCCAAAGTGGTTAGAAAAACATTTTATATAGCCCACCTAATCATGAAGGGATTCACATCTAGATCAGGGGTGGTCATCGTGCCTCTTTACTCATCCCTCATCAGGCCCATAATTGAGTACAATGCCCCTTTTGGGATGCATCTTACCAGACACCTGCAACAACTGGTAAGACCCCAAAAGTACCTCACCAAGAGGATCAAAGGGCTCAAACAGATGCCATATGCTGCCCGGTTAAAGAAACTCCAGCTCTACCCAGTGGCATACCGCCTGCTCAGAGGCGATCTGTGCCTGACGTATAAAGCCATGTCCAACCCGGAATTAATGGACATGCTGCACCTCAAAAAATCCAAATCCCATCGAACTATGCGCTCGAGAGACTTGAACCTCAGCACTGAAATAAATAGGACATGCTGGAGGGACAGATTCATAACCCAGAGGCTCCCTTCACTCTGGAATAAAATCCCAGTCCAGGTTAGGCAGAGTCCCTCATTGACTCTCTTCAAGAGGAATCTTGATGAGTGGATGGGAGATTGTAGGTTTACCCCGGGTATCACTTCAGTGTCACTGTTAGACAGAGACACAGTATACTAACCTTGAAAAAGGGAATAGCAAAATTAATTTAAAATGGGTGGCGAAAGCCAAACACACTCTGGCTAGGCTTATAAATGCCCTAGGGCAGATAGCCTAGTATGAACCTATATATATATATATATATATATATATATATATATATATATATATATATAAAATCTTCCTCTCTCTCTATATATATATATATATATATATATATATATATATATATATATATATATATATATACATACATATATATATATATATATATATATATATATATATATATATTTTTTTTTTTTTTTGCTCCCCATTTGGGGGACACCTGACATCTGGGGCAAGAAAAACTGATTAAAATGGCGTCAGCCGCATGTTTTTATACCCCTGACGACCTGATGCCATGGAAGACGAGACAGCAACTGACGCAGGACCCAAGATTTTGTTATTCACGCCGACTGAGGGCAACCTTCCAGCAGATTACCCAAATGTAATGACTGCAACAGTGAATACACTCGAACATCTACATTTATGGTAAGTGTACACAACTGTACTTTTGTATTGCCATCACAATGCTTTTTAGAAAGCTAGACTAGTTATTTGTTCAGTTTCATTCAGAATATATTCTATATTCCCGTTCCAAAACAAACTGTAATTGTCAGACTTTCTTTCTCTGCAAACTCATTTTTGGACCAGTTATACTTATTCTTATTAGAGTTGCTCTTGCCTTTACGACTTTTTGGAGCAATCAGTGTTGTTGACACTTGTTTGGCTGCATCATGGTCCTCTGCTTACACTGTTGGACATCGTCCCAGATTACATAAGGCTTCTAAGGATCGAAGTGGTTTTGCTATTCCATTGGTTAGAGTATGTGAGTGAGGGCGTTCTCCTCCGTGTAGAACATTGAGATCCTTCCCATAGGTGAAGAATACAAAAAAAATTATACTAGTGTGAGGTACTTGCATATGTAAATCATTTATTTTCCTTTTTGATGTATCTACCCCCAACTACTCCCTTGCTACCATGATTTAGTGTGCTAGCATTTGTGTTGGTTTTAAGTGTAGTGGGGGGAATTCTTTGTGTGTATGCAGTGTATATGGTCTGGGTAGTTTAGCCTTTTCTTGTCAAGACATGGAAGTAGAGGATGAATTTTTTTCTCAGGATGCTGGTGAATGTTTAGCTGATGTCACCACATGAGTGAATGCTGTAGTTTTTGCTGCCTGATTATGAATAAAATTGCTTCCTTTTCAGACCCAGAACTCACCAGCTTGCCTGTCAGCTTCCTGTAGATCAGTGAGAACTGGTTTTGTGCAATACTGAATCAAGTTATTTCTACTAATAGCTGTTCAAAATGTACTTACTGAGATTTGGGTTGTATTATAGTTTCTTCATTTAGATTCTCGAGATTGTGACATTTACTTTTTATTTTTATTCTGTTGCCACCTTCGGGATGCAGACTGTATTGCAGTAGATAGGTTTAACTACTGTCTATCGGTGCACTTTTTTATTGAGCTACTTTATCTTTTTATTGTTTAATATTTGTTTGCCGGGAACGTTCAACTGAGATAATGTCCCATTTCCAGTGGATGCTTGGGAAGTAAAGGTCCATAGTGACGTAATATGGTTTCAGTTAAAGTTATTGCAAAGCTTGATACAAAAGAAGGACATTAACTAAATAAAAATTCATCTTTGGTGCATACATTCTGAACCTATACATACTGCAACTATTTGGACAGCTATAACAAGCTGAAAAAGAACATTGTCACTAACTTGATTATTTACAAGTTGCAGTTCATAGACATGACATTAAACACACAGAGTGCACTCATTTTGGAACAGGGATGACTGGACAATATAGCCCAGGCAAAAATATATTTGGTCTTTGTTTAAGAAATAGATTTTACCAATTCCTTCTCTCTGAACCTTGACAAAGTATGCTTGTGGTGGAAAGGAGGAGGGACTAGTTCAGCCGTGGGGGTAGTGCAGGAAGCAGAGCCATGTTTTATTTAGGTAGTCATTTAGTAGTAGTTTGAAGTTGGGAAAGGTTACAGGTAGATCCAATTTGCATTGGTATAGAGTTCTACTTTTTAGTGCCGGAGTGTGAGTAGAGAGTTTGGCCAGAGGATTTGTGGAGTTATATTTGCTACTACTTGGTATCAAGCTAGTAGCAGTTCATTATAAAGAACAGCAATGAAAGTTGATAAATGACATAAAAAAAGACATTCTACTGTTATGGTGAGATGTTCATCGTGTTTCACTGTTGCAGTCATTACACTTGGGTTATCCTGCTGGCAGGCTACCCGCAGTCTGCCCGAATTCCAAAAAGTCCTGGTCCGGCGTCGGTTGCTGTCGCCTCTTCCCTGACATCAGTGCACCAGGGGTATATAAGATGCAGCCAACGCCATTTTCTTCAGTCTTTCTTGCCGTGCGGTGCCCGAAGCAAAAGCAGTTCAAGTGCCGGTCGACTGACTCCTGAGATTTTCGCAATCGAATTTCAGATCCGAAGTCTTCAATAAAGCTAAGTACCCCGTTGGGGAAACTTTTTACTTGCTCCAGACCGATGTCAGTAAAAGTTTTGTATTTCTTGTGGGAAGCAAATACCTCATAAGGATTTCCACTCTTACTGTATTCCATGCCTAGGCCCAGACCACGACGTCACTAGTTGTCAGTTTTGTGCTAGATTTAACAAACATACTTTTAAACATATGTTTGACTTTGCTCGCCATTACTTTGGCCGAAGGTTCAATTATACCATGCCATCAGAACAACCGACGACCGGAATAGGACAGGCATCCAAGGCCCAAAACTAACGAAGCCTCTTCTAGGCCAGTCGCCGGTGTGCTGGTTCTCAGTGAGGTGCTTTCGCAGCCCCTGACACCCGTTATGGGTCCAGAGCCGCTGAGCAGGCATCTGCTTTTGAGGGTGTTTTCAGACCCTCGCAACTTACCATTAAATCTACAGCCAAGTTTAAAACTCCATTAACGACAAAGAAGCAAGTACAGCATTCACCTGGACAGGCCTCCATGCCTAAAAAGCAGATGCTTAAAATGGCCGAAGACTTAATTACTCTGATCAGAGGTTCCCATCCCCCTCCAGATAAAAGGCCTAGGCAGGATACAGACTATGATTCCTCTGACCAGGTTTCCATTTCTTCTGATTCCTCTTCAGACCAGGGATACTCTTTACCCCCTATGAGGACTCTGATGCTGAAGAATCAATTCCTTCACCCTCTCCTCCTGAGGATTACTCTTTTGGGGAAACTTTACATACCATGAGGGAGCATTTCCATTTGGAGGGCCAGGATTACTCAGAATCCAAGAAAAGGCTCAGAGACTTTCTTTTATTGCCTCAGCACAGGCTCCTTGCTCTTCCGCCAGTGTTAGATATTGTGGATGATGTGTTCTCTGAATCCAGTTTTAATCCTGATTCTTTGCCCCCTGCTCCAGTCAAACCATACAGGTACTACAGACTCCCTGACTCTCACAAATTTCTTTATAAAAACCCTGTTGCTGACCCAGAAACTATTTCCCAGGGTCCCAAAGGGGTAAAGGCTTCCACAGCTAAAAATCCAGTTCCCTCTGACAGGGATTCTAGAGCATTAGACAGATGGGGGAAGAAAGTTTACACTTCTGCAACTTTAGTAGTGAGGGCTTTAAATTGCCAGTTTCACATGCTTAAATACCAATAATATTTAATGTCTCTGTTAAAACTGAAAATGCTTACAAGTTCAGAACATCCTGACTATAAGGAAATGCAGGATTTATTGCATGCAGCTGATTCATTAGAGGCTTCTTGTAGAGCAGCAGTTACAGGATCTGTGATACGAAGGCATGCTTGGTTAAAAGAACAAGGTTTACCTGATCATGCTAAGGCAAAATTATTGGATGCTCCTTTACAGCAGGATATTTTATTTGGTGTTAAGGCAGAAGAGGTATTAAAGAAAATGGAGGATAAGGCAAAATCTATGCAAACAGTGAAGGATTTCTTACAGGTACAGCCACCTCGATTTAGCAGAAATTGGCCCTCTAAGAATTGGTTCATTCCAATCTCAGACAGACCACAAAGAGGCAGATACAGATGCCCAAGAGGCAGATCTCAGCCCCAAGGATCTTACAGACCATGACAGTGGGGTGCTTCAACCCCAAAAGGAGGGGAAGACAAGTCACAACCTTATAGGAAACAGTCCCAATGACTTCCTCCTTCAAATGCCAAGCACTTACCTTTTGGAAGCTCCCTTAGGGGGAAAACTAGCACTTTTTTTTCACAAAATTGGCATATAATCACCCAAGACAAATGGGTTCCGAATATTGTGTCTCAAGGTTACAGGTTCCACTTTGACACTCTACCATGGCTGAAAGGAATGCCAGATCTGCCACCAAATCAATGGGCAGAGGCACAAAAACAAATTACAGCCCTCATGGACATGAGAGCTATTCAAAAAGTGCCACAACAGGAACAAGGACAAGGATTTTACTCAAGACTTTTCCTGGTCCCCAGAGAGGACAAAGCCTGGAGGCCCATACTGGACCTTTCTACTCTAAATACTTACCTGGATGTTCCGAAATTCAAAATGTTGACTCTTCAGCAGCTTCTTCCCATGCTGGGCAAGAAGGCTTGGCTTGTTACTTTGGACCTCAAAGAGGCATACCTGCATGTCCCTTTCAGACAAAATTGCAGAAGATACCTCAGATTCATAGCTGGTTCAATGCATTACCAATTCTGTGCATTGCCCTTTGGCTTATCTACTGCGTCCAGGATCTTCACAAAATGCCTGGCACCAGTAATTGCATTTTGCAGACAAAAAGGAATTCAAATATATCCATACTTGGACGACTGCCTTATTCAAGCAGAGAGCAAGGACATTCTTCTAAAACATCTGGCGTTTGTAAAAAGATTGCTAATTTGCCTAGGGTTCACAGTAAACGAAAATAAGTCAAAACTAGTGCCCTCACAAGAGATAATATTCCTGGGTGCCAGCTTAAATACAACGGCCCAGATGGCTTATCTCACGTCAGACAAGCAAAGACAACTGACTCAATACTTTCAATTGATGGCAACAAAAACCCAACTCCCTGAAAGAAAAATTCTGCAGGCCTTGGGGTTCATGGCATCCTGCATACTACTAAATATAAACCACTGTTAGGTGTGGGGTTGAACACTGACAGATCTGAAATGAATGGTGGTGGTCAGAAGTTTGAGAGAGCTTGTATACTACAGTATAATTACTTGTCTGGTAACATTAAAAACATTATCAGAAGGAACTGGAATATATTCAAGGTAAACCCACATATTCCTGGTGTACTGGGGAACGAGTCAGTGTTTGTTCACAAAATGGGTGCCAATTTTAAACAGTTTTTAGAATATAAAACTAGGAACAGAGATCAAGATGGTAAGGGGACTAACCCCTGTGGGAACTGTAGGCAATGCACATCAACAATGCGAGACATTTGATATTAGGGAACGTTGTGAAAACCAATATTAGGTTTAAATCCAGGAATTGTGGCACTAAACGGGTGATATACCTTGCTATATGTGGTAAGTGTGCACATTATTATGTGGGCAAAATGGAACAGGCAATGAGGAGTAGAATTTATGAACATGTATATGACATAAATAATAAAAAGGAGAGCAACGCCCTATATAAACACTCCTTAGTGTGTGCTGGGTTTGATAAATTTGTTTTTAGCAGTTTGAATTTTGTTGTTGACCAAAAAGGGGGCAAGTGGAAGAATGCTTCGATGAAGCAAGAGATGCAGTGGCAATTGACTGGCTGCTAACTTTTCCCCAGGTCTGAATTAAGTTATTTCTATATCTCCTGTATTGCAGGAGAAAGCTGAGAAATGTTAGAGACAGTATTAAAAAAATGTTTTGCAAGCATATTCCATATATATAGCTTATTTTGTGAATTTTAATGTGTGTGTATGACATATATTTTTTTATTTCATGTTTATTCCCTTTAAGGAATTTTTTTGTCATTTAATAGTAAGTGAAAAGTGGGCAGGTGATTTGTATTGCTGACCAATTGCATTGTTTGACAAGATATTTAAACAAGGTCATTGAGTGTAACTATGTATTCTGATGAAGTCTCGCTTTTGTGGAGATGAAAGCACTTCGTACTTGTTGTGTTAAATTATTTCCATCCAGTATCCTGTTCCAGTACATTTTATTGGATCGGCTTTGTTTTGTGCTGTGGGCTGATTTTTCTTGTTTATAGTTTAGGCCTTGTTTCTCATTTTAGATAGATTCTTTGCTTTTGGTGGGTCTTCCTTTAAGAATCATGGAGATTCTCAAAGCCACTAGGGAAGCTTCTTCATTTCACACCTATTCTGTTAGTTGGACGAAGATGTCTTCTGGGTGAGTGGGTATATTGATGTTCATCATATTGATCACTGCTAGAGTAGCCTTAACTGTGTGAGTTATATCTTGCTAAGGATGTAACATCTGGCCAGCTTCCAAAGCTTTATGGCACCTTCCATGTGCCCAAACTGTCAGGTGACTTATGGGTGAACTTACTAAAAGCCCGGTTTGGGTGCCAAGCCCTTCAGACCATTACTGCCTCTCAAGAGTACACTCCTCATTTGAATGTCAACTTGGTGCTGTTCCTTTGCTGTGCAGATAAGAAGTTCCCTTTGGGAGAAACACCTTCCATTTCACTTTCCTCTTCAGGAAAGTCATTTTAAACTAGGAGTTTGTGTTGTAATGAACTGCCACTTGACTGTACTTTTAAATGAGAGTGTTTCTTTTTTTTTTTTTTTGTCTGTTTAAAAGTCGTGTATAGTAACTGTAATCCATTTTCTTTTCCTGAGGAGAAACTGTTTATTTTGCTTTTTGGGGGTGGCAAAGTGTTTTAAACTGATTTTTAAGGGTTTGTAGTTTTTACCAACATTGCTGGTTGTCTTCCCCGGGAAAGAGTTATCATTTTTGGCTTGATCATGAAACAAGCTACTGGTCTCATGGTCAGTCTTCCAGACACAAAAAGAAAAGGTTAAGCAAACCGTCTTTTCCCTCAATAGCAGGCTAGCAATGTGCCTTAGCTGCAGGTGGGTGACTTTGCTGTTGCCATTTGTAGTACCTCAGGCCACTCATCTTTTCCCTGGATCCCTCTGTGTGGTGTCTAGCACCTGTAGCTCCTATGGACTTGGGGGGGGGGTTAGCCACATCCTCTGCAGCTGTTGGGTCCCTTCACTGGGCAAGGGAGAGACACTCTTGTCGATCCTGGGAGAGGGAACAGTGGAGGCTTCCCTGTTTTATCAGAATGCTGTGCCCATCCTTGGAGAAACTGCTGTTACCATTAGTAACATGGCTGGCCCCATTTTTCCTGTCCAAAAGAAACCAAAAACTAAGCATGTCTGCTTCTCCTCAAATTTCCTTAGACAGGTGCAGTTTACTGTGTCTAGCTTGGGGTTTAATTCAGGCTGTTGATCCTGTGAAGTAGTTTCTGGTAACAGAAAGGATACCTCTTTTTCTTAAGAGATTCAAGCTTCTGAATCCGAACAGGAAGATGAAGAAGCAGATATATTTTTTCTCCTCCGATTTCTGATTCTGACAGAAGAGACCACTGTTTCTGATTCTCCCTATGAGAGTTTCTCTTCTCTGAGAATATTGCTAGAATGTGCTAGTGTTTTCAGTGGGAGAACACTAAGGTTTCTCAGTCCATCAGAAAATACTAGTTGTTAAGAAGGAATTCTCAGAACCTACTCCCATCCCTCCAGTCTGATTTAGATGATGCGTGTTGCTGCCTGCAATTTTTCAGATAGTCAGCTAAGTTGCCAGTAAAAAGGCAGATAGGATGTGTAAAGTTCCTCAGTCTAAGTTTGTGTACCCTATTCTAAACCCTGACTCAGCAGCTGTAGCTTTAGGTGATCCCACTGCTGCTAAACCCTTAGTTAACCAATTCCATTCCTACTGATAAGGATGAGAAAATGATAGGTGTGGGGCAAAAAGTGTAAACTTTTGCAACTTTGATTTTCAGAGTTTTATATGTTAGTTTTTTTTTTCTGTCTGAATTGTGAAAGTATGAGGAATGTTTTATCTGCAGTTTCTTTTTGTGAGGAAAAACCTGCTTTAAGTAATTTAGTTCATTCTGTTGCACAGGTCACTACTCATTGCTTGCAGTGTGTGTATGATTCTGTTGACACTTCTTCCTGAGCTATGGCTAGTAGTACTGTTCTGAGGAGATTTGCATTATTTCATTCCCAGAACCTAGCAGATGATGTTACAAATGAGATTTTAAATTCCCCTTTGGTTAGAGATGTAGTTTTGGCCTCTCTGCTGCATAGGTGATCAAAAAGTGCGATTTAAAGGGGTAAGCTGATCCAGGGAATCTCTAAGATTTCCAGCCTTCTTTTCCAAATATTCTAAGGGATTAGCTAACTTCTCTTCCAGTTTTGGCAAAAAGCAGAATAAACATTCTCTACAAGTACAGGTAAATAGAAGTTTAAGAAGAAATTACAGGGGGTTCCAAAAAAGCCTCAAACCTCCCAAAAACAAAGTCCAACAAGTCTGAATGGCTATTTGAGACCTTATGACCCCCCCCTTCCACCTGACCCCTTTTTTCTTCCAGAGAGTCTGAGTATCCATCTTGTTTCCACAGATTCTTTATCATATACTGTCCCAGAGAGTGATGGAACCAGTTCCTCCTCCCGAAGTGGGGAAGGGTTTTTATTCAAGGATGTGCTTAGTGCCAAAGAAATAAGATGCTTGGAGACCAGTACTGGATCTTTCTTTCCTAAACCTGTTTGTGATGGTATCCAAATGTCACTTCACAACCTTCTTCCTCTTTCATGTTTCCTGGTAACACTGAACTTAAACTGCACTTATCACATGCCTATTCATCTAGACTTCAGACATTTCTTAAGATGATCTAGACACACAAAACCTTATCAGTTGTCTGCCTTACCCTTTGGACTGTACACTGCAAGTGTGTTCACAAAGTAGCTGGCTCCAGTTATAGCTCATTGTTGGCTACTGGATATCCACATTTTTCTATATTTAGATGACTTGCTTGTCTTTGCAGAAAATTTTTCAAAGTGCCAGGTGTCTCGCTTTTGGGTGAGAGATCTCTTGAATGTTCTCCTGGAATCCCAGCTTGTGCAAAAGTCTTTGGTCTCCTTCACACAGGATTGTGTTCCTGGGACGTCAACTAGACACTTAGATTCAAATAAATAACTTTTCTTTCACAGGAAAATTGCCTAGAGCTATTTGTAAGGTTTTCCACTCAAACTTCAGTCACTGCAAGAGAATAGATCAGGGTTTTTTGTCTCAAGGCTATGATTCTCACGTTACCTCTGGCTGGACCTCCACATGTGTAAAATAAAGTGGTATTTGAAGTCTCTGTGGTCCCAGCACTAGCACCCTTTGTCTTTTCAATCCCAGTGCTGTGGTTTGTCAGAAGAGAAATCATTTGGTGGAGACAGCAGATATCCTTAAATCTAGGTCTCCCCTTCTCATTCCCTGTTTGAAAGAAGTCATTCACCACAGATGCTTCAGACTTTGCTTGCAATGCAGTTACAGCAGGAATAAAAGTGCAGGGTGTGTGGGACACTAATGACAGATGCAAGCACATAAGATGTTTGCACTGATCAGGCACTCAACTCTTTGAATCATCTTTGGTCGTCTGGACCTTTTCAAGTTGTTACAGTCATGTGGTACATTAACAAGTGGGAAACTAGATCATCCTGTCTTTGTAAGCTAGGCATGTTAATTTGGGATATAGCTTCACAGCACAATTTTGATTTATAGACAGCCTACATTTCATCAGAGCAAAATTGTGTGGCAGACCAACTGAGCAGGACCAGGCCAGATCCTCATGAATAGAAACTTGATCATGGGGTCTTCATGATTTGATCCATCTGTGTAGAGTTCTTCAGGTAGACCTCTTTGTGCATCCTCTCTGAACAATCAGTTGACAAGATTCAGTTCCAGGTGAGCCATCACTTTAAAATGAACTATTTTACTTAATTGAATTTTAATTGAATTTCAATTGAATAATTCATTAATTATGTTTATAGAGTAGTATATAAACTGAAAGATTTTTTGATTAAAGTGATTCTGAAGAGGTCTCCAGGTGGGAGACTAAAGCGCTCAATCCTTTGTATCCTGTATGTTGGAATAAACTTTTTCGTGTTACACAGCCGTGGAGTTGGGAGTTTGGTTTACATACTGCTGGATTTCCTGTGGTTACTTGCTGGACTTTGAAGATTCAGTTCCAGCACTCCATGCAGCAAGGTTTGGAAGACAGATGCCTTTTCTTTGGGCAGGAATATTCCTGTATGCTTTCCCACTAATGCCGAGGGTACATCTGAAGATTTAAATGTAATTTCACTCCTCCTGGAGCTGGAAGATTTCCTATCCGGCATCAGTACACTTGGGTATAGTTGGCTGCCACTATGATCTCTGTTTTTTTCTTGCCGTCAGAGCCCAAAGCAGAGTGCCAGTCAGTGTGTTGATCAGTCCACAAAAGAGAAGAGTCTGGAAAGCTAAGTACTCCATTGAGGAACCTTTTAGGCATAGTTAGACTAATATCAGAGAAAATTAATAATTGTCTCCACTGTGGCTAGCCAGTACCACATTCGGGCTTCCACTGTGTGTGTGTGTGTGTGTGTGTGTGTGTGTGTGTGAGTGACTTGCTTGGGGCTAGTACATGTCTCCAGCTGTTGTTTTTGTGCTCACTTAGCAGAAAGATTGGGTGTAAGGCCGAGATTTTAGCAAGATATCTTAGTGAGTTGCTCGGCCATTTGCGTCCTGAGGCATGCGCAGGTCGAGCTGAGGTAGAAATCCCTTAACAAAAAAGAGACTGGGAAAAATGATCCAGGCTTAGGGGCTTGGATGATGCCTATTTACCTTCAGCCAGTCTTCCTAGGCTTACCACTGAAGAAGCTGAGGCACTTTTGCACACCTTTTTTGTGACCAAGGTTGTGGCTCCGGCTTCTAATGAAGTCCATAGGACTCGGTTCGTCAGTGGGGTCAAAGGCTTCTGTGCAGGAGCAGCTTCCGATAACCTCACTAAGACCTACAATAGATGTTCACGCCATCAAGATGTTGCAACAGCCTTTTGGCCGCTTGAGTCTGTTGTCCTTTCTGGGCTGGAGGTTGGTCACAGACCAACTAAGGCCACTCAGAAGAAAGTGGCTCCTGTCCAGTCTCAGCCTAGGCCTACCAGCTCCCATTACCAGGCATATCAGCAGGATCTTTGAGGCTGACTAAAGATCAATCTCTATGGTTAGAGCCAGATGGCCTCTCCCTGCGTTTTCTCATGGTAAAAGAAAAGAGCCACTCCTCCAGAAGATCTGTGTGATTCCTTTGATTCAGATGATGACTTTGACCAGGAAGATTCTACCTTTTGAAGGCTGTGCTTCCATGGGCTCATTTGGAGAATCGGACTCTGAGCAAAGTCTTGTATCACCCCCCCCCCAAGGAAATTCCCTTTGGGGATACTTTTCACACCTTGAGGGAATATTTCAAGTGGGAAGCACACAACCACAATTTAAGAAAAGAATTGGGAATTTAACCTCCCTGAACACAAACCTCTCACCATTCCTCCTGTCTTAGAGGTAGTAGATTATGTATTCTAGGACTCCTCCTTAAAACCAGACTCCCTGTCTCCTGCCCTTAGAAAGCCTGTCAAGTTTTATAGGGTTCTGGGTTCATACACACATTTCTTTAAGAACCCTGTGGCAGACCCCAAGTTTGTGAACCCAGGCCCTAAGGGAGCCAAAGCTGCTTGTCCAAAAACCCCTTGCCTTCTGCCAAGGAAAGTAGGCCTTGGATAGATTTTGCAAAGTAAAGTTTGCACATCTGCTACCCATGTGGGCCTTGAACTGTTAGCGTCACGTGGTTAAGTACCAGTAAACTGTTCTGGACCAAATGAAACAGAAATTGATGGGCATGGAGAACAAGAGTCTCTCCAAGGAGTTATTGGACCTTTGTAATTCCTTCTGTGAGGTAGCCAGACACTCCCTGTTCTGTGGCTCTGATGCTGTGGAAGCTTCCAGTAGGGCTGTAGCTACAGGTTGTATCATAAGAAAACATGCTTGGTTGAGAAAACAGTCCCTCCCAGACCATGTCAAAAACTGCTTCCTGGATGTCCCTTAAGATAAAGAATTTCTCTTTGGTCCCAAGGATGAATCTGTACTCAAGAAAATGGAAGACAAGGCCTAGCCAATGTAGACTGTTAAGGAATTTCTTCAGGTTCAGCCTCCTTGTTTCAGCAGAAACTACCCCACCAAGCATTGGTCTTTTCTTTCCCAACCCAAGGCTAGGCAAAGAAAGCCTCATAGGGAAAGGAGACAGCAGCAATGTCCCATGCATTGGCTTTCAGAACTTATTAGGTCAGTTGGCTCACACCTGTAGACCCCTAGCAGAGAGCAACAATAACTAAGCCATAGTACTCCCTGCCCCCCCAATATCTCCCTCCCAGACTTGGGGGGCTGTTGCTGTTGTACAGAATCAGAGATCACATTAGTACAGACCAGTGGGTGCTAAACATTATTTCAAAGGGTTACAAACTCATATTCAAGCAACCCTGCGATCCCTCAGGCTTCCCAGACATTCCACCAAAATGGGGGAAAAAATAAAATGAATAAATAAAAAAAAAATAAAATGAGGCATTGACCCAGATAGTTACTTTGCACCCAGGGTTCTGTGGAACCAGTGCCAGAACACTTGCAAGCAAGAGGATTTTACTCTAGACTCTTCCTGGTACCCAGAAAAGAAAGTGCATGGCGGCCAATACTAGAACTGTCAAGACTCAACCAATTCCTGCAGGTCCCAAAATTCAAGATGCTAACCCTTTTAAAACTTCTACCATGATCTCACCCAGTGTGCTCTCATGGTTACCCTGGATTTAAGATACATACCTTCATATCCCCACATGGCTTTTTACGCAGGTATCAGGCACTTTCAGTTCTGTGCTCTGCCCTTTGCTTTGTCTACTGCTCTCAGGGTCTTTACAAAATGGCTAGCCCCTCTAATAGCATTCTGCAGAACAAAGGGCAGTCAAATGTACCCCTATTTTGGACGATTGCCTCATCCAGGCAACAAACCTGAACTGTTTTTCACCAAAAACCTTTAAACATCCATGGGGATAACCATCAGTGCACAGAAATTTCTGACGAGCCCCACATCCAGAAGGTCGCCTTACCTCTGGACAAGGTTGCTTTCCTGACATGATACTTCAAACAAATAATGGTCAGGAGTTACCTTGCAGCCAGGGAGTATCTCGGGGCTATAGGTTACATGGACACTTGCATCTTCGTGATTCCCTTGGCCAGACAACCCATGAGGAAACTTCAGTGGTATCTCAAGAATGTATGGCCCAACATTCACAGTTTCTCACAGCAAAGATAATGCTGATCCCTTGTCTCAGGAAGGAATTTGCCTGGTGGGCCCAGGCATGCTCCCTCAATCTGGGTCTCCCTTTCAGATTCATCCCCCAGGAGCAAACTCTTACTATGGATGCATCAGAAATAGTCTGGGAAGCTCACTTCAGTCTCCTCCAGACTCAAGGGAAATGGGAATCCCAAGTTCAGTTCAGATACAAACCTATAAATCTAAAAGAACTTGTGGCAGTCCAAAAAGGTCTGATAGCCGTCCAAAAGGAATGGAAGCCAGGAGTGCTAGTAGTGAAGACAGACAACACCATGGTTATGTGGTACATAAAGGGGGGGGGGCACTGTTATCCTCTTTGCCACCTAGCAATGGATGTTTGAAAAACAGCTCACACCTCATCACACAGTACTTGTCAGGTGTACACAACCAACTAGCAAATCACTTCAGCTGAAGCCTGTCAGACCCCTATGAGTAGCAACTACACCGGGAAGTATTTCTCAGCATATCCAAAAATGGGGTGTGCCATTGATAACACCTTTTTGCCACCAAAGAAAATGCTCACTTGAAAATGATTTGCTCCAGGCAAAAAAATGAAGTCAACCTGGAGGACAGATGCTTTCTGTTTCACTTGGACAGACCTTTTCTTCTGTGCTTTACCTCCAGTATCACTGCTTCTCAGGGTATTGCTAAAGATAAGAGGAGCCAAGGGTAATACTAATAACCCCAGACTAACCCAGGCAGCACTCATACCCTATGCTAATCCACCTTATCATGCACAGAACCATGGCAGCTGCCATAGAGAATGGGCCTTTTAGCATAGGACAGAGACAAGATTGTAGGGCGCTCAGATTGTTAGCATGGATGATGACCTTCATTTCATGGAAGGAATCTCTACTTTACATTCAGGTCTTGGATATTCTAACAGAGACCAGGAAACCTAGCACAAGGAAATCTTACTCTGCCAAATAGAAGAGATTCACCCTTTGCTGCAGAGAAAAGCACAGAACCCTTATCTAGACAAGATTCCTTTCATCCTGTCTTATTTGGCCAGCCTTTTTGACAAAGGGCTCTTATCCTTTCATAAAGATCCATCCTTCAGTTAGCTCAGCCAACTTGCCTTCTCAACCTCCTCTCTTTTTTCACACCCCTTTATGAAACCGTTTTAGAGGGGTTGTTCACATTAGGCCTCCCAGAAAGTTTCCAGTTCCACCCTGGCCCTTCACCCTTCAAACCAGCTGCTTTCCACTGAGTTAAAATTTTACACCTGGAAGACTGCCCTCTTACTAGCTATCATCTCAGGCAGAAGTGTTTCTAAACCACTCCCTCCTGCCATCTCCCCTCCTTTTTGTGTTTTTTATGCCAGGGTGTGAACACTTTTTATATTTTTTTGTTCCTGGCATTGTTCTTTCAGGGCTCAGTCTCCTTCTCCCTGTTGGCAGGAAAGCTGTGAAGGGCATGGTGCTTAAACTTGTCTTCTAGTACACTCAGCTGTAGCTGCCTGACATTTTGGGCATGTTGATTGTGGCCTGAAGCATTCTAAGCTGGCCGGCTGTTATAGCCTTGGCAAGATAAAACCTATATAGCTAAGGCTTTTGCAGCATGACTGAACATCTACTGCTATGGTAAGTTTACTGGTACAACTGAACTCTCTGTCTCATTGGTTTATAGGTGGTCCTTTCTTGTCTCAGTTGCCTGTTTTGGTCCTTTTTTATTATTACATTGTCTAGTGCATGTTTTTGGTATTGCACATTTTTGTTTTCTGGAGGACATGAGGAATGGGCCAAGGCATAGCTAATTAAGTAATCCCTTAAAAAGTGCATATTTACCCTCATTGGGACTTGTACTTCATGATAAACAGGCTGGCCTGTCTGAAGTGGCAGATGGGCAGCCGTGAAGTTAGTTTCCTGGAAGACTTTCTTCTTGAAGGCCATCATTCTCTGCTAAAGGATCTCATAGTTGAGGGGCTTTATTTTCAGAGAACAGTATTTGATCTTTTGCAAGGATTGTCTGTCCATTAGTACTAACCTTTTTTTTTTTCTTGACACTATTCAAAGTTGTTTTTCAAACAGAACATTTAGCTCCCTGTTTTCTGAACAGGGGGAAGAGTCCAAGGGAGAGGGAACCCTTCGTACTTTGGATGTGCTCTGCCTAATTGGATTTTATCCCGATGTTAACAAGCTGTCCATCTGCTTTACTCCAGGAAAGGTGGGAGGTACTTGGTGTCTAGACAGACCAGTTCCATGTGGGCTGTTTAGTTATGTTTTGCCATCAGGTGGCAAACCTTCCACTGGAAGAAGCTGCTGTCAGGAGCGGCCGTAGGTCAACTGGTGCCCTAGGCAAAAGGGCTCCACAGTGTGTCCCACCACACCAGCCAGTGTCCCCATCCTACACCAAATAAATACTGAAAAAGTGCTCCTGTTAGACTGGCGGCCTAGGTAGCTGCCTAGTTGGCCTATGCCTGAGGCCAGCTATGGCTGTTGTTAAAGGTTAGCCCACCTGAGTCTGTGATAGCTGCCAGTGCTTGCATTGCATATGTCTCCATTTCAGACTTGTGTGCTGTGGCCACTTGGTTGCCATTGTTCACACCATTACTGAGCATTATTATATGGATTTTGCTGCTTGAAGTTTGGTCTTTTGCACATTGGCGTTTCAGGACTTCGCTTTCAGATCCTGCCCTTTTTATTTATTTTTTTATTTTTTTCTGGTCCTAGCCTCCCATAGAAGTTTATTTTTTCAACTGTGTGGGATTTCATAACATTTATGCACTAAAGAAGGCCACTGAGGTCAAGTTCAAGTTGACAGTAGATTTCCATGCAAGTCAGGCATGTTGATTTGTATTGGTCCTATGTTTTTTTTTTTTTTCCTTGTTTCCCGTCTTGCTGGTTATGCTTGGTGGAGGTGAAATCTGTTGCAAGACCTCAGTATTCCTTAACTACCCCCAGTGGTACCATGACATACACCTGCAGGAAGTATGGATATCCACTCCCCAGTGTAGTAATTTACAAGTGCTCAGAAGTATGTTGAGGTGGTGGCAATATCAGAGGGGAAACCCAGCAGTTATCCACTGTGTAAGGCCTTCACACAGATTTACTGAATGTGTATTTCTTGTTAGTCATGCTACCCTTTTACTCCAGAACTTTTTGCTAGAAGAAATGAATGTGGCAGTTGTATACTGGTGAAGAACAGTGCAAGAAATTTTATCTACTGACTGAATAACACTTTGCTCCATGGAAAATCAGTGAGTAGAAGGCCATATACGACTGCTGTTCAGACATTTCTCTTTCTCGGTTTCTGTCATACTGTTGTGGTGGGTATGTTTACCCAAGTATACTTTGTGGCAGTAATGCAGTAATTGGGAAGGCCTAAGGGAGTAGTTTCTAAAATTTTCAATGCATCACTTTCGAAACAGTTATATGGAATAAAAAAAAAACAATAGCTAAGAACCCATCAATTGGTCTCATTAAGTAATGCTCAGATAAAGACAGAAAAGGCTACAACTGTATGTGAGAATGTTGCATCCAAAGGCACAGAGAATGTCTGCTTTGTGAGAGTGGCTGAAATTTTTTCTACAGGTACGACCTTTTGTGACAGCTTCTGCTTTCTCCCCTTTTAGCTTTGGATTGATGGACTGAGTGGTAGTTCACAGACTGTTTCAATGTCTGATGGAATAGAAACTGACTTCTTCACAGAACAAACACAGGTCAGTTGGAAAATTGAGCTCTTTGCTACATTAAATTTACATGGGAAAAGTGGTAAGGCTTCATAATGAATTTTGTGTACATGAACAATAAATGTGCTTGGTTGTGTACTTCTGAACTGGTATGAACTCTTATGAGGTACTGGTACTATTCTAACAATGTCATAATGTGGTTTTAGTTTTCCATAATTGTTTTATGTGCTTATTTTTGCTTCAGTTCACTGTTTTATTCATTTTAACTTGTTCATTGTATAACATTGGAATCTAATGAAACAGGATACAGACATGACAAAGTAGTCACAACAAAAAAAAAGATGTGACAGTAATTAAATTATTTTTTTTATGGAGTAACCCTGCATTGTAACTTTTGCTCTTTGTTTCTGCTTGTATCATACTAAGATGAGGACATGATTTAAGTTGTGCATGTTGCCTGACAACATTGCTGAACAGTCGAAGGGACTGATTTGTATTCTTTCAAATTTCGTGCTAATCTGCACAGTTAATTTGGCATTTTATCCTTGGTAGCTGGTTTCAAGGTATTTTAGCACCAGGCATTAATGCCACTGTGTTGAATGCTGAGATCATTTTGGTGTTGATTTTTAAATTTTATGGGCCATTGGGGTCTGCCTTCATTTAGACCTAGTTACATAAATTGAAAATATTTAGTTCACCTTTATATTAGTACTAAAGTCATGTTATAAACACACATGGATGCTATGCAGAGTCCTGCAGTGTTGCAGAAAATCATACAAAAGCATGTCTTGCCCTTTGTGAACCCAAACTAACCATGTATATCCTAGTATTCTGTTTTAAGACTGGTTTAGATTCATCAGTTTATGTGAATGTTTCTCTGTTACTGGGGAATGGGTCCCTGGTTTGATGGTATGAATGTGTTTTTGAAGTACCTACTTGTGTATGACACAGTAAAAGTAGACTAAAGAGCAGTAGTTGTCAAAAACTTGGACTGGATACGATGCATTACTACTGTAGCTCATAACATTGCATCCTCCCAGAATGTAACCCAGCAAGGTGGCAATAAAACACAGACATATTGTACCATAGAGACAGATGGTTAGAGTGTAACAAATTAATTTTTGTTGCTGAAGGTACAGTTAAGCTTCTCTGTGAAGCAAGCAGTGGTGGAAAGGTGGAGAAGGATGAGTAAGACTGTGTCCCAAGAACTTAGGACCATGTCAGCGAAAGCTCTTATCAGTGCAGGCTAGAGAAAACCATGTGTGATGGCAAGTGTAAAGACAGTAAAATTAAATCTGAGAGACCTGGAATATTGCTCAACAAGGATGGGGTAATATATAAGGTCTTGAATTGCTGCACAAAAAGGAGCTTCTGAATAAGGGTGATGCATATGAATGTTAAGTTGATCAAACGCTGTCCTGCCTGTTATGGCAGTGATGGAAACCCTTCCCCACTGCAGCAGTAAAGTGGTAGGTGTGGGGAGTTTATGATAGAGGAGGAGGTGATGATGGTTAGAACATTCAAAGGTGGGAAGAACTACCTTTGCCAGTTGTGAACTTGCCCTGTTTGGTTAGAAGTTTGTTAATACAGTTATAAGAGAGGAGGTAATTTTATTTACCCCATCGTGAATGCTGGTAGCGAAGGTAAGTGTTGAACCAAGACTCGCATATTTTAAGGAGTTTACCACATTCGTAGAACCACCATCTATGATAGTAAAGGTCTGTTAGTGCATAAGCTAAGAGGCTTATGTGTTGCCTTTCTATACATCACTGTTTTAGTATTATAGGGATTTCCTGCCAGGCTTAGCCCAACATCCAGTTAGTATACCAAAGCCTTAGATCTTGTGTGTGATATACGTCACATGTATGCTCCCCGTTCAGGACATTTTTTTATTTTTTTTTTTATTTTACATTTGTTGACCGGGAAAGTCCGTCTGGATATATGTCCATTTTCAGCGGAGGCCCGGGGAGAAAAGCTCCAAGAGATTAAAATCATAACAGATATTACATATAGAACAAAACAAATTTTCAAATTTACATTAGTAACTCCAGAAAAAAGTTAATGAAAAGATTTGTACTTAACATAGCTATAAAAACTTTTGTAAAAACAGCTACATTCCCAAAACAAACTTTTTTTTTTTCTTATTGGTTCATGGGAAGTGAGTTTCTTCAGTAGATTCATAGGAAGTAAGAAACAAAGGCTACATAGGCAGCAGAGGTGGAACTGGAAACAGTGAATACTGTTAGTCTGGATTCAAGCAAGGGCATAGCCATTGAGAAGTTAGGAGAATTCTTAGGTGCTTTTTAAACAGTGGTGTAGATGAAATGGATGTTAGTTCAGTAGGAAGCTTGTTTCATAAATTACTAATAGAGTTAGTGAACAAGCACTCCCTATACTTATTGTTGGATTTTAGGGTAGATGCTAATACCCTATTGGCAGATCGTAGAGTGGTAAGGTTTTTGTAAGGGCTAACAAGCATACAGAGTATGGGAGTATTTGAGGGATGATGTAGAATATTATGAGTGATGGTAAGTTGTAACAGAATCTGATTTTGTAATTCTAGCCAACCTAATAGTTAAGATTCTGGCAGTGATGGGTTCTAAATGAAGAACCAGTAGCAAATGTGGCTATGTTATTATAGGATGTTACTATTTTATGGATATTGCTTTTGGAGAGGTTTGAGTAAATTGGGGAAGCATAGATAAGGGTTGAGAGTAGGTGAGTTTGGGCGATAGTGGATTTAGTTGAGGCTGTGAGAAAGGGTTTGAGTCTATAAAGGAAGCCTAGTTTTCTATTAACTGATTTAACAGTTAGGTTAATATGTGTTTCAAAGGTAAGATTATGATCAATTGTAACCCCTAGAAGTTTGGTCGTCATATCGGGAGCTATTGTAGTACCATTGTTGGATGTGACTGTAAAGTTAATAGATGAGGACTTAAGGGTGGGAGTAAGTAATAATAGTTTTGTTTTTTTTTGGGTTAAGGAGGAGACCGCGTTGATGAAACCATTTTTCAAATAAGTTAAATACTGTTTGGGTCTTAATTTGGAGATCTGCAGGTGAGGAAGCACTACATATTAATGTTGAGTCGTCAGCGTATTGTATACAAGTGGCTTGTGGAATGGAGGTTTTCAGATCTTTAATAAAAATGGTAAATAGGAGAGGTCCCAGAATAGAGCCCTGTGGGACACCGAGAGAGATAGGGAGCTGAGGGGATAGTTTATTATTCCAAAGAGCTGCTTGCTGTCTATCCTCTAAATAGGACTTAAACCACTTGACAGCTTCGGTGCCAAATGAGGGAGACTTAAGTGTTTCTAACAGTAGTCTATGATTAACCATGTCAAATGCCTTTGAGAGGTCAATAAAGAGGGCTGAGGACAGTATGTTATTGTTACGGTTTTTATTAATGGAGTCAGTGAAGGATAAGAGTGCTGTTGTACTATGGAATGGTCTAAAGTCATGTTGGCAGTCTACTAGTAGGTGGTTTTGGAGGAGGTAATCCAGTATTTGTCTGTGAATACATCTGTCCATAATTTTTGCAAGTGGGGAGAGTAGGGCTATGGGGCTGAAGTTTGAAAATTCGTTTTGAGTTACCACCCTTATGGAGAGGTATAATGTGAGAGACTTTCCAAAGATATGGGATGGAGCATTCAGTGATGGTTCTGTTAATTAGTAAAGAAATAGGTTAGGCAAGAACTCCAGCTGCCGTTTGCAGATATTCAGCTGGAAGGAGGTCAGCTGATGGGGTACAAGGTTTAAGTTTAAAGAGCAAGGTACGTATGAGTGATGTTGGCACTGGTTGGAAATGTAGTGTGTGTGTGGCAGGTTTGTTGGGAGGGTTGAATCATTTGTGATAACTGATGGTATGGGGGGGTAGGGTATTAGCTAAAGAGGTAACTGAGAAAACATTGTTAAAAATATCAGCAATCTGGGTGGGAGAGTTTTGCAACAAGTTTGAAGGAGTAAGTGTTTTGGACTTTCCAGGATGGAGCAATGTATTTAATCCTGACCAGAATTTTTGTGGGTTTGGATATTGGGTCTGTTGGAACTTAAGGTAATAGTTTCTTTTATCCAAAAATATTGATTTTTTTGCAGAATTTCGAAGTTATTTAAAATTTAGGTGATCATTAGGGTTTTTAGTATTTCTCCATTTGGACCAGGATTTATTTCTCAGTCTCATTTTTTGTCTAGTCTCCTTAGAGAGGGATCATGGTGTTCCAGAATTTGTTATTGAAGTATGAGACTGCTTCATCAAGAGAGAAGGTCTTTAGGGATGACCAATTGCACGTTTTAAGTTCAGCCTGGAAATTAAGTTGATTCAGATTTTTCTTGTTTCTTGTGGTTCTAAGGATGTTCATTGTGTTACCCTGCTGCAGTCATCACACTTTGGTTATCCTGTCATCAGGTGGTCCCGCAGTCGGCCGGAATTCCAAAGTCTTGGTCCGGCGTCGGTTGCTGTCACTTCTTCCCTGACGTCAGTGCGCCAGGGGTATATATAATGCATCCGACGCCATTTTCTTCTGTCTTTCTTGCTGTGCCCGAAGCAGGAGCAGTTCGCAAGTGCCAGTCGGCTGACTCCTGAGATTTTCGAAGTCTAATTTCAGATCCGAAGTCTTCAGTAAAGCCAAGTACCCCGTTGGGGAAACTTTTCTTGCCTCAGACCGATGTCAGAAAAAGTTAACAATTGTATTTCTTGTGGGAAGCAAATACCTCATAAGGATGGTCATTCTTACTGCATACTTTGCCTAGGCCCAGACCACGACGTCACTGGGAATTTAGGTCTTTTGTCTGGATATAAAGGTTAGGGAATGGTCACTAATATTGTCAGGGAGTAATATTGACATAAGGCATAAAGGTGACACACACAGTTACCCAGAACTTCTTTGCCACCAGTCCAAACACCATCATCACTCATAGGTCTGAATGGTCTGTTTACTGTGCTGAATACCTAGCTGTCAGATAAGTTCCCCATTGGGGACATTGTTTCTTTTTTCTTTAGTCTTGTTCTTTTTTGGTTACCTAGAGTTCATGTCAGTCAAGAAGGGAAAATGTCAGTGTGGGAGGCAGATTCCTCATAAGGATTGTCATGAACAGTGTCTCTTTTTGTCTGGGTGTTTCCTATGACAACATATCTTGTAGCAGTTGTAAAGCATTTGTGCCTAAGACTCTTAGAAGTCTGTTGTCTTCCCTAAACATGTACCTGGAGAACCAGAGGCTTAATCTGTTAGCCCAAGGTAGCATGGCAGAATCTTCTAACCCCGAGGTACCATTAAGCAAGAACCATCCTCCATTGGATATTTCTCCCTTAGCAGATGATAGCTCTGTAGGCTGTTCCTCTGCTGTGAACCTGTCTGAGACTGGCATGGATGCTTCCTTTTGCACATCCTCTGAGGTTTTGCAGGCATCCTGTCTGGACGTCAAAGGGAAACTGCAGTTGATCATCTCTGAGGGTCCTAGAGGAATTCTGCAGATTTTGGGCAGGGAACAGATCCTGGGTACTTTTTGAATTTTGTCAAGGGTCAGAACCCCCATTGTTAGGGCTGATGTCCCTTCCAAGAAAAAGCAAAAGACTAAGCATATTTCTGTACTCCCTATGGATCCTCAAGGTGAATGACAGGAGTTTATTTGGGGCCTCTAATGCCCCTGAAGCCTCCCCAAGGGGTTTTTCTACTTACTTTACCCTTGGACTTCTACCCCTTCCATAGCTGCTATGTAAGGTGAGGATTCAGTCTGAGGGATCCTTGTCCTATTCTTCCCAGCTGCCTTCGCCCTGAGCTTGTGCTTCTGATGAAGACGACTCTTGAGTCCTGAGCCTCCTTTTGATGAATTGTCTGCTGGAGACAGTATAGCTAGAATGATGGATTACTTTAAATGGATTTCTTAAGTTTCTGATATCCAGAAAAAGTATTACGACCTGCTTCAGATTAATACTCCTAAACCTTCTACAGTACCTTCTGTGTTAGATACTTTGTTAGGCATATTTATATCTGCCTCAAAGTTTCCTGAGTCTCAACCTCTGGCACTAAAGGAACCTGACGGTTTCAGTAAGGTTCCAGAGAATTGCCAGCTCTCATTTGTGTCCTCCTGCTGACCATGCTGTGGTGTCTATCTCCTCTGATAAACCTTCAAACTCCTGCTGTTTTCCAAGCTTCTACCTTCAGGCAAGGAATTAGATCAGTGAAGAGAAATAGTAAGAAGGTTTATACTGCTTCTACTTTGGGCTTTCAGGCCATCAATTACCAGACCCACTTGACCAGATATGCTGTGGCTTTGATTGCCCAGGCTTTTCAGTTTTTTTTTCTGACCTCCCTGATTTCAAGGCAAAAAATGTTCCACTCTTTCTGTTTTGTGCTCTACCTCTCAGGTGGCTAGTCACTCAAAGGTAGCTATGATGTTGCTGATGCCTCTTCCAGAGATGCTGCCTTTGGGTCTGTCATGAGGTGTTATTCTTGGCTTTCCCCAAAGTGTTTACCTGAAGACATTGCTGGATGCGCCTTTGGATAATAAAAATCTCTTTGGCAATGCTGCTGTTGATATGGTTGCCTCCAAGAAAAAGGCAAGACTTTGCAGGACATTAAACATATTGTCTCTCCTATCCACAAGTTCTTGAGAAATTCTCCTACTAGGCCTACTTTTGTTCACAGGTGGCCTTATCAGGCCACTAAAGGCAGGAAGAATGGAAGGCAAACTCCTCCTGATAAGTCTTCTCAGGTTTCTGTGGCTCAGAAGCCTCCTTTTTCTGACTAGCCTGCTTCTATTTAACATCTCACCCCCCCCCCCCCCCCGACCAGGTTCCATTGTCTTTTTGGTTGTCCCTCTGTACTCCAAACTGGCTTCTCATCAGCTTAGATTCTTGAGTTCTATCTATCATCTGTCAGGGTTACTTCATGGTGTGGAAGTCTCTCCCTCCTTTTTCAGGGATTTCCCAACCTCCTCTGGAACAACTTCCTCATTTCTCAGAGGTGCTTGGGTCCTTGTGGACCAGGGAATTATTTATCCTCTTTGTCCTTCCCAAGTAGGAAAAGGATTTTACTTCAGGATTTTCCTGGTTCCACAAAAGGAGGGCACTTGGAGACCTATTTTGGATCTCTCCTCACAAAACACCTTTCACAAAGTTCCTTCTTTTCAAATCCTCACTCTTCAAACCCTGTGTCCTCTTTTAATACCCAGGATTTTCTGGTGTCCTTGGATCTGAAGGATGCTTACCTTCATATTCCTATTCACCCTCTTTTCAGGAAGGTTTTACATTTCTCTGCTTCTTCCTCTCATTTTCAGTTCACTGCTTTACCCTTTGGCGCCTCTACTGCCCAAAGGGTATTCACAAAATACGTAGCTCCTGTTGCAGGCTTCAAGGCATTCAGATTTTTCCTTGTCTAGATGACCTGTTGCTTTACACAGACAACATCACATTGTCATATTTCAACAAGCAGGGGGCAAAATCTTACCTTTCTTGCAGGCTGATTCTTCAGGCTGGGATCTGGCTTTCGGTTATTAGTTAATTTTTCAGGCAGTGTATATTTCTTCAGAGGACAATGTAGTGGCAGATGCTTTGAGCAAGTCCAAAACACATGGTCACAAATGGATGTTTTGCAGAAACGTGTTTCTGGGCATGGCCCATTGGTGAGGAATTCCTTGGGTAGATATTTTTGTATTCCCTCTTAACAGGCATCTTCTTTTTATTTAGGAGTGCCATGTCATCTGTTGTGGAAGATAGATGCCCTTTCTTTTCTTTGGAAGGTTTGGCCAGGAGAGCACTGGTTCCCCTCTTAATGCATTTGCCAGGGGCGTCACCACAAGTTACCTCACCGGTTGGACCTTCTCATACAGGACAAGGGGTCACTCATCCATCCTCCCTTGTCTGCTGTTCAACTGACGCTGTGGGTGATAATTTTGAGTCCTTTTAGATGCCTCTGTTTTGAGGACGTGCTCAGGGTTTTACAGAAGACGGGGGAAAAAACATGCAACAGAAAGTCTTGCATTCTCAAATGGAAGAGACTGGTGCCATGCTCATAATCAGGACTCTTTTTTTTTTTTTTTCTTCAGTGGGGATCCCTTTGGTTCTCTCATTTGTATGAGTTGCTCCAGTCTGGCTAGGCGTATTCTTCTGTAATAGCCCATTTGTCAGCTATTTCTGCCTGTCTGCTTTTGAATCCTCTGTTGACTTCTCAATTTGAGGTCAGACAATTTCTTAAAGGCATCCTGTATCTTGGGCCCTAAAAGAAGCCTATTCTTCCTTGGGACCTTAATTTTGTTTTAGGGAAATTGACCCAGGCTCCTTTTGAGCCTGCATGTTCAGCTTCTCTGCAGCATTGTACCTAAAAGACTGTTGCTCTTACTTCTGCTCAGAGGGTTTCTGAGCTTCAGGGTCTTTTGGCCATCCCTCCTCTTTTTTTTTTTTTCTTCACAAGGACAGGGTGACCTTTTGTACTAATCCTTTTATGCTCAAGGTGGTTAATTTGTCATTTAATTAGGCAATACAACTCCCTTCCTTTTTTTTTTCTTCTCAATTTGCTGATGAGAGGGTCATACATACCTTAGATTTGCACAGACAGCTCAGCGATTAAACTAAAGCTATTTTTAAGTTTGACCATCTTTTTGTTTTGTTTCATCCCATTGCATTGGATTTGATTGTTTTTTTCTAAGCAAAATGTCTGTCTACAACTGTTGGGGCTCACTCCACTTGGGGTGTTGCCTCTCTTGGTGCTTTCTTCAGGGGATTGGACAATTCCATGCCTGAAGCTTTCACTTAGTCTTCAGTGCATACCTTTACTAAGCATTATAAATTGGATATGGATTCTAGGGCCAGAGTAAGTTTTGCTAGGGCCATTCTGCATGGTTTTGTTGAGGGTTGCTCTTAGCCTTCCAACTCAGTTGCTTTTCTTCAGCTTTTGTACTCTCCCTGTGGTGAAGATTACTGGAACAGTGATGTAGAAGGACATAGCACAGTTATGATGTCCTTCTCTTTACTGTTGTAGTATTCACTCCCTCAATCCATCCCCCTTTTTTCTTTTGGATTTGTTTTGGTTTCCCTCCTGGCCAAGGGTCTTCCTTTTTCATCTGCATTTTCTCCTTCTGGGTGTACATAGCCTCCTTTGTCCAATGGAGTGTATCCTCTACTGGGACAGTTCAGTTCTGCATAACTGCATCTGTATGTCACCTTTATATTGTATGTCCTGAACTGGGAGCATATGTGTGATGTATGGTGCATACAACATCTAAAGGCTTTGGTATACTGGCTGGACATTGGGCTATCCTTGGCAGGAGATCCCTATGGAGAAGAATACTGCAACACTGAAGAGGATATTTATTGTTATGGTGAGTTTGCACACAACTGTACATACGTGGTAATGCGTTGTAGAGTTTCCCCAAATTACAAACATGAATGAGACACTAGAAAGCATGGAGGTAGTAAAAAGAAAAGTAGTTTAGTACGGTAATTCTGTAGATGAAATTACCTTTATATTAGTACTTCCAAGACACCTTATAAACGCACATTTACTCTGTGTAGAGTCCTGCAGTGCTGTAGAAAATCTGTCTAAAAGGAGGTCTTGCCCTTTCTGAATCCAAAATAGCCATATTTCTAGTAGTTCTGCTTTGTAAGACTGATTTTAGAGTCAGTTTGAGAATGTTTCTCTCTTATTGGCTTTGACTGGTTTGATGGCATGAATGCGTTATTGAAGAAAAAAAACTGTAAGACAACTTCATTGAACTGCATAAAACGTTTTGTGGGGAGGTGCATCTGGATCCTTGGGCTCAGTCTACCTTCACTGTCCTCCTTTTTTTCTGTCTGTCTCTGAAAGAGCCTTTTCAAAACTTACCATAGCCGTTTTGAACTTTGTATCTTCTAACATTACATCTATTACATTAAAGTAGCCTTTTAATAACTCTTGTACTGTCTTACTGACTCGGCTCGGCTCAATGACATTATTTTACTTTTTCCTACAGTGCTCTCCACTGTCTACTGCACTATTTCACCTGTTCTCCCCATTAACTGGACTTCTGTTCAGTCAACCACCGCCTCCCAGACCATCAACCTATACAACTTCTCTCAGTTAATTCCCCTACTAGACCCAACTAAGACAGTCCTTCAGGAAGTATTCTGGACTGGATTTTAGTTTCCCACCCCAATACTATCTCAGATAGCAGCACTTTGCCTGATTCTCTCAGCGATCACTTACCTGCCTTCATTTGCCACACCCCTTCCTTCACACACTTACAACACAACTATATCTTAACCCGAAACCTCAAAAACTTCATCCCGTAATCCTTTTCTGATAGCTTGAACCTAATGAACTGGAACCCTCTGAAAACTCTTCCTCTTGACAATGCTGACACTTTAACACTATTTTACTACCTTACTAAACTGCTTTGCCCCTCACAGAACTAAAAGAGTAAAGTCCATTACTACCCTATGGCTTTCTAAAGACACATTATCCCTTGTGCATACTCGTGACAAAGCATGGAAACTCTACCAAAAAAATAAAATGCCCAACACCCTCACTGAATACAAACAACTTTGTAATAAAGTTAAAAAAAGCTAATTGCTGACCGCAAATCCTACCACTCTTAAGCTTCGGGATTGCCAGAAATCCAATCCCAAAACGTTAGAGGTGGGTTTTCATTCCCTGGCAACAATATGGTGCTGACCAGTCTCTCTCTCTCTCTCTCTCTCATGGACTCCACATGTGGATTGGCATGAGCCAAGTGGAGGCTGAGTTGGGCTCCGTATACCCAGAGAGTGAGAATGAGGCGAGGTGCTGATGGTCAGCTGTATGAAAAGGGAGCAAAAAAAAAAAAGTCTGTGTTCTTAATCTTCCTGACAAAGTAGTAGGCAGGAACTTCTCCTCAAGCCATTTACTTGTTCAGCACTGTGGTGATCATCTTACCCTGCAGCACTGTGCCAGATTTGAGTCTACTGTGTCGTATGATCATTCATATACCCACCATGTGGCATTGTCACTTGTAGTCCTCTGTGGTACTGTGCCATTCCGCATTACACTTGTAGTATTGCCATATGACACTGTGCCCCTTATCCTGTATTATAGTACTGTCATAGTCATAGCCCTGCAATGTGGCACCATATCACTTTTTAGTCTTGCCATGCAGCTGTTTAGCTTTCCCGTTCTCTTTTGTCATCACAATGTAAGATAATATCACAGGGTAAAGCTGGTTACCAAGCCCATGTTGCAGCTGGCCAAGAAGTGGTGAGTAACTAACAGCTTACTTTTTTTTTCCTCTCTTAGTGTTCCAATATTTGGGATGTGCCAGCAAATTTGAATAACCCTGTAAGTCCTGAAAAGTCAGCGCAGAAAACACCAGAAGCTAATCAGAATTTTACTGGTAAGTGCTGAAAAAGTTTTTAATTTTTTACAGTACTGAAAACAGAGGATTGGATGTAGGTATTGTTGATCTGTTGGGGATACATAACATGGCCAGTGTTGTGGGAGATGCTGACCAGTAACTTGCCGATTTTTTAAAATTTAGTAATTGTTTGAACTCACCCTTTCATTTACACAATATATATGTATATATATATATTTTTTAATTGCCTCCTGCTACACATCATTCCAGGTGACCATCATTGTTCCACATGCTCCTATCTTATGTTTTCGTAGTACTGCTGGGTTGCTCTACTCTTTCTCCTTCCCCACCAACCAGCAGCCCCAGCAGTGAGAGAATTTTTTATGTCCTAAGTGGGCACAGCTGCTTCAACATCCCAGGCATCACCGCACACAGTTTATATTTTGGAGGAGGGAGCAGGGATATTTATCTCAATAGCTACATTGCACTGGTAACCATTTGAAATGTTGGGACCCCCTAGAGCGAGTCCTGAAATACAAAGACTGAATGGATAAAAGAACGGACTTGCATATACCAAGTCTGAGATGTGATTTCACGAAATATCGCCTATTGTCAGAGGTATGGTGATCTCTGGATTCAGATATATGTTTGGAAGTGGGAGGGGTGTAGGGTAGGCTTGCTCCCCCTGAAAAAAGAACTTTAAAGGATAACAGCTGTTTGAGATTCTGTGTTTTCTTTCTTTCTTTTTTTTTTTTTTTTGCATGTTGAGTGTTGATTTTTCAATAGGGAGCCCATACTACTTCATAATTAAAATGTCCTGTCATTTAACTATTGTGGCTGTTTAGTATGTTAGCACAGTGTAAAACAATATTTAGGGTTTGCAGTGCTATTTCTCATTCGTGTACTTTGCTATTAAGTGCCGACTTGTGATTTGGGCTTTGTGCTTTAGAGGTCAGGCAGTCCTTTAGATAATATAACAATAAGAGTTTGAGAGGGTCTTGGTCAAGAAGTCTGTTCCTCATCCATTAAAACATTTGGATTTAGGTTTGCAAATGTGTGCATTTGCACTTAGTGTGTCAAGAGCTTCCTGTCAAGTTTTTATTGCAAGGTAATGAAGTGGGTAGGAGAGGATGCAATATATTAGTTTATTGGAGATGGCATTTATGCTGTTATCTTCCCCAAGGAGCAGCATCTGATGCTTTTGAGTTTTTGCCCAAGGTTGTAATTTTGTTCATAGGTGAATGCTAAGCTAACTGCCAGAAGTGCTATTTTAAGCCTAGCAAATAACCTGAGGTCAGAATCAAACATTATACCTTGTGTCTGTGAGGTAAAAGCATTAACCGTTATGATAAACTCATCGCTTTGTGATCTATGGAAAGTTATTTTTTTCCTTGAATGTCTTTTATTACATTAATGTGTCTCATATTTGCATGGTTACCAAAGAGTACTTAAAATGTGTAAGTTGGAAAAGAATGCAGAATGCAATTACCATGGTTTGGGAAAGAAGACTCTTACACCTTCACACCTTTGTGTCCTTTTCAGAAAATTGTGCACTCACCCCTTTATATCCTTTTCAGAAAATTTTAATAAATGAATTTGCATTATATAAGACTAAAACCTTTCAGTGGACGTAATACTGTATTCCTTTGTTTTATTCTTCAGATCTGATATTGTCATTTCCTTTCATTCCTCAACTGATGAGGTTTGGATCAGAGACTCTGATGTAACCCTGCCTCTTCTTCCAGAGAGTAGGATCCAACAAAGCTCAAACTCCTTCATTTACCCATAATGCTCCACCAATCTAACATACCTCAGATCTCATTTGCCTGCATTGTGAAAAGATGTGGACTGCGAACTCTGAAGTATTTAGTGTCATCTTATTTTCTTGTGGGTTAGGTGAATGTTGGACTCTTCTTTTCTCCTGTACACCCTTTTTCCTAAAATACCTCCTGTGTTACCATGGTAATTCTTTTTCCCTCTTTCAGTCCATTAGATATCTCATGCTGCTTTTTCTGTACTCATTTATTCTACCATAGTAAATACCTTTGTGGAATAGTCTTCCTTTGACAATAAGAATAACACACACACACTTAAAAAAGCTCTCAAAGAATATCTTCTTAACAATTGGACATGTCCCTGTGAAATCACTGCTTGAACTTTCTTTTCACTTTCTTAAATCTCATTCTCCCTTATCTTTCTAACTACAACTTCATTTTTACTCTTATCCTTACTACTTCTAAATTCTGCTTCTGGCTGCTATATTTTTTCTCATGCTATTGCTACTGCATATCATATCTCTATCACCTTACACCTTCTCTCTGAATCTTTTTAAATTCTGTATTTCTTATCTTTTTTTTTCTCCTCCTTGATATTTATAATCTGGTTTCTTGTAAAGTTTATATTCCTATTTTTAGCAAATTCTGTACATTGTTAATTAACAGCATTATTGTTTGGCAGTAAGTATTTTCTATACTTATTCTTTTTATTGTATGTTTTGTACAAATTGTTGATTTATTATTATTATTATTATAAAACTATTATGTACTGTTGAGTATTTCTGCCAGGGCCTCTGCTGAAAAAGGGCTGTAGCTCAGTTGGACTTAACAAATGTCAAATAAATAATATTTGGTAGTTTTTCCTACTTTTTCTCTTTCCTATAGTAATCTTTTATATATTTTTGCAATTGTCATTTGTGATGGTCATTGTCGCTTGATTCTTTTAAGTCCTGTTCTTCTTTTGGTTCACAGATGTCAGATAAATGCATGGGTTTCAAAAAGCGTGTTTCCTGTGGGCATAAGATCCCAAATTCTGATGCCCACAGGGAATGTGTCTTCTGTCTGGGTCCTGCACACTTGGACACGGATTGTGACATCTGTGCTGGATTTAATTCTCAGGCCCTAATCGAGTGGAAGAACAAACTAATTCTGAGGGGACTTCTTCAGTTGTTGGGGCTCAAACCCGTAAGAAGTCCGATGAACATAAAAGCGACTCTTTATCCTACGACAAGGAGACGCTTAAAAGGACTCTTGGTTGCCCTTCTACTTTGACCTGTACTCATTCATCGAAGCCTCCAGCCAAAAGTTTGAAAAAAAAATAGATCTGTCATTACCAGATCTGAATATCCAGACTAAAAGATTCCATTGGATCCGTACTTCCCTTTTGATGTTGGAGCGTATTCCTTCCAGGCATTCCCTCTCCTTTTCTTGAGCAGTCCTCCAGAAGGTATTCTAGACCCCCTTCTACAGCCTTGTCTCTTCAACTCTCCAGGCCTTATCTGAAACAGATGTGGATGGGATGATGAAATTCTTCAGGACGCAGGTACTGATGGGAGTCCTTTTGGCTCTAACCCCCTTTGGGGCTTGAGACCCTACCTCAAACCACACCACCCTTGATTTCTCCTCTGATGCTTTCTTCCGTTTCAGAGCTGTCTGATGCAGAATCATTGGTGGTGTCTTCTTCAGATCTGAAGATTCATGTTTCTTAGACTCTGATGGTCCCTCTAAATCAACCAGCACTGAGCATCTCAGAGCAGGAAGATTCTTGGAACCAAAGCACTGGCTCTAGCATGTTGGAGTCTACTCTGAAGCTTCTGGAGCTTTCTCTTCCTCTCAGAACCTCAACGTTAAATAACTCTGGCTCGACTCCCTCCCTCCTCAGGTGAAGAGCTGACTGCCTGGCGGGGGCGGACGTTCTGAGAAGGTTCATTTTTGGTTCTGTCTACTTCTGTGTTTCCTGGGCAGTCTGATTTTGAGGTGGTGGAGAGAATCCTCTTTAAGTTTGGAGAACAGACACCTTTGGCCACTTTGGATTAGGCATCATTGCCTAGTTCTGTTTTGTGTCCTGAGCCTGGGTCATCCCTTCCACTGGGACAACCAACCCGATCAAGCCTTCAGCCAACCCATCAGGGCATTATTATTTCTTCCATTACTTCCTTAGAATATCCCACTGAGGAAGTCACTCGTAAAAGAATGTGCAAAAAGAGATACTTAAATTCCCCACAGGAATATCTCACCGAGGACACTTTTTGATGAGGGTGAGGGGTCCCCCAGATCACCACCTGATGATGTCTCCTTTGGAGACATTCTGGAGTTCCATAAAGAGGTGGTTGGATGTTCTTCGTGTTTCACTGTTGCAGTCATTACATTTGGGTTATCTGCTTGCAGTAGCCCTCAGTTGGACTGATTAACAAAGTCTTGGGTCCTACGTCAGTTGCTGTGTCTTCTTCCATGACACAGGTCGTCAGAGGTATAAAACATGTAGCCGACGTCATTACATCAGTCTTTTTTGCTGTGCGGTGCCCAAAGCAGAAGCAGTTTGCAAGTGCTGGTCGGCCTACTCCTAAAATTTTCATTTTCGAGTTTTAGAACCGAAGTCTTCAACTAAAAGCTAAGTACCCCGTTGTGGAAACGTTTTCTTGCTCTAAATCGATGTCAGTAAAAGTAAATAATTGCATTTCTTGTGGAAAGCAAATACCTCATAAAGATTTTCATTCGTACTGTATTCCTTTCCTAGGCCCTGACCGCGACATACCTCGCTGTCGGTTTTGTGCCTTATTTAAACCACGACCTATCAGTCGTCTGTATATTTGCGCTTCTAATTTTTTTTGGTGCTCAGTTCAATTATCCTGATATGTCTTCGGTAAGCCATCCGACTACCGACATTCCGAAAAAATGCAAAGATAAAGACAGAGACAGGCCGCCCAGTTCGCCGGTGCTCAATGAGGTGCTTTTGTAGCCCCCGATACCCGCTACTTCAGATTCGCAGGCCTCTACTGAGACCCATTCGGAGTCCGGTATGCCACGAGATGCTTCAACTGTGGAACCTGTGGATGTCTGTACCTTGGATGGGTCCAGAGCCACTGTGCAGTCATCGGCTTCTGAGGGTGTATTCAGGCCTACTGACTTGCATATTAAACTGGCGCCATCTTCTTCTTCAAAGCCTAAAACTCAAACCATGCCTAGAAAACTGACACCCAGACCGCATGTTTAGGCCTCTATGCCTAAAGAACAATTGATAAGAATGAAAGACCTCATTACTTTAATCAGGGGAAGCCAACCTTCCCCCTCTAAGAGACTTAGGACTGAGTTTGCTTATGATACTTCTGACCAGGATTCTGAGTTTGCTTATGATACTTCTGACCAGGATTCTGAAATTTCTGTTTCCTCTGATGACCAGGATTTACCCTTATCTACCTATGAGGATTCTGATGCTGAGAACTCTATTCCCTCTGCCCCCCCCCCAGAGGATTTCTCTTTTGGTGAAACCTTGCATACTCTCAGGGAACTTTTTCATTGGGAAAGTCAGGATTTCTCTGATTCTAAAAAGAGGCTTAGGGATTTCTTACTCCTGCCCCAGCACAGGCCTTTAGCTATACCTCCTGTACTGGACATTGTTGATGATGCCTTTTCGGAATCTAGTGTGGCCCCTGACACTCTACCTGCTGCTGCCAGAAAACCTGATAGATATTACAGGGTTCCTGACTCTCACAAGTTCCTTTTCAAAAATCCTACTGCTGATCCTGAAACCATTTCACAGGGTCCCAAGGGCATTAAAGCTACTACTGCCCAAATTCCTACCCCCTCTGATAGAGACTCCAGGGTGCTGGATAGATGGGATAAGAAGGTATACACTTCTGAAACTGGCAATCCAAGGCCCTAATGGCCAAAGTTGCAGATGTTAAAGTATCAGCTGCATATTATTGGATTGCTTAAACAGAAAATGATGTTGATTCCTGATTGTGCTGAAAATAAGGATTTACAGGATTTTATGCATTCTGCTGAACATGTTGGTAAACATACATTGCAATGTGGTTTTGATTCACTAGAGGCATCTTGCAAGGCTGCAGTAACTGGGTCTGTACTTAGAAGGCATGCTTGGCTTAAGGAGCAATCCTTGCCAGATCATGTTAAAGCTTAACTACTGGATGCTTTCTTAAATCAGGGCCACCTGTTTGGCAACAAGACAGAAGAAGTTCTTAAAAAGATGGAGGAAAAAGCTAAATCTATGCAAACTGTTAAAGATGTTTTACAAGTACAACCTCCAAGATTTAGTAGGCATTGGCCTTCTAAGAATTGGTCCTTTTCTGCCTCTTCCAGACCTTCTCATTCCAAACCCAGATCTAGCAGAGCACCCAGGCTTCAGTCCCACGGGACACACAGGACTAAGCAGTGGGGGGGGCCTCCCCTTCCAAATTTGGGAGTAATAAAACTCCCCGCTATGGTAAACTGTCTCAATGACTTCTTTTTAAAACTTCCAAGCACTTCTCAACTGACTGCCCCTTTGGGGAGAAAGATTGCACTTCATGCAAAGAACTGGGGACTCATTACCCAGGACAAATAGGTTTTAAATATAGTGTCCCAAGGATACAGATTTCACTTCCAGACGTCACCAACTCCAAGCGGTTGGCCAGATCTACCTCCAAAACAGTGGGCAGAGGCCCAAAAGCAAGTACTCTCTCTCTTAAGCATAGGGGCTATTCAGTTGGTACCAGAAGAGAAAAAGGGACAAGGGTTGTATGTGAGATTTTTCCTAGTACCCAGAAAAGACAATTCATGGCATCCTATCCTGGACCTGCCTACTCTAAACACCTTAACTCAAGATGCGGACTCTTCACCAGTTGCTTCCTATGCTAAGCAAAGATGCCTGGTTGGCAACACTAAATTTAAAGGAAGCATACCTGCACATCCCAATCAGGGAATCTTGCAGAAGATACCTACGCTGCAAAGCAGGCTACATACACTATCAGTTCTCTGCACTGCCCTTTGGCTTATCTACTGTGCCCAGGGTATTCACAAAGTGCCTAGGTCCAGTCATTTGCATTTTGCAGGCAAAGAAATATTCAGATATACCCATACCTGGATGATTGTCTAATTCAGACAGAAAGCCAGGACATACTATTAAATCATCTGGCATTTGTAAAGAAACTTTTAACCTCACTGGGGTACACCATAAAGGAAAAGAAATTGCATCTAGTACCCTGTCAAGTTGTATTCCTGGGAGCAAGCTTGAACACAAATTCCCAGATGGCCTACCTCATGCTAGAGAAACAAGTTTATCTGACAGCCTTCTTCAAATTACTGGCCACAAAGACCCAGTTAACTGCAAGGAAAATACTGCAAGCTCTGGGGTTCATGGCCTCTTGCATCATACTAATTCCATATGCAAAACTGCATATGAGGAAACTACAATGGTATCTAAAAAGCCTATGGTATCAGCATTCTCAGGACCTGGAAGCAGTGATTCCTATCATCCCTTGTATAAAGACAGAATTCCTTTTGTGGGCAGAGGCCTGCTACCTCAACAAGAGACTGACATTCACTCTATCTCCTGCCGTCCAAACACTAACAGACGAATCAGACTATGCATTGGGGGGCTCACTTGGCAGGGCATTGCATTCATGGCAAATGGAACCAGAGTCAAATGCCCCTGCATATCAATCAAAAAGAAATGTTAGCTGTACAGAATGCTCTGACAGCCTTCAAGGACCACATCCTTTCAGGACAATTATTGGCAAAAACACAACACCACTGTTGTGGTACATAAACAAGCAGGGGGGACTCACTCACTCATACTCCCTCTGCAGACTAGCCATGGCTCTGTGAAACACAGCCTTGTGCTACCAAGTGCACCTACAGGCTCAAATCCTGCCAGGCAAGCTAAACTCACTGGCAGACGACCTAAGCAGAAATCTGATGGACCCACACGAGTGGAAACTGGAACCAACGATATTCAACATGTTGAGAAACAAATTGGGGAGCCCAGAGATAGACCTGTTTGCCTCCCCTCAGAACTACCAATTGGACAAATTCTGCACAAGGACTCTGCACAGACAAGCTTGGAAAGTGGATGCCCTGTCCTTCACCTGGGAAAACCTCTCAGTTTATGCCTTTTCCCCTCTGCCTCTCCTCTTCAAAGTTCTACTAAAGATAAACGGGACAAACCAAGGACAATACTCCTTGCAGCAGACTGGCCACGCCAACACTGATACCCCCTCTTGCTCAGTATGTCACTGCTGGAACCATGGCACCTGCCTCTGACCCCTTATCTGCTGTCTCAGCAGGAGAGCCAGATTCTGCACCCCCAGCTTCAAACCCTGAACCTTGCAGCCTGGCTAATTACCTGAGCTCTCCATTACCGTCCCTCAGTAAGCAAGTGCTGGATGTTATTCTGGAGGCAAGGAGGCCTCGTGCTAGAAAATCCTATGCTGAAAAGTGGAAAAGATTCTTTTTCTGGAGCTAAACTCAGGGGATGGGCACAATAGTGCCCAGTGTACACATATTCTTCAATACTTAACAGAGATGCTTCACAAGGGCCTTTCCTTCTCTTCTATTAAAATTCATGCCTCTGACATTTCAGAACATTATAATATGGAACCACCCGGTTCGATTCTCGGCTGGGTTGCCTGCTGTGCAGAGTCTGCATGTCCTCCCTGTGGTCGCGTGGGTTTCCTCCGTGTGCTCCGGTTTCTTCCCACATCCCAAAGACATGCTGTAGGTGGATTGGACACTCTAAATTGGCCCTAGGTGTGAGTGTGTGCATGTGTGTGCCTTCTGTGGAAGGTTGGGCGCTGGGCTGGCAACTCGACACTGTAAAACTCCACTGCCAATCCTGAGCGGACAGGTGATCCGCTGTGGTGACCCCTAACTGGGAAAAAGCCGAAAGAAGAAGAAGATAATACAGAACCACCCCTTTTTTCTCATCCACTGCTGAAGCAATTCCTCAGAGGGGCAAAAAATTTAAGATCACCCAGGAGAGCCCCTACTCCAGCCTGGGACCTTAACTTTGTATTGGAAAAGCTCACTCTACCTCCCTTTGAGCCAGCTGCAACTGCAGAGTTGAAATTCCTTTCTTGGAAAACAGCTTTCCTTCTAGCCATCACTTCAGCAAGAAGAGTGTCTGAATTACAGGCCCTCATGGCAGTGGAGCCCTTCATCATCTTCCATGCCGACAGGGTGTCCCTCAGGACCAATCCTTCCTTTATGTCCAAAGTGGTGTCCAGTGTGGCCCTTAATCGGTCCATTCATTTGCCAACCTTCTTTTCTAATCCACAGAACAAAGGAGAACGAATACTGCACTCTTTGGACGTGCACAGACAACTTAAGATTTTATTTGGACAGAACTAAGCCTTTCAGAAAAACTGAACAGCTGCTAGTTGCCTTTGCTGCAGGGGCAGAGGGGAAGGCCATTTCCAAGCAAACCATTTCTAAATGGATAGACCATTGCATTCATTTCTGCTATAAGCACCATGGAAATCCAACTCCACAGGGGATAAGATCACATTCCGTCAGGGCTGCATCTACTTCAGTAGCCTTTCTCAGAGGTGTTCCTACCAGGGACATCCTAAAAGCTGCTACCTGGAGTTCTGTTCATACCTTCACCAAGCGTTGCCACTTGCCTATTTTCTCTAAATCCAGAGCTGGTTTTGCCACTGCAGTCTTGCAGGGCCTAATAGCTGGTCCTAATGCTCTCCAATTGCCTTCTCCCTTCCTTAGCTTTGGAAATCTACCCAAATGTAATGACTGCAACAGTGAAAGACGAAGAACATAGTAGAGTTGTGTACACTTACCATAAATGTAGATGTTGAGTGTATTCACTGTTGCAGTCCTGGTTACCCTCCCTCCAGCCCCGTTTCTTCTATTTGCTATACCTGTCTTCTTGTTTACTGTAGTTAAGTTTTCTGGTGTATTTGCTTATAATTGGAGGTTTAATTTGTATATAATTGCTTCTCATTATGGGGGCGTCTGACATCTGGGGAAAGAGAAACTGATGTAATGGCATTGGCTGCATGCTTTATACCCCTGACTACCTGGCGTCATGGAAGAAGAGACAGCAATCGACGCAGGACCCAAGACTTTGATAATCAGGCCAGCTGAGGGCTACCTGCAAGCAGATAACCCAAATGTAATGACTGCAACAGTGAATATACTCTTAACATGTACATTTATGGTAAGTGTACACAACTGTACTTTTCCCTTCCTCTGGCCTCGTCTTGTATATCCACTCTGAATTCTGCATCCAACTCCAAGCTTTCTGTCTCATCTGACAGGCATGATTTACCTGGAAGTATCAGGCCTCAAGTTGACTGCATGGTTTATCCAGTTCCACTGTTTGGTAGACACCCCCCCCCCCCCAATCTGTCGCATTTTATCTTCCCGTAAGGCTTCTACTGGAAAGATTTACAAAAGTAAATGGAAAAGGTTTGTTCTTTGGGCTCCAAGCAAAAATTTAAACCCCTTTTCAGCACCAATCTTAAATATACTTTACTTTTTCACTACAATTTTCAGTGAAGGGGCTAGTTTCTCAACTATTAAAGTTCAGTTTGCAGCCATTTCCAAATGTCTTCTGGACGTAAATAACTGTTGCTTCCTCTAAAGTTTGCAAAGCTTTCCTCAAGTGGACTTTTATACTTGGACCCCCCCCCCATTAAAATATCCTACTCCTTCAGATTTAAGTATTATGCTTCAGGCCTTGTCTCAGCCACTCTTTGAACCTTTGGCCAAAGCTGATCTTTAATTTTTTCCTTGGAAGACCATATTCCTACTGGCTATTACTTCAACCAGTAGAGTAACTGAACTCCAGGCTGTGTCTTCAAAACACCCTTATCTAATTTTTCACAAGGGCAGTGTGTCTTTACAAACTAATCCATCTTTTCTACTTAAGGCAACTTCTGAATCCAATATTAACTAAGCCATTAATCTCCCAGTTTTTTCCAAACTTCTCAAAGGAGAGTATATGTTACGTCTGTTGGATTTGCATAGACAACTTTGTTTCTACCGTCACATAACCAAAGACTTAAAATCTGAACAATTCTTTCCTTTTCTGCTACCAAATTAGGCAAATCAGTATCTTAAGTTACTTTGGCTAAATGGTTAATTGATTGTATTATCTTTGTCTATGGAAAATTAGGTTTGCCCTAACCAAAACCTCCTGGAGTCCATTCCACTAGGTCTGTGGTGGTTTCTTCACCTTTTTGGTCTAGAGTATCCTTGGATGATGATTGTGCGGGTGCAATATGGGCTAATCCTCGTACCTTTATTGCTCATTACAAATTGGATCTGGTCTCTAGGGGCAGAGCAGCCTTTGGCCTGGTGGTGCTCTGGAATATCCTTCCTTAGGGTCGCTCCTGGGGTTGTGGTAGCTGGGGACTCTGCCCCATCAGTTGAGAAGTGAATGAAAATATCATTGGATTAAAAAGTTATGTACTCACCATAATATTCCATCTGTGTTTTCCATTTTCATTCGTCACCTCCCAACCTCCTACTCCCTTCTGTATTTTCTTCTGGAGAGATTGAAGAGTGCTGTTACTACCTCTCTTCCTTGTTTGAGCTGCAGCTTCCTTTTTCATGTTCTTCCACTTTCTTGATATATCGGGGGGGGGGGGGGCATACAATTCTTGTTGCTCTGTAAAGTTGTTTTAGTAATTGTTGAATACTGTTCTGTTTTGCTTAAACGTTTTTGATTAGTTCCACATTGGGGTGTTATGTTTACCACAACATTTAAGAAATGTATCTGTATACCAAACATATCATCCCGCAGCACTCTGTGTCCCTGTATTATTTAAGAGCAGAGTAGTTTGGTACCTTTGTGAGATTTGTAAGTGTTTCACCTGTAATACTTGTGAGAAAAAGGATAAGTGAAAAGAATTTTAAATGGGAGGCTTGTGTTGGCTGCCAGTGGAGTCTTTGTAAACGACTCTGACCTTGAAGGCTGAGCTAATAAGTACTGAGAAAGTTCTCCCTAGTATAAGAAGAAACAAAATCACAAGATGAATAAGTATAGACAGATCTCTCCAGGTTCTCAATTTCAGTAGCCTAATATAGTGATGTACATTCTAGTAATGTGCTTCTTTTTTTTTTTTCAATAATCATTTTTATTGTTTTGCAAAACCATTATACATTTCACACACTATTTACATTATGTACAATATTGCTTCCAATGTTTTAGTTCCATTTTGAATTTCCCTATAATACATTAAGAATAAATATCATTTTAACCAAGTACAGGAAAATAAAATCACAAAAAATTAAACATAAAAACATCTACAATAGACAATTATAAACCAACTCAAGCCAATAATTTGTATTATTTCTACATTTTCTATCTAATCCAAGAATGTGTTGGTACACATACATAATGTCCTGACGGAAAGTGGATAGGAACCGCTATGCCAAAATAATATTAAAGATTTGTTCCCAAATTTTTATGCTGTTTATACTTTTCTTATTATTTCTAATTAACAATTTGTGCGTTAATATATGCTTAATCGCTAACAGCCTGAAATTTTGCCACGACACCTGTGCTGGGTTCAACCAATTTGTGGCTATATATAATTTCATTAGTAAACTAATATTCATAATTACAATCTTTTTTTGTTTTGTCCAAATTCTCCGGTGGAATATGTAGAATCAGAAATTCCCAGGAGAGTGTTGAGTTTTGGTAACCCATTTTTTGTAGTTGTAACTTTAAAGAATTCCATAATTTATAAATGCACTTGCAACTCCAGAACATGTGTAACAGGTCTGCTGTCTGATCTACACACTGTGGACATTTAGGTGACTTTTTTGAATCAAATTTTTGAAGTATTAGATTGGTATAATATGCATTGTTAAATATCATCAATTGAGTAAAGACCAGTTTTTGAAGTGATACGGATTTTAATGTTAAGTTAAACGCCTCCACTATTTTACTGTCGTCTAGGGATGGCAATTTCTCTCTCCAGTATTTCGATAACAGAATATGATTATTATATTTTCTCTCTTTTGCCATTTTATACGCTGAGGATATATATTTTCTATCTTGTTGCAATGCTTCCCACAGATGACCTGAAATAACTAGTTCCTCTTTTTTAATTACATAACTGGTAAAATAAGTTATGGCCAAATCTTTTAACTGCCTTATTATAATTAAATAAGAGATGGGAAGATTCATCTCTTTTAAGATATCATGTACCGCTACTCCTAGGAAGGGGTATAAATCCCTTACAGTTAATTCCTTAATAAATGGATATTTCTTTAAGTCTATCAGTTGATTACCAATAGTTATATTAGGATTTCCATCAAACGGTTGAAACATCATCATATATTTTAAAAGGTTCAAGGAGGCAAACAGATTTTGAGTCGCCATTGCCCATACCTTGATGTGCTCCATTAACTCATATTTACTCAATGTTTTTATATTCAAAAATGGTACAGCTTTAACATTAATTCCCTTCCCTTTTATATGTTTATAATTTAGCAGTACTAGTAATGTGCTTCTAAATTGCCAGGTAAATTTGTTACTGATGTTTTGCTAGTTGAATTGGTCAGAACTGCTAGTTTAATGTCTCTTGTGGACTGAAAAAGTATCTTGTTTCATGGGCTGGAGACCACAGCCAGCAAGAACCAGGCCTGTTTCCATCACTCCACATAGATTAGTTATGTAATTTCTCTAGAGGTCTTTATAAGAACCCATCCAAAATGTCTGCTGACTCCAGTTCCACTGATTTTTGGTGACAATTGCTTTTTCAGTCGTGCCGTTCTCACCAAACTCTGTCTAATTTTCCTTGTCAGCCCCCATTTCTTTATCTGTCCTTTAAGTGCCAGTGTCATCTTGACAGTTTCGTTAATGACAACTACAGTCTCAACTTTGGGGACATCATTTTCTATTATACCAGCTTTAATGTATGGCCTCAACGTTACCTGTACTGATGGGTCCTTCAGTCTCTGGGTTAGAATTCAGGACTTTGGGTTCAAGATCTGCTCCAGTGTTGTTGGTGTCAGTTTTAAGTGGATCTGTCTTCAGGTCAGTGCCTTCAACACTGGGCCTGGAGGTCGATAGTTTTCACATCTGGGTCAAGCTCATGGTATTTGCCTATCAGTGTCAATGCCACCTTGGCAGACTTCAATCTTTTGCAAGGTCAGGTCCCTCAGCATCTAATTTCGTAATTTTCAGGAAAAGAATAAAATGCTGTTCCTTCACAGAGAGAGAGAGAGAGACTTCTTATTCCAGAATGAGTATCAACATGCAACACCTAATATTTTAATACAAATAAAATCCAGCACAAGTAGACAAAGCAATAAAATCACAGTATAGCAGCAAAAAGTCTTGGTCTTCAAACTAACAAAAGGATAAGCACTTTCAGCAATGCCTTCTTCAGATCCTGTTGGTTAGCAAAACACACCCATTTCTTATTGATTAACTGATCCAATCACATCTTTACCTTAGATTCCTGCCTCTTAACACTGGCTTTAAAAGAAGCTCACCATTAAGTCAAGAGTTCTTGTCTGCTTGGAAGTCTGCAATCCATTTGGTGTCTGCTATTTCAGTTTTGTTCACTATAGCACCTCCTGTAGCACGAACATGGAACGTTTCCATGGATAAAAAGAAGAACTTATGTCCAGGATGTTCCTGTATGTGATGTGCTAATGCATTTGTTTGTACGGCCAGCCTAATGTCACAGTAGTGACATAATATTATTTCTTTAAACTGTCTATTGTTTTTTTCCTATGTAGAATGCTGTGCAGCTATCACATCTAGCTATATACACAATATTCTTCGTATTGCAATCCACGTAGGTCCTCAGTTTGTATTTACGGCCATTTACTGGATGCTTAAAATAGTTATTGCTGTCTGTATAGGGGCATGCCTTGCATCTTTTACAACCTTTTGTTTGAAATTCCAGACTTTGCAGCACACCATTTAGGTTCATAGGTTATTAGGCTAATGACCACTAGGTACTTTACAAGCCTAGCTGTGCACTCCAAACCATGTGGGTCCCACGTATCCTATGAGGGGAGCATGTTAGTAGATAGGTAGCTAAGAATTTGTTGGGGGGGGGTGTTTAGGTAGGATAACACTTCTTATTGATGGCCTCTGCCCATAGTTGATGCTGAGAGGCCAGACCGGGGGTAAATTTACGATTTCCCAGCCAGTTGACAAGGTTTTGTTAGAAAAGGGTAAGGGTTGAACTCTGTTTAACACGGATGGGGAGCCTATTCTATAGTGCAGAAATCCTTTGGAACACGCATCTTTCTCTCCAGCACGTTCCATTTGTCACAAGCAAAGTTCAGAGTCTTGGATCTAGTGTTTCTAGTGCTGTTTGTTTTACACATGTGCAACAGCTCCATCAGGGCTGGGTCTGAGGAAGCCCAATAAGCTAGGTAAAGATCCCCTCTCAGCAACCTGTAGGAGACTGAATAGAGACATTGCCTTTAGGCAATCATTGTAGGACAAAGGGTATTTATGCCTGAAATTATCCTGGTAGGAAGCCTTTGTGGGCATTCCAGCTGTTGCAAGTGTTTGGTTAGATGCATGCTGGTGGGGGCATTGTATTCAGTGATGGGTCTGCTACGAGCCAGGTAGAGTGGTACTATATATCTTCCTTGGACTTTGATGCCATACCCTTGCCTACAAGTTTGGCAACATAAAATGATTTTCTTATCTTTGCTACATGTTGGTCAAAGGCCAGTTTGTTGTCTGCGTATGTTCCCATATCCCTTAATACTGGGTTGACTCTTGGGCATTTTATTGATTGAGTAATTAGCTTGCATTGACAGTTTCTCCAAAGGGCATTATAATGCATGTTTTGGCATTGTGCTTCAGGCCGTGGCTTTGACACCAGTCACTTTTCTGTTTTAAACCCACATGCAAGAGGTTTGTGTCGTTAATAGCTCTCAGTTTACAGCTATCTGTGAACTTGGTGAGCCAGAAGCCTCTAACATTAACCTTGACTTCCGAGAAGTGAATGCCAAAGAGGAGCAGGCCCAGCATGGAGCTCTGGGGTACTTCACTGGTAACTGGTCTGTTTGTGGAGGTGGTCTTACTGACCCTGACTTCTTGGGTCCTGTCTGTGAGCCAGCCGGCAATCCAGCAAGTTATGTGAAACTTGTACCTAGCTCAGAGAGATCTCTTCAGCAATGCCTGAGTTGGGGTATTGTATCAAAAGCATTTGCCACTTCAAAATAAGCTGTACACACTGTTTACTCGCATCCATTGCCTTGGTAACTCTCTCAAAGAGGTCTACCAGGTTAAGTAGGCATGACCTTCCCTTAACAAAGCCAAGTTAGAATGCGTCCAGTGTCTGTAGGTTGTCACTGTCCTTAATTTCATGGCTTTGCATATTAGGTTTGTTAGACTGGTGGGTCTGTAGTTTCCTGGGTCAGTTGATGGTCCAGTGTTGTGGAGGGAAATGACTGCTGCAGTGCAACATTCGCTTGGAACATAGCCTGTTCAAGGCTGAGTGCCTCAGATGATCCTGATAGGTCATGTTTTAGACTGTTCAAGATGCAACCGGAGATATTGTTGGGACTCAAGAAGGTGGTGTTCTTTGCTTTAGAGAGTGCTGCCAGCACCTGGTCACTGCTGATAGCTGGGGGAAATACACTGGAGGGGATTTTACGTGGTGGTGGTGGTGGGGGGGGGGGCAGGTTAAGTTTGAGCTGAATTCATCAGCTAGTAGATTTGCCATGTCACCCTGACTGGTGTAGGTAGTACAGTTCATCACTGGTGTACAGCACACTGCTGTGTTACCTGTAAGGTTGTGGATATAGCTTAAGAAGGCCTTCTGATTGTCCTTAGCCTGCAAGGCTATCCTGACCTCATAGTTGGCCTTGTCGGACTTAGATCTCTTGGTTTCTTGTTTAGTTGTATAAGAAAGCACTTGCCTTTAAGGGAGTTGCTTTTCCTGATTTTTCTTTTATTATTTACCCTGTTAAGGTGAAAGTTCCATCAGTGGGGTTTGTTTTTAGTATGTGTTTTGGGTTTATTTCTGGTAGATACGGCAGCCCCTGTGCAGCAATTCACATTTGTATAGTGACTCTGTGAATAATTCTGTATAGGTAGCTGTGGTCTCAGGGTTGGAGGGAGCCTTGAATTTTGGCATGCTGTCATTTAATAGGATGTAGTGTGGCTTTGAATAGTTAACTATTACTGGTTTAGCTGGATTTTCTGGGTTGATTTTTTTTTACTTCAAGTGAGACATGTTTGTGATCCAACCTCAGTAGTGAGGATGTGACTGGGGGGGGGGGGGGCAGAGGTGGGTGCAAAGCTCTTCCATGTTAATGAGTATGTTTGATCCTGTGGTTAAAGTGTGCACTGTCTATTGCAGGGCTTATGTGTTAATGAAGTCCAGGAAATGATGTGCCTGTGAGTTTGAGGCAGTGTACATTTCAAAGTCTGTAGAGAGGTAGTTGGTCACCCATGAATAGGCTGTTTGGTTGAGTGGTGAGTGCCTCCAGTAGGGTTTAGGCAAGAGTTGTGAGACTTTGTGACCTGTAGCTAGCCATTATATGGCTATGGACTTTACCTGAGGTGTCTTGCATGTGGATTAGCTCCACGGTATCCTGTTTAACCAACTTGGAGATATGTTTGTTGCTATCCTAGATCAGAATACCTGCACCTTTGGCCCCAGTCTGTGCTGTTGGTCTAAATGTGTGTAAGGCACTGTATCCTTGCACTTCAGGAGTGCTTTCTACGACTTTAAACCAAGTCTCTGTCATGGCACAGGTGTCTCTCTCTTTTCTGCGGAGTGAGGAGGGCTTGAAGGGTGTAGAGTTGAACAAACTACTACCGAACAGTTAAATCCCTGGCTAATTCAGCATTCACAGTCTAGAAAAGCCAACAGACAGAGAAATGACTAGTTTTGCAACAAAATTAAATAAATGCTTTAATAAAATGCTCAAAGCAGCAGTGATAACTGTATAAAGTAAGTGTAAGTGCAGTTAATCAAAAAGATATCCTTATCTTAGCTTGGTTGGCTCGGGATGCATTTCAAACACTGGAAAAGCATTGCAGAGTTGTCTGTAAGTGAACAAAATCTTGCAACTTGTCTGATTTATAGTAGAGAAAAAAAGTTTGTAAACTGACTCCCATGTCGTCTAGGCAATTGACAACTACACTTTGTTTTCTCTTTTCAAGGATACAACATCAACTGTGTTTAGGCATACAAGCAATAACGTAACCAGAGGTTTGGAAGGAAATCAAAGGAGCCATAGTATCTTTCAAACTGGTAGAAACCTAGAGGAAGAATAACTGACAACAAATGGGGAACTGCTGTTCCCCCTCTAGGGGACAGCATTGGAACCCCTGAGACTTTGCCTGGCTGTTTCATTCCCAAGATGGATGGGATTATCTTCTTTTACTTGCAGGTGAGGCTGGTCATCAGACAGTACAACTGGATAAATGGCAGTTATATCCAGGGTCTACACAATTCCATTCCACATACCTCCTTGGCTCCTCCACTGTCTCACCTGCCAGACGCGTCACACAACCAGCAAATGAGTGCAACGAGAAAAAGGTCTTGCACTTTATTCAAAGGGGAGTCATCCAAGAGGTCCCACCAGAAGAGAGAGAATTGCATTTTTACTTCAGGTTCTTGTTGGTACCAAGAAAGAGAGAAGACCTTGAGACAACATTAAACTTGAGCAGACTAACAAATTTTATCACAAAAGAAACCTTTTGGATGATGGTGCAGCCCGGTCTCTTGTATGTCAGAATAGGCTGTATGTGCTCTTTAGTTCTTCAAGACATCTGCTTCCACATCAGGATTACCAAGGAGTTCAGGGGTTTCTACACTTCTGTGTAGGAGTTGGCCATTGCCAGTTGCAGACTCTGCTGTTTGTCACTTAAGCCCCTGCTTGTTTCACTGCAACCGGATATGCATCTGGCAAAATTAAGGTTGTAAGGGATGAAGGTGTTTCTGTACCTGGGCAACTAGTTCTTGGTCTCTCTCTAATGGAAGAGGTTGATAACTGTTTGTTTGGTAAGTCTCTTCTTAGTTTCGGTCATTGGGGATTATAGTGAACAATGTGGAGTTCCAGTTGCAGCTCTCTCAGATGCTGACTTTTGTAGGCTACACCTTAGACAATGCTGAGCAAAGCTTGTCTTCACACCGACAGGATCTTTTCATTAGAAAAACTGCTGTCGTGAATTGTTTAGTTCCTGCCAGTAAGTCTTCACGTACTTAAAAACCTTGGGATTGAAAGTGGCTGCAGGGTTACATTGTTGAAAGTTCAGTGGCCCTAGGTTATATATCCAGAAAACCTTTAGGCCAACATTTCCAAAGCTTGCAGATCGCATCTCATGTGGTGGCTTCACACTCTAAACTTAACTCTGGGCACTCTATTCCAAGTCCCACCCCATCAATGACAATCTACTTAAATGCTGTTGCCCTAGGGTGAGGGCACTGGGGCAGTTTTTTTAAGCTGTGTTGGTCATAATTGCCGACCAGTGTGCATACAAGTCATGGCTGATGAGATCAGTTCCCACTCTTCAAGTCTTTCAAAATTCCCGCACAGAGTGCGATAACCATTCACAAACAAAGGAGAACTTATTTCTCCTCTCTCTCTCGAAGCACTGAAGTCATGGGAATGGGTTATTCAACAGACCACTTTCTGATTGCGGGCCATGTGTGTCAGAAAGCAAGATTGTACGTGATCAGTCTATCCCTTCAAACACCAGGACTTATTGCTGCAGATGACATTTCCTCTGCTCCTTCAGAGCTTTTCCAAAGCTTGAGCTCTTCCCTTGCTGCCATAATGCAATACACTTCTCTGTCCTCTGCTTATCTTATTTATTAATGGAAAGCATCCCAGGCAACACTTTTTTTCTTTCTTTGAGAAAATCATCTGATCTGATGTCTTCTCCATCCATCTCAATCCTGATATACTCACGTACAGTAGTGGATTATTGCTATTATGCAATTAAATTGTTTAACTTATGTATTCTGTTTGTATAAAGGCACTTCAGTCTAGGGAAGAGTATGCAGAATAAGACTCGTACTGCACATGCATGTATTATTTGCATTCCGAAGCTTGCACAGTACATCACTGCAGTGCAGAAGTAGCTAGAAAAAATAATGCATCTGTGTGTGTGTCTGTGTGTGTCTGTTTTTTTTTTTAATATAAAAAAATGAGATTTACAAGGGACAGCAGAATTATGGAAGGAAAATCAGGTAGGTTTCTGTTTAGTTTTGCAGAACATACCTGATTTTTCTGATCGGAGCTGGATACTAGTCTCTCACTGTAGGGACCCAGCAGCCTCTAGATGTACAGAATATTCTGGAAGCTCTGTCTACAATGCTGTCTATAACATGTCCATGAGACTGCTGTCAAACACTGCAGATGGTACGACCTGCACTGTAGGCACTTGCATCTCCATACACCGCCACACCTGGATGCACTTGTGCAATTTTGCAGACTGTTTCACTGCTTTTAGCAGTGCCCCATCTGATGAATCCTCTCTCTTTGGTCTGAAGGTGACTCGCCAGGACTGAACAAGACAGGAAGATGCAATTTGTCATCGGAGTTCATTTCTCCACCCATCAGAGGTCCCTCACTACCTGGAAATATCTTTTCTTTTGAAAGTCACTGCAGTCTTTTCAGGATGCTGCTTCTGGTGGTTTCCCTCGAGCAGAAAGACTTTAATGGATGTTGCACAAAGGACAGAGGCAGTCCACAGAATCAAGGCTTATGTGGACCTTTTTTGGGAATCTCTTTCAGTGCTCCTGATGGGTTTGCTGGACTGCCCCTCTCTGGAGGCAGTTGGGGGGGGGGGGCACTTTTCTCTCTGCCTTGAAGCTTGTGAGACAATCACTTTGGATGCCTGGATATTGAGAGTCATTTCCAGAGGTTGTACAGTTCCCTTTTTATTCACCCCAAAGAAGAAGAAAATCTCCTTCCCACTGTTCCACTCTGTCAGAGAAGGCAAGCATCAGCAGAGATAAAGAAGCTGCTTCTCAACAGTCATCTTAGAGGTCCCACCAGACCAAAGATAATCCAGAATCTAGTCAAAATTCTTTTTAGTACCAAAGAAGAACACTGACCTCAGACCCATCTTGGATCCCGGTGATTTAAATCAGTACATCAAGCATACCAAGTTCGAAATGGTCACTGTGCAACCATCAATCCTCTGAGGAAGGATGACCAGATGTGCTCAGTGGACCTCATGGATGCCTACTATCGCATAAATATAGACAGGCAGTCAAAGATGTTCTTTTTGTTTCACCAGCTTGGGGCCAATTGTAGCCTGTTTTGAGTGCTGCTCTTTGGTTTCACCATGGCCCCAGTAGTTGCAGCCTGGCTGTGGTTGCAAGGGTTTCAGGTCTTTGTACCTGGATGACTGGCTTCTGACAACATCCATGAAGGTATCCTTAATCAAAGCCAGGGACAACTTTGAGCATCCATGAAGGTATCCTTAATCAAAGCCAGGGACTACTTTGTGTCTGTCCTTGGCCATTATGGTTAACTACAACTAGCCCAATTTAGATCCAGTTCAGTTGACGGTAGTTCATAGGTTGACATCTGGCTACAGATAGACCAGGTCTATATTAGAACATCGAAGTTTCAAAACTTTGAATGTTCTAATATCGACCCCTATTCAGCGAACGCTGACAATATCGAACATGCAGAACTGCAAATTTTTTCCTAGGGAAAAAATTAGTTTTTCCGAAACAGACACACAACACAAGCACACCAAACAAACACAATCCACACACATGCACCTAAAATCTTACATCTAACCCTACACTAAACTGTACATACACCACTGACTGTCCACTTACCTTAACCCTAAGGTCCGTCACTATCGCACACTCACCTAACCCACCCTAACCCTCACGTACACACAATTGCACACATACCTAACCCGCGCCCTAACCCTAACTCACCTAACCTGCTCCCAATCGCACACTTACCTGAACCAGACCTGTAACTTTCCACCACAGCGCTGAAAATAGAGAAGTGACAGAAACGGACAACCAAATTCTTTCCTTAGGAAAAAATTTGGTTTTCTGTAGCTTTGCTGTTTTTAGCATTTGCTGAATAGGGGTCGATATTAGAACATTTGAAGTTCTGACACTTCGATGTTCTAATATAGACCCGACAGACCAATTGCCAAACTACTTCCCTCAAGGTTAACATTTCTGCCTTGGTCCTAAGTTATCTGAATCACCCTGCTCTTCATATTCAACTGCTTGGTCTGATGGCTGCATCTGTTTGTCTTGTTTCTTTGGCCAGGTTTCATATATGAGTTGTTCAGTGGACCCTGTCTGTTCATTTGTCAGTATCTCTCTCATCCATGGACTTCCGATACATTTGACCAACACTTGCCGTCAACATATTGTGATGGCTGGAATTTCAAGTCTCAGCAGGTCAACAGTTTATTCTCCCTTATCTTCAGGCTGTGGATACCATGGATGCTTCTCTCTGGGTGGTATTTTGACGGCAAAATATTCAAAGGTACCTGGTGTCAATCAGAAGTCTATCTTTACATCACATCTTGGAGGTGAAAGAGGTCCTCTTAATCTTGCGGGCTTTTCAGGGCTTCCTCCCCAAGAGCGTAATCACCATCCAGTCCAACAGTATGTTAACAAGCAAGGAGGAACCCATTGCTACCCAATGTGGTGAAGGTTTGGCAATGGGTGATGTCCTCTCAGTGGTTTCTAATAGCAATGCACATCCTGGGGAAAATCCAACATTCTAGCAGACAGTTTGAGCAGGAACATCCTCCTGCCTCACAAGTGGTCCCTCATCTCTGAGTTAGTGTCTTTCCAAGCTGTGACCTGTTTGCATCCCTGTCCAACAACAACTGCAGCAGGTTTTTTGTCTTGATCCTTCCAGAGGAACAGTCACCAAGGGAAGCTCTACTGCATGCTTGGCCCCTGGGTTTCCTAAATGTCTACCCACCAACCCCATTGATCATTAAAATTTCTCTGGAAGGTAGTCTGCTGCAGAGTTACCATGATCCTCATAGCTCGCTGTCTCGCACGCTCTGTCTCTCTCTCTCTGTTGGCAGAAACAGGTTCCCCTTTCTGTGGCCTCATCTACTGCACTCTGCCTGGGTCTTCAACCGTATCACATGGCTAATTTCTTGCCTCCTAGGCCAACCTCAGCCGAATCTTCAGTCCAGCTAATTGACACTTGGTTCCTCCAGTTCTGTCAAGCAATCTAAGGCTTTCAGAAAGGGTTGGTCAGATACTCTCCTTTTCCCAAAAACCTTCCATTAGGCAGAAGAATGCAAGTATACAGAAAATGTTCTATTTGGGCCTCATTCTAGGGCCTAGACCCTTTTCTACCCCCTTGGATGAGATTCTTGATTTTTTTTTTTTTTTTTTTTTGGAGTGGATTTTTCACTCTGGTCCAGATTATTCAACTGTTGCCATTTGCAGCCTTGAAACTTTCTAAAGCTTTCCTGAAAGGTACTTTTCTACTCAGACTCAAGTGCAAGATCCAGTTCCTTCCTGAGATCTCAATTTACTGTTATAAATGCTCATTAATCTCCCCCCTTGAGCCTTTCTGTAAAACTCTTCTCATGGAAAACACTCTTCTTGGTGGCCATTACTTCAGTGATAATGGTTTCAGAGCTTCAGGCCTCATCTTCCATTCCCCATGATCGAGTATTCCATAAGGGTAGAATTATCCTTAAGACCAACTCTTTTTTAAGGTTGCCTCTGAGTTTAATCTAAATCGGTTTCTACATTTACCAGTTTTCTTCCCCTATACCAGTAACGAGGAAGAGTGCTTTCCTCACTGCCCAGCTCTTTGACAGTTGAGATTTTATTTGGATAGGACAAAGAACTTCAGGAAGTCTGGCCATCCATTTGTAGGCTTTTCCAAATCTTGATTGAGCAAACCAGTCTCAAAAGTGACCCTGTCCTGAAGACTCTCTGACTGTATTTCCTTTGCCTGTTCTCTAAAGAGAATTTCCTTACCTAGCAAACCTAAAGCTCATTCCACTAGGGCAGTTGCTACTTCTGTTTTGTTCTTTTTTTCATGGGCCTCCACAGATGACATTTATGCAGCTGCTTCCTGTGTCAACACGTACACACTTGTGCACCATTGCAGACTTTATAAACAGTCTAGAGAGAGAAAGCTTCCTTTTGGCTCCACCATTCTGTGGAATACTCTCTTCTGAAACAACCCTGGGTTGTTACTGGTTGGGGACTCAAACTCACGGGTTGAGGTGGATGGAAAAGACAACTTTGGATATGAAAGCTATGTACTTATTATAATGATAGAGCCATGTTGTCTTCTTTCGTCCATTTCCTCCTACCTTCCCCTTGCAGTGCTGCTTTGGGAAGCCCATATAATGCCGTTGCCCTTTTTCTTGCTTCTCTTATTTGTTTTCTGAGGCCTAGGATTTTCCTAAGTGTTTTGTATCTAGAATAAGGAAAACTAGATCTGAGGAGATGCTGTTAGAAAAGTGCATTATGGATAGAGGAGGCAGAGCTCGAAGATGGAAGATTCTGAAGGTGGCGGGCTTGGATCCAGTATATTCACAGGTTGAGATGGATGGAAGAGAGAATAGAGGTCTGTTACGATAAGTACACAACATAGTCAGTGCTGTTGTGCTTGACATCAGTTTAATTTGATGCAGCTGACTTGATGATGACAACTTTGGGGTCAATGGTTGTGTGAGACGGGCTTTCAGGTTTCAGACGGTGTCAGTGCAGCTGATCAGGTTGTTTGACACCAGCAGGACACCATATACATTGTTTCCATTTGAAACACTTGTCATTTGGGAGATTTGGGGTTGTCATTCTAACAGGGCTTTGTATCAAAAGGCTGCCACAGATCTAGGTAATCTGGCAGTGTTCTTTTTATAAGCATTTAGACTGTGGATTTGCAGAAAATGTAAGTTATTAATCAAAGCTCCATTTAATGGTGTTCTCTTTCAGGCTCCCATATGAATGAAACCTTGCTCAAGAGCAAATGAATGCAAAATGGAACTGTTGGGGTGAAGTTTTTGCTTCTCAGCATGTCTTTGGTAGGAATGAGAAGTGCTAAAAACTTGTGCTTTCACAAATCCCAACAACTATCCTTTCAGTAGTCTTTGGACAGGAATTCCCAATCATGGGAGTTTCTCTGAATGGATGCTGCCCTGCAGAAAAAAGCAGCCTGCAGAATGAGGAATTTTGTAGCCTTCCCCTTGGGAACTAGTCACAGCATCTCTGAGGGACATGCCTAATCACTTTTGGAAGCAGGTGGGGATTAAACCTTTTTGTCTAATATCACAGATGGTCATCAGACAGGACAAGCCTGATCAGGGAAATAATTTCTAGAGGCTTTACAATCCTGTTTGTGTCCTGGTTCACAACCAGTCTCACTTCCTCTCCCAGATTTCCCACCCCGATCAGACCAAGGCAGCCAAATGAGACGTCGTCAACCTCCTCACAGAAAGAGCCATCCAAGAGGTCCCACCAGACAAGAAGATGGACAGAGATTATTCCTGATTTTCTGTATTCCCCATAAAAACGAAGGACCTGAGGCCAATTCTGGGTGTAAATGGCTTCAGTTTATACATGCAGAAAAATTCTGAATGTTAACAGTGCAGTCTTATCTTCCATGCCGTCAACAGGGAGACTGAATGTGTTCTTTGGATCTCCAAGATGACTGCTTGCACACACAAATTGCCAGGACGTGCAGGGAATTCTGCATCTTAGGGTGGGAGCTATTAACTATTCAGTTTCCTTTCATTTGATCTCACCACAGCTCCCAGTATGTTCAGCAGTTTCATGTCAGTTGTGCCAGCTTACTTGAGGTGGCATAGGATCAGTGTTTTCCTGTATCTGGATGATTGGCTCCTATTTTCCCCCACAAAGAAGTCACTGGCTTGAGCAAGGGGCTACTATAATGTTTTCTGCCCTCCAGAATGTCTTTGAACACTGCAAAGTTTGAGTTGGAGCTTTAGCAAGCACAGTATTCATAGGCTGCCAGCTAGACAAAATTCAGAAACAAGTATGCCTCTCTCCAGGCATAGCACATTTCATTCCTATAGTACTGCTGCAGGATCCCAGACCATTGGCAGCATTAGTACTTGAGGCCTTGGGTCTCATGGCAACTGCTATTCATTTGGTTCCCTTTGTGAAGCTCCACATGAGGGTCTCACAGTTTATGCTTAAGCGTTTGGTGGTCTCATTTATTTGACTATGTGACTCAAGTAATGTGGCCCTCAAACGTGTGGTGTTTGGTGGGTTTACCTTCCTAGCCAAGAGAAAGGATACATTTTCACCCCACTCCTCCCCTCCCTACAGTGTCCGTCACTACAGATGCATCAGCTTTGAGGTGGTACAACCTTGTTTGTAGCAGGCAGTCCAAATGACACTGAATGAGCAAAAGGCCTCCGTGTACATAAACATTTTGTAGATGAGAGCAGTTCCTTTTAGGTTCATAGGTACTTACTAGGCTACTGATCTGTGAGGACCTTTAGCAGCCTAGCTATGCATTCCCACTGAGTTTCTAGCTGTAGTAGTTTAGTACCAAACTTGCATGTATTTTGCAGACATTTTGCACAACCCCGGGTGAGATGATCCTTTAGCATGATGTGAAAACACTTTGTATAGTAAATATAAATAACTCTGGAGCAGGTGTTTTACATTATGCCCCTGCCTATAAAGAACCAAGGGTGCCAAACCAGAGGTGAACTTGTGGTTCCCTCGCCATGCATCCAGGTTACTCTTGAATAGAGAGATGTACTTCACTTCACATGGAGAGGAAGGTGGTTCCAGAAATGCAATATTTTCTGTGAGACGTATCTGCCCTTCCAGCATATTCTGTTTAAATTGCAGTAAAGGTTGAGGTGCCAATTGGGTGTTTCTACCACTGTTGGATTTAAGGATTTGTAGAAGGTCTGAATGTATGGGTTTAGTAGAGGTTCTGTATGTGAGGCGGAGATCTTCCATGGTAGTCTGTATGATACTGAGAAGAGGGGCAGGGCTTTCAGGCAGTCTAAGTACATTTTGTTTTTTTTGTGTGTGAAACATTGTGGTCGCTTGAAATGAGTCTGGTGCTTGGACAGGTACATGCCGAATGAGGCATTGTAATCAGTGATTGGTCTAATGAGTGTAGTGTTTAGTAGAATTATCCCCCCTCCCTAGATGTGGCTGTACTATTAAGAAAGACTTCCTAACAATAGTTGATGTGATGGTCAGATGACAGTTTTATTGTCTGCATATGTTCCAAGGTCCCTCAGTACTGGCTTAATTTACAGGATAGTGTTGTCAGTCTAATAGTAGGGGACATATTGTTTGCCAAAAGATACACTTAGGCACTTTTTGGCATTTATTTTCAGATTATGGTTTTGACACCAGCTATTTGTTTTTTGACTGACCTTCCTGAAGGTTTTGTCTTCTGGAGAGTTAATGATGGCACCATGTTTACAGTCGTCAACAAGCTTTGTCAGCCATAAGCCCGCAGTTTCTTCCTTTATCTCTGAGAAGTAGATGCCAACAAAGTGACCCAAACTGAACCCTAGGCTACTCAGTAAGTGACAGGTCTTTTTCTGGAGGTAGATTCATCCATCCTAATTTCTTGAATTCTGTTTGTGAGCCAGTTTACTGTCTAATGAGTACATTTAGCTGGGAAACTATCTATATGGTGCCCGAGTGTGGGATGGTGTTTAATGCCTTAGCAAAGTAACGTCTAGAAAATGTGGTGCGTGTATGTATAGGGATTTATACTTGGCTGGAGAAATTTATTAACTATGCTTGAATGAGGGATACTGACTAATGCCTTTGCAAGGTCCAGGTATACTGTATGAACAGTTTTCCCTCATCTGTTGCTCTGGTAAAGTTAGAAGTAAGTTTATCTGGTAGCAGATTGGCTTTGTCTTCAGGGTTAGAAGTATGTGATTTATAGTTGGCTCAGTACAATTTTGAACATTATTTCTGAGGTTTCTGACATAGCTAAAAAAGGCTTTGTGACTTTTTTTTTTTGCCTGGGCAGCTATTTTTGCCTTGTATATATCTTTGGTTGATTTAATCTGGGTCTGAAGTTCTCTGTTAGCTTTAGTAAGAGTGTCTTTGGCATTTGCAGAATTAATTTGTTTTTACGTGCAGTGAGCTTTTTTCCTTTTAATGTAGAGCTTGTTTGTTAGGGTTGCATTAAATGGTTATTCTTAAACTTTTAGTTGTATGCATTTCATAGGACAGATGCTTCTATGCATTTGTTACATATTTATATAAATTGGTAGAGAGAGATTCCGCATTTCTAGCAGGGTCCTCAGGGCGAAGGTGAAAGTTGAATTTTGCAATGTAAGCACTTGAATTTAATAGATTTGCCTTGATATATTCTCTGAATAATGGAGCATGCTTGCGACTTCATTTGTATGGTGAATATGATTGCATTATGGTCTAGTTTGACTAGGAAGTGTGTTGCAACTGGAGGGGCATGGAGCTATCCCATATTGGTAAGAACCAAGTCTAAGATTTTGTTGCCCTCATTGGATATGAACTTAGCTGGTCCACTGAGATTGCTTTTGTGAGGTGCAGAAATCTCTGGTCCATACATGTTTGGGGGGAGGCAGTGCGTTTCCCTGTGTTAACAGGCTATGGGAATGGTCAGTCAGTTATCACTTTCTGCTAGCAATGCACATCCTTTGTCAAACCAGCTTGTTAGTAGACAGACGCAGCAAGATGCCTTGTGATGCCCTCAGAGTGGTCCCCAAGTCTGATTATGGCGTGGAAGGTATTCTGGATTTGAAGGAAGCCTTGCTGCAACCTGTTTGCATCCCTGACCATCACAAAATGCAACAAATATTCCTTTATCCCCTCCACAGGGTCAGGCACCCTGGGATGCTATTGTCCATCAATATCTAGATTCTCACCCAGGTCTCCTTTCCCATTTGCCTGGCTAGCTTTACCTGTATATCCATTCCCTCAAGTTAGCTGCGTGATTTCTGCAATTCCTTTGATGGCCAGGGACCCTGTATACCCACCTAAATTGGACCACATCCTGAAGTCAGCCCAGATATACAAGGAAAAGTGGATACATTTTTCTGTCACTCAACAAAGGTAGATTCTTTCACATCTTCATTTCTAGCTGTTCTTCAGGTTTTGGTTAACATCTTCATCAAAGGTTCTAGCTTTTTTGACTGTGAGTAGATTTGGCAGCTGTATTTTCACTAAAGATTTAATTCCACATCCATGAAAGTTTGCAAGGCTTTTCTTAGGGGTGCTTTCTTAGAGTGGCTTACAAACCCTGTTCCATTGTGGGACCTCAGTTTTTCTTGTGATCCTGGTCAACCATCAAGGGGTTATTGTGTTCTCTAGTCTTCTACCAGGCCCTGTTGAGTTGTCACTCTGTGTCTTGGAATTTACAAATGTTTGACCCTTCCCCTAACAGGGTTGGGGGGGGGCTACCTACTGTGTGGGGATTGTTGGAAAGGTGCTATAGGGGTATTCTTGGATGGCTGCTGGGCAAAAGAACACGTTATATGATGGTCTACAGAGAGAGCATGCCAGTGGTGGTGAGGAACATTTAAAATCTTGTCTGGTCAAATGACCCCTCCTTAAAAGTGGACTTTCTTCAGTTAAAATTAGGCAAGGAGTGATTACTTTTACTCAGCCCACAGCTTTGGTTTACAGTTCTCTCCTACTGTGAAATCATTCCTCCTATTGTAGAAGAACAGATGCTAGATTGGCTGACTTGTTTGTGACATGTAACATCTGGTGATATTGATTCTGTTGTCATGCTATAGATATGCACAGACTTGATTGATGGGCTCATAAACAACACTTACTCTAATGAAATGTGGGGCATCTGTAGACTAAGCAGCAGTCATGAAGTATTTTATATACAGCCCATAGTTCATATTATGACATTTTGGGGGTATCCTCTTTCAATTTTTTTGTATTGTTTTGCCCCTGTCTGCTGACCAGCAGTTCTCCCCTCAGTAAGTGAATTCTGTGTATGATGAGGGCAGGCAGACTGGCAGCCATGAACATATTTTGTATTTCGTCATCACTCTGTCAAGGAGACCATCTTTATTTTGTGGCTTAATTCCTCCCCTTGGTTGTGATGTGACCACTTATGTTACTGCAAGGGTTGCCTGGCTGCTGTGTTGATGCAGGTGTGCTGCTCCACAAGTGCTGACAAGGGCTACTGTCATTTGTTTGGGTGATCACACCCAAATCTTTCCTGCACTAGATCTCCACCTTCTAGCTGTGGCGCTCTCATTCGAGTAGTAACACGAGCTGGGTGGGAACCACTGTGTATCCCTCCTAGAATAGGTGCACCCATCGACCACCTTGCACTGTCAAGCAGCTTTGTTACAGCTTAAATTGGGGTTACTTGAGTCATAGTCAAGGTTTTATCCCCCATTCACCACTTGCACAAGCTAATATATTTTTTTGGCTTATTGCTTCATATTTATTTTTAGGGAGGCCACGGTGGTGCAGCGGTTCATGTTGCCGCCTCACAGCAAGAGGTTCTCCGGTTCAATCCTCGGCTGAGGTGCTTTCTGTGCGCAGTCTGCATGTCCTTCCTGCGGTCATGTGGGTTTCCTCTGGGTGCTCCGATTTCCTCCCACATCTCAAAGACATGCTGTAGGTGGATTGGATACTCTAAATTTGCCCTAGGTGTGTGTGTGTGCATGTGTGTGCCTTCAGTGGAAGGTTGGGCGTCGGGCTGGCAACTCGACACTGTAAAACTCCACTGCCACTCATGAGCGGACAGGTGATCCGCTGTGGCAACCCCCAACCTGGAAAAGCCGAAAGAAGAAGACGAAGCTTCATATTTATTTTTCTTGTTCTTTTTACCCACTACCACTCTGGTAGACTTACTCCTTTGACACTTTGCTTGGTCCCCGTTGATGTCTTATGTCCATAACCGGCAGCTGTATCTTTTCTACTCCAGTTCTATATGCACCATACCTAGCCACAATCCTGTGCCTGACTCTGCTCGTCTTATTTTTGTAGTCGGTCAGGTGTAGCCCAGTTTAATGTCTCTGAAACAACTGAAGTGGAGTAGTTTAAAGAGTCAGTGTTTTCAGGTAATGAGGCAGTGTAGGTTGCCTCTTGCATGATGCCGTTTCCTAAGTCATTAGAGTAGCAGCATCTCTAGAATCCAAAGTATGTGGTGTACTCCCAGTTATGAATGATGAAAAGTATTTTGGAATACCTAGTAATGTGGCCTCTTATTTTCTGTGTCTCAGTCTGGCTTCTGCTGTTTTACTTTCATTACTATTGCTTTTAGTCTGTCTAGTTGTTTATTAAGATGTGCACTGAGGACTGAAGCAGAAGATGGTGCATTTAAGGCAATGGGGAGAAGGCAGTGATGGTAACCGAGCATACCAATATAGTTGTGCCATCATGTGGAACATTTGGGAGTTAAGAAGTGGGCAGCTAGATTACTTTAGGGAACTATATCATTGAACCACCCAAGCATCAAGTTTTCATAATAATTATTTATGTTAGGATGGTACAATATGTGAACCTGAGAAACATGTCAATACCTTTTTTTTTGTTTGCAGAGCCAGAGCAAGGTCCCAGCACTGATGGCCTCAGCACTTCTCCCACATCAGTATTAGGTAAGCGGAATTGAGAATGCCTTTGTAATTGTAGCATAAAGATATTTTAACTAGTTATTTTTGAATCATATTGTGTACAGTGCGTTTGTGGTTTAACAGTAATTTGCACGTATGATCTGTTACATTACAGTGATGCATGTGCATGTCTTTATAGGCAAGTTTTCCAGACTCTGATTTCCCAGTTCTTGTACAGAATTGTACATTTCTTTTGTTGAGGATTATACTATTCTTGTAGGATGCCAGTGTGTGTTTGCAATTTTTTGATTGCCTGTTTGGAATTTGCAGTTAGGACAGCAGTTCATGGCTTTGTTGAATGCATGCTGTTTTAGTCCATCAAGATAATATTTGTGGTTACATGTTTACAGCATTCGTGTTCAAGTGTTATTCATCAAAACATGGATTGAAGAAAAACATCCCACCAGTGGAAATTGGGTAGATCAGGTACACAGAAATGGAATGGACAGATAGGGAGGTGCTGATTAGCCCAGCAACCCCTTTTGTGATAGCATCAGATTCTTCATAAGCAATTGTTAGAGCATTTGTGTTAGGAAGACACTAGTGTATTTTAAGACTTGTTGTTACAGTAAGCTACCTGGATTAGGTGAAGTTGAGCTTACATGGAAATTGGAGAAACTTGTATGACCAAAACTGGAACTCTTGGGAAAAGCAGGTTTCTGTGTGTGGCTAAATGTGCATTATCTGTTACATAAGCAACAATTGAAAGGGAAAAATGCCTGTTTGCTTGAAAATGAATATAATTTCTTTGACAGACTGTGTACACAGCTCAGAAAGTATGTGAATGTCAAGATATGCATCTGAATTTTATGTGCTAAAGTACTGCATTTTTTTAGTTTGTACTTGACTGTTGTGAGTTCTGTAATTTTTGCAAAGATTTTATTTTAAAATTCAGCTACTAAACCTTTGTGCACATATAAATAGTTCTTACTCATGACTAAGTCTTTGTGGAAAATGCTAATACTTTTAACCAAAAGTTAGGTACTGCATCTGGGCCTGGGGTTTTACAGTTGGAGGTTTTTCTTAATTCCCTGGTTGTTACTTCATCCCATTTCATTTCCTGTACCTTTTAAACTTCTTTTTCTTTCTTTTACTACTTTTATCCATTTAGCATCTTTGTTGTGTTCCACAGGATCTTCATAGATACTTCTCCAAAATGCATCTAGTTCTTTTTTTTGGTGGTCTTTCAGTTACTTTTACCTTGTTTCCCAATTCTCTATAAAATGTTTTTGGGTCTTCAATAAATTATTTTGTACTTTTACTTTATATTTATCTGCGTATCTTCTAAGATGTTCATCGTGTTTCACTGTTGCAGTCATTACACTTGGGTTATCCTGCTGGCAGGCGACCCGCAGTCGGCCCGAGTTCCAAAGTCTTGGTCTGGCGTTGGTTGCTGTCACCTCTTCCCTGACGTCAGTGCGCCAGGGGTATAAAAGCTGCAACCAACGCCATTTTCTCCAGTCTTTCTTGCCGCACGGTGCCCGAAGCAAAAGCAGTTCGCAAGTGCCGGTTGGCCGACTCCTGAGATTTTCAAAATTGAATTTCAGAACCGAAGTCTTCAATAAAGCTAAGTACCCCATTGGGGAAACTTTTACTTGCTCCAGACCGATGTCAGTAAAAGTTAATAAATGTGTTTCTTGTGGGAAGCAAATACCTCATTAGAACTTTCACTCTTACATCCTTGCCTAGGCCCTGACCACGACGTTACTAGTTGTTGGTTTTGTGCTGGATTCAATAAATGCACTATTAAACGTCGGTTTGATTTTGCTTTACATTATTTCGGACGAAGATTTAATTATATAATGCCGTTGGAACAACCGATGACTGGAATGTGTAAAAATGCAAAGACAAAGAAAAAGACAGGCATCTGAGGTCCAAAACCGACGACGAAGCCTCTTCTAGGCCAGTCGCCGGTTCAGCGGTTCTCAGTGAGGCACTTTTGCAGCCCCTGACACCCGCTACCTCAGAGCCACAGGCCCTAACCAACAGCCACGTGGAGACACCGAGGCCTGTGGAAACTCAAGGTATTGGGCCTACGGAAACTATACCCTCAGATGGGTCCGGAGCCGCTGAGCAGGCACCGGCCTCTGAGGGTGTTTTCAGACCTTCACAGCTTACAATTAAGGCTACTACAGCAGCAAAGGCAAAGTCAAAAACACCATTAAAGACAAGGAAACAAGGGCAACATTCTCCAGAACAGTCATCCATGCCAAAGAAACAGATGCTTAAAATGGCCGAAGACCTTATTACTTTAATCAGGGGCTCCCACCCCCCTCCTGACAAAAGGCCCTAGGCAAGACACACTGATTATGATTCCTCTGATCAGGTTTCCATTTCCTCTGATTCTTCTTCTGATCAGGGCTATTCTCTCCCTCCCTCCCTATGAGGACTCTGATGCTGAAGAGTCCATTCCTTCAGCCTCTCCGCCTGAGGATTATTCTTTTGGGGAAACCCTGCACACCATGAGGGAGCATTTCCATTGGGAGAGCCCAGATTACTCAGAATCCAAGAAAAGGCTCAGAGATTTCCTTTTATTGCCTCAGCACAGGCCCCTAGCTATCCCTCTTGTGCTTGATATTGTCGATGATGTTTTTTTCTGAATCCAGTCTGTCTCCAGATTCTTTGCCCCCTGCTCCAGTAAAGCCAGACAGGCACTACAGGGTCCCTGACTCCCATAAATTTCTTTATAAAAACCCTGCTGCAGACCCAGAAACAATTTCTCAGGGTCCTAAGGGGGTTAAAGCTTCCACTTCCAAAAATGTATTCCAGAGCTCTGGACAGATGGGGGGGGGGGGAGTTTACTCTTCTACTACTTTAGCTGTAAGAGCTTTAAACTGTCAGTTTCACATGCTTAAATATCAACAGTATCTCATGTCATTGTTAAAGCAGAAAATGGTTACAAATATGGAAAGTCCTGACAGTAAAGAAATGCAGGAATTATTGCATGCAATTGAACAAGTGGGAAAGCATACTCTGCAATGTTGTTTTGATTCATTAGAGGCTTCTTGTAGAGCCACAGTTACAGGCTCAGTAATTCGAAGACATGCTTGGTTGAAAGAACACAGTTTACCTGACCATGTTAAAGTAAAATTATTGGATGCTCCACTACAGCATGATACTTTGGTGTTAAGGCAGAAGAGGTGTTGAAGAAAATGGAGGATAAAGCAAAGTCAATGCAAACGGTGAAAGATTTCTTACAGGTTCAACCACCTAGATTTAGCAGAAACTGGCCTTAAAAAAATTGGTCCTTTCCAGTGTCAGACAACCCACAAAGAGGCAGATAGAGACGCCCAAGAGGCAGATCTCAGCCCCAAGGCTCCTACAGACCTAAACAATGGGGTGTTTCAGCCCCCAAAGGAGGAGAAGACAAGTCACAACCTTACAGGAAACAGTCACAATGACTTCCCTCTGCAAATGCCAAGCTTTTACCAGTTGACAGCACCCCTAGGGTGAAAGCTAGCACTTTTCTAAAAAAATTGGCATATGATCACCCAAGACCAATGGGTGCTGAATATAGTTTCTCAGGGGTACAGGTTCCACTTCCACACGCTTCCAAAACCAAAGGGTATGCCAAACCTGCCACAAAACCAATGGGCAGAGGCACAAAAACAGATTGCTGCTCTTATGGATATGGGAGCTATTCAAAAAGTTCCACAAGAAGAACAGGGACAAGGATTTTACTCAAGACTTTTCTTAGAACCCAGAAAAGACAAAGCCTGGAGACCAATACTGGACCTGTCAATCCTGAATACTTTCCTGGATGTTCCAAAATTCAAAATGTTAACACTTCAACAACTTCTGCCCATGCTGGCCAAGGAGGCTTGGCTAGTTACTTTGGATCTCAAGGAGGCATACCTGCATGTCCCAATCAGACAGTCGTGCAGAAGATACCTCAGATTTATAGCAGGCGCAATGCATTATCAATTCTCTGCACTGCCCTTTGGCTTATCTACTGCGCCCAGGGTCTTTACAAAATGCCTGGCACCAGTAATTGCATTTTGCAGACAAAAAGGAATTCAAATTTATCCCTACTTAGACGACTGCCTTATTCAAGCAGAGAGCAAGGACATTCTTCTAAAGCACCTGGCATTTGTAAAAAGATTGCTAATTTGCCTAGGGTACACAGTAAACGAAAAGAAATCAAAACTAGTGCCCTCTCATGAGATAATAGTCCTGGGTGCAAGCTTAAATACAACTGCCCAGATGGCTTATCTCACGCCAGACAAACAAAGGCAACTGACTCATTACTTTCAAATGATGGCAACAAAGACCCAGCTCCCTGCAAGAAAAATTCTGCAGGCCCTGGGTTTCATGGCATCCTGCATTCTGCTAATTCCATATGCAAAACTGCATATGAGGAAACTACAATGGTATCTAAAAAGTGTTTGGACTCAGCATTGTCACAGCCTAGAGACAATCATAGCCTTGATTCCCTGCCTACTACAGGAGTTTCGATGGTGGTCCCAGGCCTGTCACCACAACAAGGGACAGCCTTTCACCTTATCTACAGCCAGGCAGACAATAACAACGGATGCATCGGATTATGCCTGGGGAGCACATATGGCAGGAAAATGTATTTAGGGCACGTGGCCCAAGGAGCAAATGCATCTTCACATCAATCAAAAAGAGATGCTAGCTGTACAGAATGCCCTGACAGCCTTCAAGGACCTAATACATCCAGGACAACTACTAATAAAGACGGACAATACCACAGTTATGTGGTACATAAACAAGCAAGGGGGCACACATTCCTACCCCCTAGGCAGACAAGACATAACTTTGTGGAACACAGCACTGACCTGCCAGGTGCATCTGCCAGCACAATTCCTGCCAGGAACAAAAAATACACTGGCAGACGAACTAAGCAGAAATCTCATGGATCCTCATGAATGGAAGCTAAATCCACAAGTGTTCAACATGATAACAGGGAAATGGGGACACCCAGACATAGATCTTTTTTGCCTCCCCTCACAATTGCCAAATACAGAAATTTTGCACATGGACTTATCACTCTCAAGCATGGAAAGTGGATGCTCTATCATTCAGCTGGAAAAACCTGACAGTGTATGCCTTCCCTCCAATGCCTCTTCTCACCAAGGTGCTTCTAAAAGTCAGACAGGAGAGGCCACAAATGATACTGATTGCACCAGACTGGCCATGCCAGCACTGGTACCCAATCCTAAAAACTTTGTCCCAAGGCCCACTTTGGCCTCTACCTCAAATCCCTCATCTTCTGACACAGCAAAACAATCAGATTCTGCACAGTCAACTCAGAACCTTAAACCTGGCAGCATGGCAGATAATGTAGCCACTCAGACTGCACCTCTCTCTAAAGCTGTTATGGATGTAATTTTGGAAGCCAGGAGGCCCAGCACTAGGAAATCTTATGCAGAAAAATGGAAGAGATTCTGTGCTTGGAACCAGGCACAAGGGCTCGACCCACTGGTCCCTAATATACCTCAGATTTTGCAATACCTGACTGAGATGTTGGACAAAGGCCTGTCTCTTTCATCTACTAAAATTCATGCCTCTGCCATATCTCCATATTCCTACTCCTCTCTACCCCCCCAAGCTTAACCTGACTCATCTGACTTTCTCTTGACTCCAAGTTTGTTCAGTCTTTTTTTTTTTCCTGACTGTGTGAATTTAGTTTCATTGTATTACTTGTTTATTATGCTTGCTCTTTATGCACATTTTATGTAATTGTATTTCCTGACTGTATGAATCTTACTCTTGTATTTTACCATTAACTTTATGTAATGTTGTTTCATTGTATTGCTTGTGGAGCTTTTCTCCCCGGGCCTCCACTGAAAATGGGCACCACTTGGCCCAGTGGACTTCCCCGGTAATCAAACTGAAATAAATAAATAAATAAATAAATAAATTTCAGCTCATTACAATACGGATCCTCCTATTTTTTTCACATCCTCTACCATGACAGTACCTCAGAGGGGTAAAGAATATAAGACCCCCTAGGAGAGCACCAGTACCTACTTTGGACCTCAACTTTGTTTTTGAAAAACTAACACTGCCTCCATTTGAACCAGCCAGCACAGCTGATCTAAAATTCTTGTCAAGGAAAACTGCTCTGCTCCTAGCAATAACTTCAGGAAGAAGAGTCTCAGAGTTACAGGCATTGATGGCTCTGGAACCTTTCCTCATTTTTCATCAGGACAGGGTTTCTCTTAGGACAAACCCAACATTCATGCCAAAAGTGGTCTCCAATGTGGCCTTAAACCAAACCATTCATTTACCTACTTTTTACCCAAATCCCCAGAATAAAGGGGAAAGACTTCTGCACGCTTTGGATATACACAGGCAGCTACGATTTTACCTGGACAAAACAAAAGCTTTCAGAAAAACTGAGCAACTGTTTGTAGCTTATGCTGCAGGATCACAAGGAAAGCCTATTACAAAGCAAACAATCTCCAAATGGATAGGACACTGCATCCGCTTCTGTTATGCACAACATGGCAAATCTGTGCCTAAGGGCATTAGGCCTCATTCTACAAGAGCAGCAGCCACTTCAGCAGCTTTCCTCAGAGGGGTACCACCCAAAGACATATTAGAAGCTGCAACCTGGAGCTCAGTGCACACTTTTACCAAGCACTACCACCTACCTCTCTACTCCAAATCCAGAGCAGGCTTTGCCACTGCAGTTCTGCAGGGTTTGTTAGCCTTGCCAAATCCAATCTAGACCCAGCCACCCAACCTCAGCTTTGGGATTCTACCCAAGTGTAATGACTGCAACAGTGAAACACGATGAACATAGTACAGTTGTGTACCTACCATAAATGTAGATGTTCGAGTGTATTCACTGTTGCAGTCCAGGTTATCCAGCCTCCATCCCCCTCTTTGCTGGGACTATTCTGTACTTCTCAACTCTATACAACCTATGTAGTGTATTTGCTTGTAGATGAAGGAAATGTTTATAGTAATATATGCATGATTGTTTGGCATATTTTTTATCTTTTCAGCCTTCCTATCTGGGGGCACCTAACATCTGGGGCAAGAAAAACTGAAGAAAATGGCGTCAGTTGCAGCTTTTATACCCCTGGTGCACTGACGTCAGGGAAGAGGTGACAGCAACCGACGCCGGACCAAGACTTTGGAACTCGGGCCAACTGCGGGTCGCCTGCCAGCAGGATAACCCAAGTGTAATGACTGCAACAGTGAATACACTCGAACATCTCCATTTATGGTAGGTACACAACTGTACTTTTTTCCACTTGTGCTGAAATTTTTAGTTTATTTGTGATATTGAGTTATAGATCCTGGTCTGTTCTAATATTGTGCATTGCTTTTATCACATCTCTTAGTATTTTTGTTGATCTATTCCCTTCTCTATAGTCTTTTACCAATGACGCTTCTTGTCTTAATTACTTTATATTTTTCTCTATTCGATGCTTCCATGATAGTATTCAATTTCTCCCCTTCCTTTCCCTCACTACCCCGTGTTCTTGTGGTAGAACTTTATCAGTTATTAGTTTAGCTGCACAGTAATATATCCTGTTTACTTCTGTTGTATTGCATGGATCTCTATGGATAGTCCTACTATCCTATTCTAAACTATCCTACTTACTGTGTTCATTTGTTTTATCAGACTTCTGACTTTTGGGGTTTTATTGACCTTCTGCAGTGTATTTCTTTCATTGATCTTAATATAGCTATGTCCATTAAACCTTCTGCAGTGTATTTCTTTCATTGATCTTAATATAGCTATGTCCATTAAATCAAGCAACTCTTCCCTTGGTTCATTTTCTTCCAGACTGAGGGCACATCCCTTGTTTTCCATTTCCTGCGGGCATTCTATAGAAAGTTCTATAGCATCTTCCTGTGCCATCCGTTGCTCTGTCATATGGGAACTCACTGGCCTATCACTCCTCAACATTGACTGCATCATAGTTTCCTGTTCCTTCCCTTGTTGTCTAGCTTCAAGTGAGCATTTATACTGATTTCCTGTGGAAGGCTCCAAAATATCTTGGTATGGCACCTGACCAATTGCTTCCTGTTCCACTGGGTTCCCCTTAATTTTGGATAACCATTGCTCTATCCTGTTGTGGTGCTTTCTGTATTAGATTTTCTACACTGAATCATTCACTTTGCAGATGCTCCATAACCTCAGTTTCTATTTATTTAACTTCTCCATTACTAATCTCCTTTTCTACTTTTCCCTCTTAGTCTTCTTATTTTTTGTATTGTAAAGTTTTCCATACCCTGATTCCTTTGCCTGTATTTCTCTTCAAATATCTTTCCCTTTTTTAATTTTTCAAAATCTTTTGGGTTTCTAATACCATGACGGGAATGGACTCTATTCCTAAGTCAAAGTACGATTAAAGTTCATGAAATTAATATTGTTTTACTCTGTCAGCCAAAAGTTTCCCTCCAAATTGTTCTGTTGATGTTGCAGAAGAGGTTTAGATACCTGGAAATAGTATTTCTGATGCCATTTGACTTGCTGATGTGCAGTAAATCCTTCAGTAAAGGGTCAGAGGATGCCTTGCATGTTAGACATGATTCACCTCTTAGTCTGAGTCAGTCCATGCAGGACATGTTGCTTAGGCCTTGTATCCTTTTAGTAAGGTGTCTCTGGTGGCATTGCAGTTGCATGTATCTGGGCAGATATATGTCAAAGGGGGCATTATATTCAATGACTGGCCTAATGATGGCTGAGTGAAGGACGACAGTGACATCAGTAGATCTAGACACAATCCCTTTATAAGCTGTACAGTATAGAACGACTTTCTTACAAGAGATGCATGTTGGTTAAAGGTTAGGTCATTGTCCACATAAATTCCTAAATCCTGAACGACTTGGTCAACTATTAGGGGTGTATTGTCAATGTGTTAGATGTCCATCCATTTCATTGTTGCAGTATTCATTACATTAAGGATCCCCTCCCAAGGGTAGCCTGAAGTCCAGCCAGTATACTAAAGCCTTTAGGTTGCTTTAAGATATGTTGTACGTCACACACATGCTTTTTGTGTAGTGTTAGGGCATAAAGGTCCAGACATATAATCCTCTGAAGTTCTTTGCCGCCAGTCCAAACAACATCTCTTTAAATGCCAGTGTGGGAGACAGATTCCCCATAAAGACCGCCACAAACAGTATGTTTTGCCTTGGCACCTCACATGACCATATGTCCTGTTCTGTCTGTCAGGCCTTTGTTCCTAAGACCCTTCATAGTAGACTTTCTTCTTTAGCATTTTATCTTGAAAACCGGTGTTTTAAGATTCTTGTTAAGGACACAGTGGAGAGAACTTCCCTCTGCAAGGGGCACCCGTCTGTAAAGAAGACCAAGAAACCTAGACTGAAATCTTCTGCTATTTATCCTCTGTTGGACATCTCTCTCAAGGCGAGTGAATGCCCAGAGGTATGCCCGGCTTTATCATTGGATTCCTCTGCCATGGTCCGGTTGGAGGCTGGCAGGTATCTGACTTTCAGCACATCCAAGGAGGAATTGCAGACGTCCGCTTCAGACGTTCAAGGGGAACTACGGCTGATTATCTCTAACTAGCCTAGGGGTGTTCCTCAAGTTTGAGACATCGTCCCTGCAACCATTATTGAATGTTGTCCTGGGTCAAAGCCATCTAAATTCTATAAGGCAGATGTCCCACTGAGAAGAAAAAAAAAAAGTAAACATTTCTCCTGCCCCTAAGGAATCCACAGAGTGAATGACATTTCTTCACTCAGGGCTTGTTTAGTGCTTTGATGGCATTGAAACCTCCTCAGGGAGTTTCTGTTCCAGCCCTCCAAGGTTCTCAACCCCCCCTTAAAATACCCAGAGAAGAGGGTTCCTCTGAGGAAGAGACAGATTCAGGTAAGGAATCTCTTGCTTACTCCTCTCAGATTCCTCCTTTGGATTATGAATCTGAAGAAGAGAAATCTACCATGTCCCTTTGAAGAGAATTCTTTTGGGGAGACAGTCATGTAGATGGAGTTCTTTACATGGGATTGTGCTCTGGTCTCAGAGGTACAAAAAAGGTATTATGAGTTGCTGCAGATGGAGTCTCCAAGGCCTTCTGCTGTTCCTCCTTTTTTGGTTGCGTGGTTAGGTGCATTTGCTAATGCTTCTAATGCTCTGGACTTGCAGCCCCCTGCCCCCAGGAAGCCTAATAGATTTTATAGGTTGCCTAAGAACTGTAAGTTCTTCAAGTGTCCTCCTGCTGACCCCTCTTGGTGGTGTCTGTAACTTCTGTCAACCCATCTTAATTGCTTTCTTCTCCTAAGTTACTGCCCTCTGATAAAGATAGCAGAACCATGGATAGGCTAGGCAAGAAGGTTTATACCTCTGTCACTTTGGCTGTTAATTATCAGACCCATATTTCCAGGTACTTGTTTTCTGTCCTTTCCCAGGCCTGTCAGGTCATTTCTGATCTTCCAGACTGAGTGTAAAACTTCTGCCCTTTCCTTGTTAGGGACTTCCTCCTATGTGGCTTGTCATTCCATCAGATGTAGTTATGATACAACAGATGCTTCCTCTAGGGCTGTGGCTTTTGGGTCAGTACCATGGAGGGTGTTCTTGGCTTCGGCTTCAGCCTTTGCCTGATGATATTCAGGCTGTTAATGGATGCTCCTCTAGATAAACACTTATTTGGTGAAGCTGCTGTTGCTTTAAGCTCCTTCAGGATAAGGGAAAGGCTTTACAGGAACTTAAACATGTGTTTCTCTTCTGCCTAAATTTCAGAGAAATTACTCCAGTAAGTCAGTTTTTGTTCGTAGGCAATCTGGCCTTCCTACTAAGGGCAAAGAGTGGTAAGTGGGCTCCTCCTGCGAAGGCTACTCAGACTTCTATGCCTCAGACGTCTCCTTTTCCTGATAAACCAGGTGCTGTCTGACTGTCCTATTCTGCCCAGCCACTTTCCTCATTCTCTTTGCCTCTCTCTCTCTTCCTGTTTGGCTACAGATTACTCTGGATTCCCTGGTTCCGTCTATTATCAGCCAAGGGTATTTCATGGTCTAGAAGTGTCTTCTCCCTTTTATGGGTATTCCTCAGTCCCCTCAGGAATAACCGTCCTTCCTTACAGAGGTGATTTGGGATCTTTTGACTCAGGATACTATTCAAGAGGTGCCAGTGTCCCAAGGAGGAAGGGGGTTTTACTCCAGGATGTTTCTAATGCCCAGAAAAGAGGGTGCTTGGAGACCAATTCTAGACCTCTCTCATCTAAACACTTTTCTCAAGGTGCCCTCCTTTTGAATGTTTTCCATTCAGACTTTGTTCCCTATTTTGCTTCTTCAGGCTTGTATGGTGTCTCTGGATCCCAAGGATGCTTATCTCCATATCCTAATTCATCCCCTTTTCATAAAGTTTTTGCTTTTCTCTGTTTTGCTTCCTGACATTTTCAGTTCTTTGATTTGCCCTTTAGCCTTTCTACTGCCCCAGTGGTGTTCATCAAATGCCTCATGCCTGTGATTGCTTTTTGCAGGGTTTAGGGGATCAAAGTCTTTCCTTACTTGGACGACGACCTGTTTTCCTCTCCAGAGATCTTATTGCAAAATCTTCATTTTGCCATTTCCCTTCTACAAAGCCTGGGGTTCACAATAAACATCAAAACGATTTCCTTCTCAAGACTGTTTTCTTGGGTGCAGGACTGTGCCTATGCTGGCATCTCTGCCTCCTCCTCCTCCCAAGGCCTTAACTTTAATTTCCTTCTTTCAAATGCTCCTTTCTCTGGCCTTTACAACAGTCAGTGAATTTCTGAGAGCTGTTACATTCATGGCATCCACCATCCCTATGCTCCCTCTGGCCAAACTCTACATGAGAAAGTTTCAGTAGTTTCTGAAGTCAGTTTGGCTTCGGCATGTGCATCCCCTAGAATTTGTAGTTCCTCTTCTTCCTTGTGTCAAGGAAGGAACTTCACTGGTGAATTCAGCAGTTGTCTCTAAATCCAGGGCTCCCTTTTCACCCCCCTCTTCCATCTCAGGAAGCTGTTCACAGGCTCTTCAGATGTGGGATGGGGGGCAGCTTTTGGCTCCCTAAAGGTGCAGGGAGTGCATTCACCTGTCCAGCAGAAAGAGCACATCAATGTCAGAGAGGAGAACTCTTCTGCTGGTGCTTCAAATTTTTCATCCTCTCTTGTACCCAGGGACTGCTCAAGGTGTTTACAGGTAAAACCACAGTGATGCGGTGTATAAACAAATGGGGGGACAAGAGCTTATCTTTGCTGGTTGGCGCTACTAGTGCGGGATCTTGCTATCTGGTGTCAAGTGACTCTTCAGGCAGTTTACATTCCCTAAGGTAAAAACATTGTGGCAGACACTTTGAGTAGGTTCTTAACTCAATCCCATGAATGGATGCTTCACAGGGATGTGTTTTTGGATGTCTACCAATGAGGTACTCCTCAGATCGATCTTTTTGCTTCCCCTCTGAACAGGCAACTTTCTCTCTTTTGTGCCAGAGTCCCAGGTCCTCTGGTTTGGAAGGTGGACACTCGAGCTTTTTCTTGGAAGGGGATGTTTATGCTTTCCTTCCCCTTCCCCTCATCCCAAAAGTCCTGTTCAGGATACTCCCAAAATCTTGTTGCGACTCCCTTTTGGCAAGACTGCATTGGTTCCCTGTTCCGCATTTAGCCAAGAGGAGTCATCACAAGTTACCTCGCAGGGTGGATATACTCAAACAGGAAAAGGGATCTTGCCTCTATCCCCATCTATCCAGTCTTCAATTGACACTGTGGGTGATAGGATTTTGATTCCACAGACACCTTTTTTTTTCAGAGGATGTGCTTAGGGTCCTGCAGGAGGCCAGGAAACCAATACTAGGAAATCCTACTGATCCAAATGAGAGTTTTTTTGTTTGATCACTTTCTTGTAACCTGGATTCACTTTCTGTGGATGTTCCTTTTGTTCTTTCTTGTCTATGTGACTTTCTCAATGCTAGGTTGGTTTATTCTTCTGTTAAGGCCCACTTATCAGCTATCCCTGCTTGTCTGCCTTTATCTTATCCTTTAGCTTGTAGATTTGAAGCTAAATAATTCCTTAAAGGCATCCTTAATAGTAGGCCTCCCAGAATGCATGATGTTCATAGTGTTTCATTGTTGCAGTCCTTAACCAATGAGTTATCTGGCTCCCAGTAGCCCTCGATCGGCCAGAATACCAAAGGTAAGTAAAAATGACATTGGCTGTCATCAGTTGTAAAGGATGTCAGAGCATCCGATACAAAAGGAGGCAGCCGACGTCACTTCCTCAGTCTTCCTTGCCACGGAGCCCGAAGCAGAAGCATTTCTTGCACAAGTGCCAGTTGTCAGTTTACCTTTTTTGTTTCAGACTACAAAGTTGAAATCAACTACAGCTAAATACCCCATTGGGGATCCTCTTTTCTTGCCTTAACGAATGTCAGAAAATGTTAATTGTCTTACCTGTGGAAAGCAGATTCCCCATAGAGATTTTCATTCCTATTGTATTATTTGTTTAGGCCTTGACCACGACGTTCCTAATTGTGATCTCCATGCTTCCTTTAATCCATGTACTGTTTGTCGTCAGGCTAAGCTTTTAGCTAAACATTTTGGAGTTTGGCCTAAGTTTGTTGGTATGGCATCCGCTGGTCTTCAGGCTTTGGATATCCCCAAGAAACGTAAGGATAAGGACCACGACAGGCTTTCGAAGGTCAAGTCCTCCGATGATAAATTGTTAGTCAGTCATGCGGTAGCCAGTGAGGCGCCTTTGCAGCCCCTGCAGCTCGCAGATTTTCAACCGCAGGCCTCGATTGAGACCATTTCAGAGGCCTCCAGGCCTCCGGCTTCCATTTTGCCTTCTGACCTTCCGCCTGTTGCCTCTTCAGCTGGATCCGGAGCCGCTAAGCTGACTCTGGTGTCCGAGGCCTCCGTTCTTCGTTCAGACAGCAAGCTCATACCGACGACTTTGGCTGCAACTTCGGCAGTTGCCAGGCCTCCCGAGTCCTTCAGACTTCCAGGTAAATCTTCCAGTCATAAGCTTGTGAAGAACAGGCTCCAGTTTCCTCTCGTTCCCCTCATTCTCAAATGGTTAAAATGGCCGATGACCTTTTGACTCTTATTAGGGGTTCACAGCCTCCTCCTTCAAAAAGAGGTAGGGATGTCTCTCCTGAGGCTTTGTCTTATTCAGGTTCTGATACTTCTAGCATTTCTGTTGATGAAGAGGAAGTTTTTCAAGCTTTCTCTCCTTTTGAGGATTCAGACGCAGATGAGTCTATCTCTATTGCATCTCCTCCAGAGGATTTCTCTTTTGGTGATGCTTTAAATACTGTCAGGGAGCATTTTAAATGGGAAAGTCAGGGTTATCCCCTTTCTAAGAAAAGGGTTAGGGAGTTTTTGGATTTGCCTCTGCAAAAGCCTTTGGCTATTCCACCTATGTTGGAAGTAGTTGATGATGATCTGGAAAATTCCTGGACTCCAAATTTGGTTCCTCCTGCTCCCAGGAAACCGGACGGGTACCATAGAGTCCCTGATTCTCATTTGTTTGTTTTTCAGGAATCCGTTGGCTGATCCAGAGGTTATTTCTCAAGGCCCTAAAGGAGTTAAGGCCACTGTTACTAAAAATCCTGTTCTTCTGACTGGGAATCTAGGAACCTAGCTAGGTGGGGTAAAAAGGTTTATACCTCTGCCACTCTTGCTATTAGGTCTACTAATTGTCTTTTTCATTTGCTGAAGTACCAGCAGCACACCTTGGACTTTGTCTAGGATAGCAAGTGTGCCTCTGTTGGCGGAGAGTAAGGATATGCAGGATTTGCTGAATTCTGCCAGTCTTGTCAATAAACATTCATTACATTGTGGTTTTGACATTCTGGAAGGCTTCTGCAGGGCTACAGCTACTGGCTCTGTTATTAGAGGGCACGCTTGGCTCAGGGAGCAGACCCTACCAGAGCTTGTCAAGGCTAAGCTTTTAGAAGTACCTTTGCATAAGGACAATCTTTTTCTCAGCAAAGCAGAGGAAGTGCTCAAGAAGATGGAAGACCAGGTCAAGTCTATGCAGACAGACTTTCTGCAAGTTCAGCCTCTTCGCTTTAGCAGGAATTACCCTTCTAAGAGTTGGACATTCCCTGATACCAGTAGACAGAACCGTTCTAGGACTAGAGGGTACAAATCTTCTAGGGGACAGGTGGCTGCCCCTCAAAGGTCTAAGCGTTTACAGGCTTCCTCTTCCAAGGTGGGAAGTTCTAAGCCTGCATCTCAGTCTAAACATTCTCAATGACTCTGTCCAACTTCTGCCTGATGTTCTTCGTGTTTCACTGTTGCAGTCATTACATTTGGGTAATCTGCTTGCAGGTTGCCCTCAGTCAGCATGATTAACAAATTTTTGGGTCCTGCATCAGTTGCTGTCACTTCTTCCATGACGTCAGGTCATCAGGGGTGTAAAACATGCAGCCGACGCCATTACATCAGTCTTTCTTGCCGTGCGGTGAACAAAGAAGCAGTTTGCAAGTGCAGGTTGGCCGACTCCTGAAATTTTCATTTTCGAGTTTCAGAACCGAAGTCTTCAACTTAAAGCCAAGTACCCCATTGGGTAAACTTTTTCTTGCTCCTTACCGATGTCAGCAAAAGTTAATAATTGCAGTACTTGTGGAAAGCAAATACCTCATAAAGATTTTCATTTGTACTGTATTCCTTGCCTAGACCCTGACCACGATGTACCTTGCTGTCAGTTTTGTGCTTTATTTAATCAGTTAACTGTCCGTCCTCTGTGTATTTTTGCCTCTAAATATTTTGGTTCTCGGTTTAATTATCCAGAAATGTCGTTGGTTATCCATCCGACTACCGGGATTCTGAAAAAACGCAAAGATAAAGACAGAGACAGGCTGCCGAGGTCCAAAACTGCCGACAACGCTTCTCCTAAGCCAGTCGCCAGTTCGCCGGTACTCAGTGAGGCGCTTTCACAGCTCCTGATACCCGCTACTTCTGATTCGCAGGCCTCTGCTGAGACACATTCGGAGTTCGGTATGCCGCGAGATACTTCAACTATGGAAGCCACGGATGTCTCTACCTTGGATGGGTCCAGAGCTGCTGTGCAGGCACTGGCTTCTGAGGGTGTATTCAGGCCTACAGACTTTCATATTAAATCAACGCCTCCTTCATTACTAAGGCCTAAATCTTGATCCATGTCTAAAAAACTGATGCCCAGGCCACATGCTCAGGTCCCTATGCCTAAAAAACAAATGATAAAAATGGCTGAAGATTTAATAACTCTAATCAGGGGTAGTCAACCCCCCCCCCCCCCTCCTAAGAGGCCTAGGGCTGAGCTTGATTATGAATCTTCTGATCAGAATTCTGTTTCTTCTGACACTTCTGATGACCTGGATTTGTCCTTACCTACTTATGAGGATTCTGATGCAGAGGATTCTATTCCCTCTGCTTCCCCTCCGGAGGATTTTTCTTTTGGGGAAACCTTACATACTTTAAGGGAGCATTTTCACTGGGAAAGCCAGGAATTTTCTGATTCAGAAAAGAGGCTTAGGGATTTCCTCCTACCTCAGCATAGGCCTTTGGCTATTCCTCCTGTAGTAGACATTGTTGATGATGTTTTCTCGGAATCCAGTTTGGCCCCTGATTCCCTGCCTCCTGCTCCTAGTAAACCTGACAGATACTACAGGGTTCCTGAGTCCCACAAGTTCCTTTTTAAAAATCCTATTGCAGATCCAGAGACTATTTCTCAGGAGTCCAAGGACATTAAGGTTTCTACTGTTAATAATCCTACCCAGGGCGCTGGATAGATAGGGTAAAAAGGTTTATACTTCAGCAACCTTGGCAATCAGAGCTTTAAACTGCCAGTTTCATATCAGCAACATGTCATTGGACTGCTTAAACAGAAAATGATGTTGATTCCTGACTGTGTGGAAAGTAAAGATTTACAGGACTTAATACATTCTGCTGAACAAGTTGGAAAATGTACTTTGCAATGTGGTTTTGATTCTTTAGAGGCCTCTTGCAGGGCTGCAGTTACTGGGTCTGTGCTTAGAAGGCATGCTTGGTTTAAGGAGCAGTCTTTGCCTGATCATGTTAAAGCTAAATTGTTGGATGCTCCTTTAAATCAGGACCGCCTGTTTGGCAACAAGGCTGAAGAAGTTCTTAAAAAGATGGAAGATAAAGCTAAATCTTTGCAAACTGTTAAAGATTTTTTAGGCATTGGCCCTCTAAGAACTGGTCCTTTGTGGCCCCTCCCAGGTCTTCTCATTCCAAACCCAGACACAGCAGAAACCCCAGGTTTCAGTCCCAGGGTGCACACAAGACTAAGCAGTGGGGGGCTTCCGCTTACAAATCTGGGAGTAGTAAGACTCCCCCCTGTGGAAAACTGTCTCGATGACTTGATTTTACAACTTCCAAGCACTTCTCAACTGCAAGCTTCTTTAGGGGGAAAGATTGGTCTGCAGGTCAAAAACTGGGAACTCATTACCCAGGACTCTGACTCTGTCTCTATATAAGAAAATCTTATGCTGTGAAAAATGGAAAAGATTCTGTACCTAGAACCAATCTCAAGGGATGAGCACAGCAGTGCCCAATTTACCTCAGATTTTACAATACTTAACTGAGATGCTTCACAAGGGCCTGTCTTTCTCCTCCATCAAAATTCACACCTCAGCCATTTCAGCTCATTATAACACAGAACCGCCCCTCTTCTCTCATCCACTGCTTAAGCAGTTCCTCAGAGGGGCCAAAAATCTATGACCACCCAGGAGAGCTCCAACTCCAGCCTGGGACCTCAACTTTGTATTGGTAAAGCTCGCCCTTCCTCCTTTCGAGCTAGCTGCCACTGCAGACTTAAAATTCCTTTCTTGGAAAGCAGCTTTCCTTTTAGCGATCATTTCAGCAAGAAGGGTATCTGAATTACAGGCCCTCATGGCAGTGGAGCCTTTCATCATCTTTCACGTGGACAGGGTGTCCCTCAGGATCAATCCCTCCTTCATGCCCAAGGTGGTATCCAGTGTGGCTCTTAATCAGTCCATCCATTTGCCAACCTTCTTTCCTAATCCACAGAACAAAGGGGAACGGATTCTGCACTCCTTAGAAGTGCACAGACAACTTAGATTCTACTTGGACATAACTAAACTTCAAAGGAAATCTGATCAACTGCTGGTGGCATTTGCTGCAGGGGCAGAGGGGAAGGCTATTTCAAAGCAAACCATTTCCAAATGGATAGGCCATTGCATTCATTTCTGCTACAAACACCATGGAAAACCTATCCCACAGGGGATCAGACCCCACTCAACCAGGGCTGCATCTACCTCTACAGCCTTTCTCAGAGGCGTCCCTACCAGAGACATCCTAGAAGCTGCTACCTGGAGTTCTGTACATAATTTCACCAAGCATTATCATCTGCCAAGGTTCTCTAAATCCAGAGCTGGCTTTGCCACTGCAGTTTTGCAGGGCCTTTTAGCTGGTCCTAATGCTATCTAAATTCCTCCTCCCATCCTTAGCTTTGAGAATCTACCCAAATGTGATGACTGCAACAGTGAAACACGAAGAACATAGTACAGTTGTGTACACTTACCATAAATGTAGATGTTAGAGTGTATTCACTGTTGCAGTCCTGGTTACCCTCCCTCAGCCCCCTTTCTTCTTTTGGCTATACCTCTACTCTCCTTTACTATGCTCAAAAGCTTTTTAATATATTTGCTTTTTTTGTTGGAGGTATAACCTTGTATATTTATAGATTTAATTGCTTCCCATTGGAGGGCACCTGACATCTGGGGCAAGAAAAACTGATGTAATGGCATCAGCTGCATGTTTTATACCCCTGACATCGTGGAAGAAGGACAGCAACCTACGCAGGACCCAAGTCAGGCTGACTGAGGGCTACTGCAAACAGATAAAACCCAAATGTGATGACTGCAACAGTGAATACACTCGAACATCTACATTTGTGGTAAGTGTACACAACTGTACTTTCTTCCACCAGGTTTTCCCGTAGTGTGTCCGAGAATGACACAGACTGAGGCAGTCTCTTCAGACACAGATCCAGATGGGGGTTTTGACAGCTCTGTCCCCCACAGTGTCCATGAGCAGAATCTCCGTGTTCCATTCTGTTGCTCCTTCTCTGATTCAATTTTTCGTTTTGGAGTCTGTTGGTGTTATGATTCCGAGAGCCAAGACGTCAGAGCCTAAAGTGGTTATCATTTTGTCCCTGACAGCCTCACAGACACGCTCAGCCCTGACTGTGTCAGTGCCTAGCGTGTTTCTAAGCCAGAGCCTTCATGTAGAGTTTGGGGGGGTTTATGTCGGCTCTGAAGTTTTTTTTTAACTGTAGCTTCCCCTCGGAGCCTCAGCTTTCAATAGCTCTGCTCTGACTCGGCCTGTGGAATGGAGGTCTTCAGGTCCATGAGGGGGCATCCATTCTGTTAGCTTCGGCTCCAGAGGGATGACCCTTGGGTAATCTGAGTCCCCCTGCATTCAGAGTGATGGAGAGAGTCCTCAGTCAGCCCAGGAGAGCCTCTGTTCTTTCCCCCTCGGCACCACTTCCCAACCCCACGGATCCTGTGTCTGAGGCCTCCCATCTACCACGGGGGCAGCTGGTCCTTGTGAGCCTCCAGCCCATCTCTTCAGTGGAACCTCAGTTTTCTTCCGACACCTCACTGGAGCATTCCACTGAGGAGGTCCCTTGGAAGAGAGAGTGTAAAAGTTGGCGCCTGGATTCCACCCCAGGAATCTCTCACTGCTAACACTGATTTCAAGGAAGGAGAAGGGTCCCCAAGATCTCCACCTGCAGATGTTACTCTTTTGGTCATCCTAGAGATACTTTACCAAAGAGGTGGTTGGTCTGCCCAAAACCTCACCCCAGAGGAAACTGTGCTTTTGGAGGCTTTCATTTCCAGTCCATCTACATCCTGGGTGTCCCCCCCCGCAGATACACTGATTGAACTAGTATCTACCAGGGCATGGAACGAACCGAACACTGTACAGCCCATTCTGAAGAGGGCAGACAAGATTCTTAGAATGCCTACTGACAAACCACATTGAACTAAAGAGATAATGGTAGATGCCATGGTGGTGGCAGCAGCCACTAAAAGGGAGCTGGTCCAAGAAAGCTCCTGTGTCCATCCTCCTAACAGGGAGTCTCGGGCTATGGACAGATTCATTAAGAGAGTTTACGCCTTGTTCACTTTTGCCATACAAAAGTTAAACTACCTATCCCAGTTTACTAGACTACAGAGAGACCTTGTCAAAGAACGGAGTCTAACCCAGAGCCCATATCTGCTGAAGATCAGAAGACTTTTTTTTCCAGAATGGCGACTGTGCTTTTCATATCTAATGAGTCCATGAGGTTGATCTCAGACACTACAGAGTGCACCTCTAGGGCGTCCGGTTGAGGCATTGCCATTTGGCACCATGGCTGGATGCGGCTGTGTGACTTTGCAGAACCTTTCAAGGCGTCATTCATTAATGCCCCCTTTAGATAGTCTCCCAGCAGTAAGAGAGAGACTTTTCCAGAGCGAGAAAGGCGGAAAGACCATGTCTGCCATTGGGATCCATTTTTCTACCCCACAAAGGTCCTCCTCCAGAAACCAACGTGGGGGAAAACATTGTAGTTCAAGAAATCTCAAAGTCCTTTTCAGGAATTTCAGGGAGACTTTTCCCCCAGAGGCAGAGAGGGTAAAAGCCACAATGGAAGAAGCCGCTTCCATGGCAGAGGGAGTCTGCAGAACAAAGGGTCTCAAGATTTCTTCTCAGGGGGGGCACTTCTTTTTACAGCCATCATGAACGATCATTGGGTACTAATGATCGTATCCAGTGGATACTTTGTTCCCTTTTCGGAAAACCCCGAACCAGGTCTCTCCTCCCCGATGTCCCACCCAATCAGAGGGAAAAAGCAGCTCAAGAAATTGAAAAAGTGCTGTAAGAGTTATCCATGAGGTCCCTCCTGACCAGATACGATCGGGCATTTACTTGAGATTTTTTAGTAACAAAAAAGACAGGGAACCTAAGGCCGATCCTGGACCTGACATCCCTGAACAAATTGATAAGGAATTCAGAATTCAGGATGGCCATGGTCCAGTCCATTCTACCTCTCTTGGGAATGGATGACTAGATATGCTGTCTAGACCTGAAGGATGCATACTACCATGTCAGAATGGACAGGCGCTCCAGACGGTACCTTTGTTTCAGGCTGAGAGCCAGCCATTAAAAATTCAGATTGCTTCCATTCAGTCTCACCACAGTCCCCAGGGTGTTAAATGCACAGCTGCTGTTGCAGTGCATATCAGGCTGCAGGGGTTCCATGTGTTTCCATATCTGGGCGACAGGCTCCTAACCGCTCCAGCCAGGCATCTACTTGTTCAAGCCAGGAATTATTTTACAGCTAGCCCCCTCTCTAGGCATAAGAATGAATATACTGTAATCCCAGTTGCACCAGTACAAACCATAGACTTCATCGGAGCACATCTGGACAGGACTTCAACACAGGCCTATCTCACATCAGACAGGATTACGAGTTGATGATCACATATCAAACAGATTCTAGCTATCCCAGCTCCTACTGCAAATCTGGTGCTCAGGGCTTTGGGCTCTGTGGCAGCCCCAATAACTGTTACCCACAGCGCACCTACACATGAGAGTATTGCAATGGCACTAGCAGTCCAGTGGTCATTACACAGTCATCCCTTACATCTTCTGATTCAACTTTCATGGGTATGCAGAGACTCATTTCTTTAGTTGCTTCATTCCCCAGAGGTAATGCAAGGATGACCCTTTGTTCTTCTCCCTCCCAATGCCACTCTGACCACAGATGCTTTCCAGATGGGGTGGGGGGCATTTTCTGGGTCGGATGGTCCAAGGCATGTGGACACCCCAAGAGACCAAATTGTATATCAACGTCCTGGAGATGGGAGCATTCCTAGCATTGCAAGCTCTACACAGCTTTCTTCCAATGCGGACTGTTGCAGTACAGTCAGTTGTCTGGTACATCAACAGTCAGGGGGGATCCAGATCTTACCCATTGTGTCTAGAAGCGATGAGGGTGTGGCAATGGGCGATCTCTACCAACTGTTTTCTTACAGCAACTCTTATTTCGGGGGGGGGGGGTCCTACATGCTGTTGGACAAGCTCAGCTAAATTCTGATGCCTCACAAGTGGTCCTTGAGTCAATCTTTGGCAAACATGATTTCCCACAAATGGGGTCAACCATGCTGTGATCTATTTGCATCTCCTTCAACAACAAATGCATCAGTTTCTTTGCCTTGATCCCTGTACAGGGACAGTCACTGAGGGATGCTTTAGTTCATGTTTGGCTCCTTGGTCTGCTTTCCACTTTGTCTCCAGTTCCTTTAATTTCCCAAATTCCTGTGGAAAGCATACAAGTTGAAGAGCAAAGTTATCTTCATTGCCCGGATCTGGCCTCGTCAAGTCTGGTACAACTTTCTTTGGTCTCATCTAATTTGCCTGCCGATGACTCTAGATCCAATCTCATTTCTGCTGTCCCACCCATCGGAGCACTCCCACCCAGATCTTCAAGGACTGAATCTAACTGAATGGTTTCTCTAATTCCAATGATGGCTAGACACTCCAGGCTTTCATCCCCCGTCTGAAAAAATCATGATTTCTACTCAGAAATCCTCTTTTACTAGGAAAATGTACAAGAGCAAATGGAAGAGATTTTCCCAATGGGCCCAACAACAACACAGATCCTTTCACTGCTCCCATTCCAAAAGTGTTGGATTTTTTTGGCTTTCCTATTTGAAAATGGAGCCAGCTGCTCCACTGTGAAAGTACTGTTAGCAACTATTTTCAATGTTTATATTGGGGAAAATTCATAGTTTCTGGCTTCATCTAAACTTTGTAAAACATTTCTGAGAGGTACCCTTCTCCTTCATCCCCCAATCAAAAACTCCACCCCTCCATGGAATTTAGCCATGGTTTTACAAGCCCTAGTTCTTCCTGCTTTTGAAACTGCGGCTAAGGTTGACCTGAAATTTCCCTAGTGGAATTGGTGGCTATCACCTCCAATAGAAGGGTTTCAGAGCTACAAACCCTTTCCTCTAAGCCCACCTTACCATATCTTTTACAAAGATATTTTTCCTTCATACTGACCTGTCTTTCTTACCCCAAGTAGCTACAGAAAATAATATAAATAAATCAACCTTCCTGTTTTCTTTCCCAGTTTCCAAAAAAAGGAGACTTCCCACCTTCTGGATAGGCAATTAAATTTTTACCTGGACAGAACTAAGTCATACAGGAAGTTTGAACAACTGTATATTTTTCCGATGTAAGGAAAGGGTGAGCCCTCACCAAGACTACCCTTGCCAAATGGTTGAGAGATTGCATTTCCTTTGTATACGTGTCCAGGAACAGGCCATTGCCTGGCAAAATTAAGGCTCATTCTACAAGGCTATGGCAACTTCTCAAGCCTTTTGCTCTAGGGTGTCTATTGATGACATTTATGCAGCTGCAACCTGGGCAAATCCCCAAACCTTCGTTATTCACTACAAGTTGGACTTTACCTCCAGGAACAGCACTGCCTTTGGCTCTGGCTCTGCAGTGCTCCATCATATACTTTCACGAGGGCCTCCCTTGGGTTATTGTAGCTGGAGACTCTGCCCCACAGGTTGAGGAGAAATTATAGTGACAACATCAGATAAAGTTATGATGTTCTTCTTGTTTCACTATTGCAGTCCTCCGATTCGGGTTATCCCTGCCAGGGTAGCCCTCAGCCGGCCCAAATACCAGAGACTTAGTATTTCTGCATTGGCTGCTGTCGCTTGAGGACTGACGTCAGGTCATCAGTAGTATAAAAGTAAGGCAGCCAACGCCATTACATCAGTCTTTCTTGCCATGGAGCCCGAAGCAGAAGCAGTTTGCACGAGTACCGGTCGGCCGCTACTTGAGTTTCATCTACCGAATTGAAGTTGAAGTCTTCTAAAGCTAAGTACCCTGTTGGGGATCCTTTTTTCTTGCACTAACTGATGTCAGAAAAAGTTAATAATTGTCTCGCCTGTGGAAAACAAATACCACACCAAGACTTCCACTCTTACTGCGTCACTTGTTTAGGCCTGGACCACGACGTTCCTTGTTGTCGCTTCTGTGCTTTGTTCAACTCCAGAACTATCCATCATTGGCCCTTGTTGTAGCCAGATATTTCCGCTTACAGTCTTCGAATTCAGATATGGCTTTGGTAAGCCACCCGACAGCAGAGCTTCCAAAAAAAAGTAAAGATAAAGACAGAGACCGCACAGGTCCAAACCTACCGACGCTTCCGTTAAGCTAGTCACCAGTTCTCCAGTCCACGGTGAGGCACTTTTGCAGCCCCTAATGTCCGCTTCTGTTAATTCGTAGGCCGCTAGAGAGACCCTTTCAGAATCCAGTATGCCACAGAACTCTTCTTCGACTAAGGATCCTGCGGTCATCTCAACCTTGGATGGGCCCAGAGCCGCAGAGCAGGCACCGGCTTCTGTTGAAGTCCTTCCAACTACCGAATCTCGACACAAACCGATGTCTTCTTTCGCGACTACCATTCTTTCTAAAACTACCAAGTTTCCTAGGCCCAGGGTACGAACCACACCCAAGAAACCGACGACCCACTCTCAGGTGCCTGCTACTTTGCCTCAGTCTCAAATGCTTAAAATGGTGGAAAACCTTATCATGCTGATCAGAGGAAGCTAAGCTACTCCCTCCAAAAGGAAGAGATCTGTCCCCTGTAGTTTTGTCTGAACAAGAATCAAATGCATCTGAATATGAAGACCTGCACCCCCTCTCCACTTATGAGGATTCTGATGCAGAGAATTCCATTCCTTCAGCCTCTCCCCCAGAGGATTTTTCCTTTGGGGAAACCTTGCATACCTTAAGGGAGCATTTCCAGTGGGAGAGTCAGGAATACCGTCAGTCTAAAAAGAGACTCTCTGGGAATTCCTGGATCTTCCGCAACACCGATCTTTGGCCATCCCCCTAGTCCTGGATGTTGTGGAGGATGTTTTCCTCGAATCCAGTTAGACTCCTGACACCCTTCCTCCTGCTCCCAGAAAACCAGACAGGTACTATAGAGTCCCTGACTCCCACAAATATCTTTTTAGAAATCCTACAGCTGACCCTGAGGTTATTTCTGAAAGGCCAAAAGGAATTAAAGCAACCTCTACTAAGAATCCCACCACCTCAGACAGGGATTCCTGAGCTTTGGACAGATGTGGTAAGAAAGTATACACCTCGGCTACTCTTGCTATCAGGGCACTAAATTGTCAGTTCCATATGCTGAAATTTCAGCAACATACCTTAGAACTCCTTAAACAAAAAATGTCTTCCTTTCCTGCTTGGGCAGAATGTAAAGATTTACAAGAGTTAATACATTCTGCAAGTCAAGTAACTAAACACACCTTGCACTGTGGTTTTGATGACCTAGAAGCTTCTTGCAGGGGCAGCATTCACTGGATCTGTCATTAGAAGGCATGCAGGGCTTAAGGAACAGCCCCTGTTAGACCATGTCGAATCTAAATTGTTGGATGCCCCCTTGCACAAAGATAACTTATTTGGCATTAAGGCAGAAGAGGTCTGAAAAAAGATGGAAGAAAAAGCAAAATCTATGCAAACATTTCAGGATTTCTTGCAAGTCCAGCCCCCTAGGTTCAGCAGACATTGTCCCTCCAAACACTGGTCCTTTCCTTCTCCCAGTAAACTGGCCCAGCCTAGGCCCCGTGAAAGCAACCCCCCCCCCCCCCCAGACAGCAGCCCCAGAGAATGCAGAGATCTAACCAGTGGACTGCCTCCAATTCAAAACCAGGAAGTTCTAAGCCACACCCTTATGGTAAAAACTCACAATGACTCTTCTCCTCCACCCCCTCCCTCTGCCCACCTTCACTTACCCCTAGGAGGAAAACTCTCCTTTCACTCAAGCACCTGGGTCACCATTACCAAGGACCACTGGATTCTGAACATTGTCTCAGGGATCCAAATTCTCCTTCCACACCCTTCCAACCCAAAAGGGTTCCCAGATCTACCACCAAATCAGTGCGCAGAGGCTTAAAAGTAAATCCTTTCCCTGCTCTCTATGAGGGCAGTAGAACACGTTCCTGCAGAACAGATAGGCCAAGGTTTCTACTCCAGACTTTTTCTGGTGCCCAGAAAAGAGGGCACCTGGCGCCCCATCCTCGATCTATCCAATTTCAACACCTTCCTGGTGGTCCCAAAATTCAAAATGTTCGCCCTCCAGCAGCTGCTACCCATGTTCTCCAAGGATGCTTGGCTAGCCACCCTGGATCTAAAAGAGGCCTACCTCCACATTCCTATCAGGGAATCATGTAGGAATCATCTCCACTTCAGGGCGGGATCTCAACATTTTCAGTTCTCTGGGCTTCCCTTTGGCTTATCTGCTGCTCCCAGAGTTTTCACAAAATGTTTGGCTCCGGCCATTGCCTTTGGCAGACAAAGAAATATTCAGATTTACCCATACGTAGATGACTGCCTTATTCAGGCAGACAGCCAGGCGAAGCTGCTGAAGCATCACTGCATGGCTTGGAAAGTGGATGCCCTGTCCTTCCCCTGGGTCAACCTATCGGTCTATGCTTTTCCTCCTCTACCTCTCATCCCCAGTGTACTGCTGAAAATAAGGGGGGAAAAACCAAGGACCAGTCTTATAGTTTCAGACTGGCCCCACCAGCACTGGTACCCCTTGATGCGCAACCTGTCCTCGCTACCCCCATGGCATCTTCCTCTGATTCCAAACCACCTGACCCAGAGGGAAGGGGATTTTTTGCATCCCCAATTGCAGACACTCTGTTTGGCAGCTTGGCTTATTCCCTAACCCCGAACCAATCTGCCAACCTCAGTAAACAGATTCTGGATGTTATCCCTGAGGCCAGACGTCCTAGCACCAGAAAGTGTAATGCTGATAAATGGAAAAGGTTCTGCACCTGGATCCAGGCTAAGGGAGCCAATATGGCACAGCCCACCCTCCCTCTCATCCTGGATTACTTAACTGACCTACTACACATTGGCCTCACTTTCTCTTCTATAAAAATGCATGCCTCTGCTATTTCTGCTAATCCCACTGAGCAGCCCCTTTTCTCACATCCTTTGATCAAACAGTTCCTAAGAGGGGCTAGCAACTTGAGGCCATCCAGAAGGGCACCAAGGCCATCTTGGGACCTTCAATTTTGTATTGGAAAAGATCACCCTGCCCCTTTCAAACCAGCTGCTTCTGCAGAGCTAAAATTTCTCTCCTGGAAGACGGCATTCCTTCTGGTCATCACTTCAACCAGGAGAGTCTCTGAGCTGCAAGCACTCATGGTTGTTGAACCCTTCATCATCTTTCATGCAGACAGTGTATCCCTCAGAACTAACCCATCCTTCATGCCTGAGGTGGTGTGCAGTGTGGCTCTCAACCAATCCATTCATTTGCCCACCTTTTTTCCTAATCCCCAGAACAAGGAGGGAAACGATTCTTCACTCTCTAGATGTGCACATACAGCTCAGATTCTATTTAGACAGGACTAAATCCTTCAGTAAGTCTGATCAATTGCTGGTTAGCTTTCCTACAGGGACAGAAGGCAAAGCCATCTCCAAACAAACCATTTCCAAATGGATAGCACACTGCATCCATTTCTGCTACAAACTGCATGGAAAGCCTCCCTCCAGGGGGATCAGGACACTCTCCACCAGAGCAGCCTCCACCTCTGTGGCTTTCCTCAGAGGAGTCCCCACCAGGGACATCCTGGAGGCTGCCACCTGGACATCTGTTTACACTTTTACCAAGCATTACTACCTGTCTCTCTTCTCCAAATCCAGGGCAAGGTTTGCCTCTGCAGTCTTGCAGGGCATCCTAGCCAGCCCCTAATTTCATTGATTGCTTCCACCCTTTTCCTCAGCTTTGGGAGTCAACCCAGATGTGATGACTGCAACAGTGAAACATGAAGAACATAGTATAGTTGTGTACACTTACCATAAATGTAGATGTTCGAGTGTATTCACTGTTGCAGTCCTGCCCCCCCATCCCCCTTTTCTTCTCTTTCAAGGGACATATTGGTATTTATTTTCCAGTGGTGGGGTTTCTTCCACCAGACCCTGGCCTCCTACTTGGGGGGAATCCTGACAGGTTAGGGAAGAAAAACTGATGTAATGGTGTTGGCTGGCCTTACTTTATACTACTGGTGATCTGACGTCCGTCCTCAAGTGACAGCAACTGACGCAGAAATACTAAGTCTGTGGTATTCGGGCTGGCTGAGGGCTAGCCTGGCAGGGATAACCCGAATGTGATGACTGCAACAGTGAATACACTCGAACATCTACATGTATGGTAACTGTACTTTCTTACTGCATTCCTTCTCAACCTTCCCTCCCTCCTTTCCCCCCCTTTCCATAACTAACAGACTTGTTTGGATAACTTCATGGGAACCACAGTTCCTGATCTTTATATTTGACTTCATATTTTGTGGTATTTATAAGGCTACCTTTGTTTTCTGGTTTATTGTTAGTACAGGGTTACTGCAAACTCGGTCTGAGGTTGACTGGGGGAATGAGGCATTGTGGATAGGATGGGAGGAGCTCTGCTTTGATTCCTCAGCTTGAAAGATCGCTGAGTGGGATCCGAGGGTCGGATCCGAAACCCACACCCACAGGTTGAGGAGGAATGTAGTGACAACAGAGATGGAACGTTACGGTAAGAACATAATTTCTTTTTTCACCTACGATCTTTCTAAGAACCTCATTGGCCAATAATAATATTCAATTTTTCTTTATAATCTCACATGCAGTGCGTACATCACTCGAGTAAGTTAACAAAAATCTGGGATCTGTGCTGTGCGCACTTTGATTTAAACATGACACAGCTTCACTGCCCTCTGAAAAATAAGGTTTGTCGGATGGTTTTATCTGTGAATGCACTTGCTTAATCTTCTCACTCTTTCTTTGTGATTAACTCCTACTTAGAAATTCTTTGTTCACAGTGTGAAAGGTACTGTATGTCATTTCATTATTATCACATAACCTCATCACTCTCAGCAACTGACCTTTCAAGACATTTCTCCGTACATGTCTAGGATGCATACTAGATTTATGTAGCACATTATTCTTTTTACATCGTTTCTTGTATATAGTACTGTTAGGTTTGCCTAACATATCTTTAGTCATTGTAACATCTAAAAAAAATTTTCGATGTGTTCTTCATTCATGGGTGAACTTAAGATACACAGTGGTTGTATGCAAATAATTGATAAAGCAATCTATGTGGAGTACCTTTCCAGACCATAAAGATGATACCCACAAAGCACTCTACAAATAGGTTATCATTCAAAACTTTTCAAGTTCCCACCATGCTAAGAGCATGTTTTCATATGAGTTCATATAGACTGTACCCATAGCAACACCAATTCTTTGGAGCTAACACTCATTTTCAAAAATAAAGACATTTATTCCCCAAAATCAGCTCCAAAAGACTACAAATTAGTATAACCTTATTACTAGATAAATCGCTATGGCCATTCAAAAACATTTTTAATATCCTAATCATTGGCTATAACAGTAAAGAGAGAAATGATATCTAAAGTAACAAAAAGCATGTCTGTGTAGATTTAATTTCTTATAGAAGGAATACATCCCTGAAGCATCGGTTATGTTATAGACAACAGACAGCTATGAGTTATACGAATTGACTGCGTAGGGACTTTTGCTTGCTGCTCTTGTAGTGTATGCAGGTTCATTTGGTCTACTTTATGTATTGAACATCCTGTGTCTGGCTATCGTATAGAGTTTGATTTTTATGCTGATTGTAGGAGTAGTAACCTGGTATATTTTGCAAAGTGCATAGTATGTACTGCATTTTATATTGGGAAAACTAATCGCACATTTAAAGAGAGTGTCTTGGAACATAATACTGACGTTAAGAAACAGAAGTTGAGTAATGCCTTAGCTAAGCATGAGTGTGACAATGGTTTAAATCATTATTTTAAATTTCTAGTTTTAGAACTAATGAATCTGAATATGAAAGGAGGTGAAATTAGAAATAAAACAGAATATAGTGAAGTGAAATGGAGTTTGACTTTACAAGCTGACAGGAGCCCTGTTTGAAATTAGAGTGTTTCTTTAAAACTGGTGCTCAGGTCTCGTGACTTGTTTCATTGATTTTATTTGCTGTTTAAGAATTTTAAGTAATGTGCAGTTGTATGTTATAAAGTCTTGAAGCGACAGGCACAGTGAAAGCGCTTAACATTATTGTCTTAACTGTATTGCATTTAGCCTGGCTGTGCTGATCGGAACTTCATTTGCAATCATTAGTTCTCTGAGACCAGTTCTTAATTTTAAACTCACATAGTGCAGGGAGCAGCCTAACCCCATTAAAGGGGTTGACAAGCCACTACCACTTAAATTCTTGGGCAGCAGGATTAGAAAGAAAGTGTTCTATTTTTGGTAAGTTCACTTTCAGAGCTGATATTAAGTGGCAGTAATCCTTGGCATCCAAAATATGTGAAATGTCTGCTATTGGAACCTCTGTTAAGAACAGTCATTTTCAGAACAAGAATCCTTGTCCTTCCCCTCCTCCTTTTAAGTCTCAACTTTCCAACTCTTTGTAGGACCTGATTACTCATAGGTTCATAGGTAAGTACTAGGCTATCTGTCCGAGGGCATCTATAAGCCTAGCCAGAATGTGTTGGCTTTCTCCACCCCCTTAGATTAGTTCCCCATGCCTCTGTCCAGCAGAGCCATTAGTTCCCTGCGCCACTGTCCAGTAGAGCCACTGCTGTGATCCCCGGGGTAAATTTTCTGTTTCCCATCCACTCGTTAAGGTTTTTCTTAGTCTCTGCGACAGGAATCTATCCCTCCAGCATGTCTTATTTATCATTGTGGTGAGGTTTAGATCCCTAGAGCGTGTGGCTCTTGGGGATTTGTTTTTCTTAGATGGAGAATGTTCATCAATTCTGAGTTGGACATGCCTTTTATATCAGGCAGAGATCACCTCTTGAGTAAGCGGTATGCAACCGAATACAGCTGGAGTTTCTTCAGTCAGGCTGCATAGGGCATATTTTTGAGGCCAGTAATCCTCTTGGTGAGATACTTTGGTCTTTCCAGCTGTTGCAGGTGTCTTGTAAGGTACATCCCAAATGGGGCGTTGTACTCTATGACAGGTCTGATGAGTAGAGGGGCACAATAACCTCTTTTCTTCTAGATGTGAACCCTTTTGTGATTAGGTGGGCCACATAAAAGGATTTTCTAACCACCTTGGCAATATGATTATTAAAGGAGAGATTACTATCTACTTGAGTCCCCAGATCACTTATTACATTTTCTGTATTTAGGGGAATACCATCGTATGTGGTAGTTTGTGGGTACTTTGTTTTTTCCAAAGGAGATGACTATGCACTTTTTGGCCTTTAGCTTGAGGCCATGATTTTGACACCAGGTATCCGTCTCAGTGAGACCCTTCTGGAGGATGTCTGTATCAGCTGGAGAGTCAGTTATGGCCCCCAGTTTGCAGTCATCTGTGAACTTGGTCAGCCATAGTCCTCCTGTGCTTGCCTGTACCTCTGAGAAGCATATACCAAACAGGAGGGGTCCCAGGACTGAGCCCTGGGGGACTTCACTTGTAACTGGTTTAGAGTCGGACCTAGAGCATGCAACTCTGACCATGTGGGTTCTATCCGTGAGCTAATTGGCAACCCATCTCATGACGTAGGGGTTTATGTTCAGGCTGGTGAGCTTGTCTATAATACCAGAATGGGGAATGGTGTCGAAAGCCTTTGCAAGGCCTAGATAGGCTGTGTGGACCTCCTTTCCCTCGTCTAAAGCCTTGGTAACTATCTCAAAGAAGTCCACTAGGTTTAGGAGGCGTGATCTGCCCTTAAAGTCAAACTGGGTAGAGTCCAATGTTTGAAGGTTCCCAATGTCTCTGTTAACAGACCAACAGGGGGTTAGGAAATCTGTCATGGGGCGACAAGGGACAGTCCCCTGTAGACATAGCAGAGCTTGTCAATATATTAGACATAACACATTCATCCATCCACTGTCTGGAAAGAGCTATTCATTGAAACAATATGCTGATTGTTTGACCAGTAATATATACTTGGCTGACTGTAAACGATATTGTTCATTTTGTCGGTAAAACGAATTGTAGATTGAAAGACAGGGTGTTACAACATATGTCAGCTGTATGCACAGCTAATATACATAATGCCCTGTATCAGCATGTAAAGCAGTACCCTGGGCATGTATTTTGTTTTGTGGTTTTGCAGGTTATTCATCCAGCCGGGGGGGGTGATTTGAGAAATATAACAGAGTGCAGTGACACTAGATGGATAATCAATTTGGGTGCTGAGAGAGCACCTGGCCTGAATGGTGTCATTCCTATCAAGCCTTTTTATAAAAGAGGAGGGCTTTTTACTGAGTCTTTGATTGGCTGTTATGTATTTTAAAAGGTGTTCATAACTTTTGTATGTTGTCTGAAGAAGGGATTTTTTAAACCTGAAAGCGCTAACCTACTGCATTTTATCACCTACTGCATTTTATTAAACTACTGTTTTTTGTTTTTTTTTATCAGCCTGGTAGTCTGGATTGTCTCTTTTTTTGCTATTAATCCTAAACATGCCTGGAGCTTTGCCTCTTGAGGTAGATTGTAGTACTACCTTTATCTCTCAATATTGTCGCCCTCCAGCCTCTCTAACCAATCCTGACTCGATCTTGGATGATCTGTCTGTGGTATATAAATTGTTTATATACTTGCTGCTGGGGTTTTAGGATTTGGTAGAAAGGCAGAGCTGAGTAACAAAGGTTTGATGTTGTGGTGTCCTGTCTCGCCGTAATTCTTGCTGGTTGGGTTTGGAGCCGTTCATGGCTCTGACTCAGCCGAATACTAAAGATCAAGAGCTTCCACTGGCTTGAGGCTAACAACCCCTGTCCCATGATGCTGTGGGCCACATCCCCAGATCTTGTTTGCCACTCAAGCGATCGAGAAATGCTCCTGCTGGCTTGTTGGCTAAGTATAGGTTTTTTTCAGTCTCTTTTCTCTCTTTATACTCCCTTTATCTTTCTAGAGTGTTAGTTTTCATGTCTGTGTTAGGTCACCGTAGTTAGTTAGAAATCCCCTTCTCAACCCGGTGAAAGTTTCCGTTTAATTTAGAGGGCTAATATGGCCCGTTTAAATTAGAGGGCCACTTCCCCTGTGTTTTCCTTGCCTTGCCTGTGTAGAAGTTGGAATCCGTTTAAGTTATACGATTCTTCTTTCTTCTTTACTGCTTCTTGTTGTTAATTTCTATATTAAAAAAAAAAAAAAAAAACGAAAAGGAAGGTAGTTTTCCCCTTTATAGTTTGCCGTTAATCTAGTTAGTTTAGCTGTCTTTGTATAGTTATCTGTATGGCATTTTTTCCAGAGTTGCATAATGTCCAAATACAAGGATAGAGAAAAGGGGAACCCAAGAAGCACAGGCAGTCAGGGTTCAAAAAGTGTGATAAATGCACACAAAAGATGTCTCTTGCGGATGGGCACAGGAGTTGCGTCTATTGCCTCGGTGCCATCCATTTACAGGACACCCCTGCACCATATGTCATGGGTTCAGTAGCAGGGTGCTCCATGAGCGTAAAAATAAACTGATGGCAAGGGGTTTATAGCAAGGGCCTTTTCAGGAAGCTTTAGACAAGTCTCAGAGCTCTAAATCATCGTCCCCTTCATCAACCCACTCTAAGTCATCCAAAAGACCGGCTACGACAGCTCCAGTTTCGGAGCCACCAAAAAAGATTGTGTCATCGGAACCGAGGGCTCTCGACTCTGATAGACCTGGAACAACTTCTTTGGCACCAAGAGTGTCTATGGAGCAGACAGAAGTATCGAGGAGATGGTCTCCTTTATTGGAGCCGATATCTCTGATGCTGAGATCTCCTATTCTGAATAGCGGCAGATCTCCTTCTTTGTCCACCCATTCTTCCAGGAGTTTATCTGATGAAGATGTGGAGCAGGTGGTGAAGATTGCTTCGAACACCAGCCCTGGCTAAAATTGTCATCTCCGGACCCAAAGGAATCGGAGCCATCCCATTCGATGCTTGCTGCATCGATTCCTCCTCCAATCACTCTGGAGTCTTCGGAGCCAGAGAGCTTGGATCCGATAGTAGTGGAACCGTCGGCACTGAGACCACCTTTGGAATCTTCGGTTCCGACTTCAGCTCTGATGTTCTCGGCTCCTTCCAGTGTCAAGGAGTCAACGCTCACCAGTCTGGTTCTGTGGAGGGGAGTCTATGTGGACAGTCATCCGATCTGACTCTACCCCTCGGTGCCTCAGCTAGGTTGAGCTCGGCTCTTACCTTAGTTTTGGAGCCATCTGCTCTGCCTCAGAGTCTACCTTCTGTCTCTTCAGAGCAGAGAATATCTTCTCCTACCTCCCAGATGCCAGTGTCGATCTCATCATGGAATTGTACAAAAAAGATCTCCTTTGGTGGCTGCAGACAGACCAATTGTATCAGGGTCACCCCTTTGTCCTTCCACAACCGAATGCAGTACTGACCACGGGCGCTTCCCAGAGCGAGTGTGGGGGACATTATCTGGGTAGGACAGTCCAAGGCCTATGGCAAGAACACGAAAGCTACTTGCATATCAACGTTCTGGAGATGAGAGCGGTGCTCTTTCAGTTGCAGGCATTTCAGGACTCTCTACCGATAGGGATGGTTGCAGTTCAGATAGACATGTCAGTAGTGTGGTACATAAAAAAGCAGGGAGGAACCAAATCTTGCCCATTATGTCGGGAGGCACAATGAGTCTGGCAATGGGCGATCGCTTCTCAACATTTTCTGACAGCAACGCACATCCCTGGGAAATCCAACTTGATAGCAGACAAACTCAGCAGAGCTATTCTGTTGCCTCATGAGTGGTCCCTGAAGACTGAGATTGTGGAAAAGATATTCCAAAATTGGGGCCAGCCTTGCTGCAACCTTTTTGTCACTTCTCTGAATGCCAAATGCAGCAACTACTTTGCCCGCATTCCTTCTCCGGAGAAGTCATCAAGGGATGATCTGGTTCATGATTGGCCCCCAGGACTACTGTGCCTTTCCCCCTTTCCTCTAATACCCAAAGTACTGCAGAAAGCCAGCTCGTTGAAAAGCACTGTGATCCTCATTGCTCCTTACTGGCCTCGACAAGTTTGGTTCCCCTTTCTTTGGACCCATCTGCTGGAGAAACCTTGGATTCTGGATCCAATTCTAGACCTCTTGACTCGCTTTTTGGTGGAGTTCATCTGCTATCCAAACCCTCAAGTTGACAGCATGGCTGCTCCAATTCCACGCTTAGCCAGGTGTTACTCCTTTTCCCCTGCAGTGAGTCATATTTTCACCTCTTCCCATAAACCGTTCACGAGGAGATTGTATTCCAGTAAGTGGAAAAGATTTTCATGCTAGGTTGTAGGACAGAACATAGAACCTTTTGCAGCTCCTATTACTGCAATACTAGAATTTATTTCCAAACTTTTTGACAAAGGAGCTGCAGCAGCTACCATCAGAGTTCAGTTGGCAACCATTTCTAATTTTCATACTGTAGAAATGGGAGTTCCTATTATGTCTCATAGGCAATGTAAAACTTTCCTCAAGGGTGCTTTCTTACTCAGACCCCCGATTAGAGAACCCCCAGTCCCTTAGGACCCAAGTCTTGTTCTAACCTCGCCCACATCATCTTGTGATTGGAAGTATTTGTTGTGGAAGACCCTCTTTTTAGAAGCCATAACCTCTGCCAGAAGGGTATCCGAATTACAAGCTCTTTCTATTTGTTCCCCTTATATAATTTTTCACAAGGATAGGGTATCCTTGAGAACTAATCCCTCGTTCCTTCCAAAAGTCTGTTCAGAGAGTAATATAAATTAATCCATTGAATTGCTAGTGTTTTTTCCAAACTACAGCAAAAAGGCATATTATAAATTGCATCAGTTGGATGTACATAGGCAGTTATGTTTTTACCTGCATAGGACAAAAGACCTCAGGAAATCCGACCAGCTTTTTGTGTCCTTTTCTAACAAAAAGAAAGGACTGCCAGTTTCCAAAGTAACTTTGTCAAAATGGCTTACTGATTGCATTTCCTTCTCTTACAGTAAGAATAATAAACTACCACCAGGGAAGATAAGAGGACTTTCCACGAGATCAGTCTCAACATCCACTGCCTTCCAGGCCAGACTTCCTATTGGTTGTATTTGTGCAGCTGCCACATGGGTGAGACCTCATACCTTTATTACTTATTACAAAGTAGATGTGGCCTCCCGGAACAGGTCTTCCTTTAGATCCACTGTATTGAAAAGTCGTTTTTTTTTCCTGAGCGTCCCTGGTTTAAAGGTGCTAGGGATGCTATCCCAACCAGCAAGAATTAAGGCGAAATAGGACAACATAACATTAAGAAGTTATGTACTTACTATAATGTTCCATGTTTGTTGTCCATCTCGCCTATATTCTTACATCCCACCCTCCTACCCCCCATCCTGTGTTCCTGGAGTAACTGGTGGACAATCCTATACTTATGTACATAGTTATGATGATTTGGAGTCTGTTTTTTGTCTCATGCCAAACATCTTTGTGTGTATGCATATAATAAATATAATATATATATATATATATATATATATATATATATATATATATATATATATATATATATATATATATACACACGCACATGCACACACACACACACAAGCACACACACAAGCACACACACACAATATATATTTGGGTTAGTCTAAATCTTTTGCTTGCAAACAAGATTTGGGGATGTGGCGAGATGGACAACACACATGGAATGTTATGGTAAGTACATAACTTCTTATTTATAACTACCTGGTTTGAAACTAGGGACCCTCCTCCATCTTTAGGCAGTTCATTCTAACTTTTGACTTGAATGCTGTTTGATCCAATAGCCTGGCTGATTTGTCCATCTTTATCTACACTTGAAGTGCTGAGTATTCCAAGTGTAATGATGCTGTATCTGATGTGTCTGATGTTTGCTACGCAGCAATTTTTTTTGTTGTATCCTGATTTTTGGCATTCATTATAAAGGGTAGTTCCTTTGGACTCCAGCCCCCTGATCATTCAGTTAGATCTCTCTGTTAGCCTGGAATGCTATGTAAATTTCCCTTAAACCAAAAAGTAATCCAGCTTTCTGCTAGACTCCCCAGGTGGTGGTAAGGAGGTAAACCCTGGGTCAGTAGCATCCAGCAACCTTTAGTGTAGCAATAAGCCTGAGAAAAGACATATTCTTGAGCACCCTGTTGGTGTGTACATTTTTCAGCATTAGTTGTCAGACCTGCCTATGATAGGGTTTACTGTGATGTTAAAATCTCTGCATTACATTATTTGACAACAGTCTATTGAATGCTTCTAAAGACTATGACAAGAAATGTGGAGAGACTCAATTAATGCTGTAAATTGACTCTGGCACTGTCTTGCCACATGTATGTCTGAGCAAGAATGCTCCTTTTTCCTTTCTGTCTGCAAGCCTTTCCAGAATCTCAGAATAGTTCTTTTTTTCAGAAATATAGCCGTGCCTGTCTTGGATGAAGTACCAAACTTCTTGCCATTCAACCTCTTATTCAGCTACCCAAATAACCTTCTATGCTTTTTGGCTACCCTCAGTTCGTCTAAGAACATTGCTTTGGTTTACTGCACTTTAAACTATTTTTCCTTTACATTTCTTTTCACCTTCAAGCTTAAATTGGTCACATTTAGAGAGAGAGAAACTTTATTGCAGCCACGTTGTACAAGTAAATTATTTCATTTACAAGAAAGACAAAACCTTTATATACAAAACACTGATGATTGTCATAATAACCAGTAGCTGCAATGTAAAATGTCAAAACAAAAATGACATAGGACACAAAGAAAGATATAAAATGGTAGATCTCACAGCTGTAATAGTAGTATATTACTCTGTTAGAATGCCCTAAGTAGGTGCTAGGTGATATTTCATGAAAACTGGACTTAAAACAGATTTTTGCTTTGCCTTTTTGATGTGGTTGGATCTTTTTTTACTGGGTTTGGGAAGAAAAAGTGGTGTGCAGGCTTAGGTGCATGACATTATTTTGACAGTTGTAAATGTCAAGCGACAAAACCTAAACTTTGACATGGACAATGTAGATTTATAGGAATAAATGGAAATGCTACATGTGTGATCGTGGTACAGAGGGGATCAGGAAATTGACCCTTTCCCCACTGTAATGTGATTTCGGAATTAGTATATATAATTAGCTGGAGGTGTGAAACTGTTGGTTTTTTATCCACCCCCCCCCCCCTTCAGTGTTTTGGATTTCTGTGTTCTTTTTCAATATTTAAAATGTTCAATAAAATACCATGAATCCGTGTAGGCATCACTGTCTGCGAAGGTACCTACTACTTTGGATCTGCCTATGCTCCACTGACATCTTGAAATGCAACTAAATCACCATTCTTTCTCTCCAGCATTTCTTCCAAAACTATGAAGCAGTCCTGGATTCCAAAAAGCTGTCATGCAGCTTCCTTTTTTGGTAGGCTTTCGGAACTGCTTGCATCTTTTGACAAGGTGTCTGTGCTGCATTGACTGTCAGGCATGTGCAGTCCTCTGATGCTGGAACTACTGCAGATTTACCTGACTGCATAACCCTTTTTGAATGGTGTTCAGTTAAGTCCCTGTAAGTGAGTCTGTTCTGAGGTTAATTCCAGTTGGTGTTAGAGTCTGCCAAACATGACTACCAAACAGACGTGGGTCAGTTCAGCAGATCCACACAAGTCATCTTTTGCTGTAAAAAGACTATAGCTGCCTCTGGTGTTGGAAAAGTATCCCTCTTATTTTATGTTAACACCAATTCTGCCAGTATTATTTTTGTAGCAAAGAGTTCTTGGCTCAGAGAAAGTTTTGCATTGCATCAACACTCCTCTCAAGACATCCTGGAGGAGATTAAATTTCTGGCTAGCCTTGCTGAGTTTTCTTCCTTCCTTAGCTGTGGACAATAAAAGCTGTTTGTTGGCAATGTTTAACTGAATATAATCTGTCTGGGAGCTGACTGGTTTCTCACTGGGGGTTGTAATAACTCCTCGGTAAGTATGCAGGATGAAATGTAGAATTGCCATTGAGTTCCACTAAGTACTGCTTGACTTGGTTGGGAGCTCGGATGGATGTAAAAAGATACCATGGAACTTATCAAAAAGAGTAGGGGATGTACTCCAGTGTCCTGGCCACATCTCCCCTAGTAGTACAAATAAAACCTCAGGTTTCCCTTGAAATGAGGCTATTAGCCTAGTGGGACTAACCCAGTTAACAAAAGATAAATGCAGTGCTGCATCTTATTTAAGATGGTGGGCAGTGCCTAATAAGAAAAAAAATATACAGATGTTTCTGTGTTGTGTAGGTAGAGAGAAATTCCTCAGCCTAGACATGCTAGGACAAGATGTTCATCTCCATTGATGGTGACTGGGATTTGGCTAGCTTTCCGAGTGTCAAAGGGTCAGTTCAGGGGAGTAGTTGTTAGTGATCAACTAGTGAAATGCTCTGCTGTTCTCTTGCTTTGGTGGAGAACAGTGTGTATTGATGCAGCAGGTGTAGACCAGGGACTGGTTCTACCTGGAGATAGAGAGAACGTGCACAAGGGTTCACTCAAAAGCTTGCAGTAATGTACATGACTTGACTTCCCTGATATGTATGCAGCCTGGTGAAAGCTCTATTTCATATTCAGAAGTGTAACCTTTTTATTATGATGGTTTTGACCTACTGTCCACATACACTTCCTCTCTTAAGTGTAATCACTGGACCATGCTGTGAAGTCATTTTAGGACTGGGCCAGAAAATGATGCAATAAAAACAAATATTAATAGAATATAGCTCCTGCAGTTTTGTGCAACAGACTTTATGAAGATCATTCATTGGAACATGAAAGTCTCAGATTGAAGGTCCGTCTTTGCTGGGTAATAGCTAAAATCTTATCTTCTCATTGCCCTCTTTCATTACAATAATTGTATTCTGTCACTTTGCTAGAAGGTACTCAAACCTCCCACTGGTTTACATTGTGACATGCATCAAGTTTATAGGTACACGGGTGCTTACCACATTATTGATCAGAATCTTAAGAAGCCTAGCCTTACATTCCTATAGTAGATTTTAACCCGTAATATTTTGCACATGAATAACACAGAGGTTGGGCAGAACAAGGATATGTTGGGAAAAGTGCTGGTTTCCCCTCTGCGTGAGGAGCATTGCTGTTAAATCAGAGGTAAATGTGCAGTTTGCCATCCATTCAGCTAAATTACACTTGAATAGAGTAGAAGTACTTCACTTTTTCTACATGGAGTAGAAAAGACTGTTCTGTAGATGAGGTATTCTCCCAGAGCTCAGCAAAGCTTATCCTAGCCTGTGTTCTACAAGTATGCTACTTGTATCTGTTGCCATCTGGGCAAAGCTAAGAACTTTTGATTGCTAAATCACAGTTATTTTGAGTAATCACTACTGTTCCCTGCTTTTATTTGTGCATTTCACTGTACTTTTGTAAAATAAATAAATAAATCTTCCTCTCACTGTTACTGCTGTAGAACTCTTGAAATCTCGTTCAGCAAGGGATTTCAAGTTAGTTGTTTAATTGGCTTGTGGTAGCTTTGCACTTCTGGGTCTCTCCTACTGTTTTTACATTAGGAGGTTTGGGTTTATGGTAGCGTTGTTGCCTCACAGTAAGACGCTGTCCGGTTCGATTCTCCGCTAGAGCGTCGTCTGCATGGAGACATGCATGAATGGGCGTACCTTTGTTGAAGGTTGTACGTCAGGGCTGGTAACTCGGCATGTAAAAAATCAACTACCAATCATTAGCGGACCGGAGTTCCTCTGTGGCGACCCCTAACTGGGAAAAGCCGAAAGACGCAAGGTTTGGGTTTATTCCTGTTGTGGTGGGAGGTTTGTGCCTGGTCTGAGTTGTGAAATGCATAAAAGGGCTTCTAGTGGTAATTTTATTGGTCAGGGGGCTCATTAGTCAATTTTATGTTTTTACTTTGCTGCTATGTGTGGAGCATTTGCCTAGAGGTGCTGACCATGTGGCAGTGGTAAACAGTGCCCTGTATAGTAGCAAACACCAAGAAAGAACATTTTCCTTATAGAATGGTCCATAAAACTCTATCCTGTAAAGCAGTAAATATAGAGCGAATACCTTACTTGCCAACATGCTTAGAGCAGCTAGTTGGGAGTCGAGTGGCAATACCTATAGATTTGGTAGAATTCAGTATTGTATAAACATTAGTAGAATTCAGTACTGTTTAGCATAACCTACCCCCATAAAGAACTCTTAATAGACTGCATCAACAAAGCATCCTTAATAGCCTTCAAACCCCAATAACACCACCCCTTGCAGCTCACCAGTCAAAGGACTGGGACAGCATGGGTATGCAATTTCTTAACTTCTCTGTAATCAGCTTGGTGGATATGGGCATCTTGAGACAGTGTAGCTGTTGTCTCATGTATACCAACAACCACTTAATCCTTAAAGAAATGCAGTATGCGAGAGGTGTACTTAGTGACAGTGGAGGATAAACTCTCGCATACAAGTACACAACACACATGCAGACTAATGTATGCTGAGGCACTTAGAAGCAGTCTTTCTAAACAACGACTGCCATACCTCTGACCCTCTAAGACTGAGAAATCTCGACAAAGCCATATATAATGGCGGGACAGAGGCCCAAAAATAGTGACAGTTTTTAAATATTGCTCTTACAAATGTAGAATGTTGATAGAATAACAGATTTTGCATTAGCATGAATTTTCTGAAAAGTGTAGTCTGTAACTCAAACTTCTGTCATTTTCTGACTTCAGTCATCAATGATTTGCCAGTGATTTGCCAGAAAACCAAAATGTTATGAGGAGCAGACTAAAAATATGAGGCAAAAAATCTGGACATTCTGCAAGAATCTGTACAGTTGAGAGGGGATGAAGACCACCTGTTGGTAAAGCTATGACTCAGCAATTCCAAAGGCACTAGGGGAAGAAAACACTCAACACCACACACACATTCACTTTCAATGGAAACCCAAATGATAAGCAAACACACTAACTGGACTCGCATCCTGGGGGACTCCATTATAAAACATACTGACGCCCATCTAACCAGGTTGAGCAGGAAGATAACTGTTAGTTGCTTATGTGAAGCCAGGATCCATCATATCACAATACGCACTCAAGTCATCACACCTCAAGAATTGGTATGATTCCATCGGAGTACATGCAGGTGTAAATGACCTAAAACGTACATACCTGGACTGTATGATGAGAGAAGTGGAACTCTCAGACTGTGTGTCTCAAGTTTTCATGATCCTGGCATTGAGAAGCATATTAACATTACCAAGGATGATGCCACAGTACGAGTAAAACATGATTTTAGCAATTAGCTGTCTTTCTGGTGTCATTCTAAGTAAATCTGATATTCCTCAGCTTGTGAGGACATGGTTAACAGACCAAATTGCTTTGCCAAGGAGGTCTGCACCTGTACCCTTTAGGCTTTTGAATGCTGGCTAAAACTTTAGCCCCCCCCCCCCAGTTCCCATTTTAGGCAATTCCAAATTGTCAAACCTACCAACAAAGCAAAATCAACTCCACTGAACTGCAGGGTGTTACTGCTGAATGCCAGGAGTCTAAATTAAAAAAAAAAAAAATCTACTACACTGCCTCCAAGCCCTCCTCAAACTTGAATGTACACATCTGTGCAGTTACCAAGACATGGTTTAAATGATCAGAGAGTACCCCAGCAGTGCAAGGTTTTAGTGTCTGCCAAACTTTGCAATTAGTAGTTGCACCAAGGGGTAAAGGTGGGTGTCTTGGTATACATCAGTGACCAGCATACCTCTAGGTGTTTACTCCACTACTAAAGCGCAGTTAGTGGCTATTTCTAATTTTCAAATTGGTAGAGGTAATGTGCTGTTGGCTGCCCTTAAAATCTCAAGGGCCTTTCTTAAAGGAACTCTTACACTGCCCTCTTGTGCAAGACCCTGTTATGACTTGGGATGTCCCTTTTATGCTTCAGATGCTTGCTGTGCCTTCTCCTGAGCCTGCTGCTACTGTTGATGTCTTATTCCAGTGTTGTAGTATTTTACATATGGGTTTACTCTTCTTGCCTCGCGTATATACTGCCAGTATACAAAAGTTTTCAGTCCCTCTGGAGTGTGTAGGACGTCTGACATGGCTGTGGGCAACGTGGGCCATAAAGGTGATGTCCGCATGGACCAGCCCTCAGAACTTCTCAGCTGTCAGTTGTACGCCGGGTGTTCCTGCTATCGCTGACGTCTGATTCAAAGAATTAAGATAAGTACCCCACTGGGGGACCCTGTCAGTCCTTTTTACTTGTATTACCTGTTCATGTCATCCAGAAAGGGCAAGTATAAGTGCAGCCAGCAGATTTCCCACAAGGACACCCACGATCAGTGTCTCTTCTGCTTGACACGGTTGCATGATTACAAGGCCTGCCCCATTTGTCAGGCTTTCATACCCAAGATCCTATGTAGCCGCCTGCATGCTTTAAACCTGTATTTGGAAAACCAGTGCCTTAAATTGCATTATGGATGGAGGGCTTCTCCAACATTCCTTCAGAACCACCAAAAAAGAAGGCCAAAACCTTACGCCCTACCTCTTCTGCTAGGCCTCTACTGTCCAATCCTCAGCCTTCCAAAGGGCCTCTACTGTCTGATCCTCAGCCTTTGGCTGACCTCGGCCTCGTAGACTGATCCGGATCCACTGCAACGGATACAGCGGGTACCTCCAAGGATGCCACAGAATCCCTCATTGTGAGCACATCCGCTGAGGCTTTACTGACTCCAGTGCCAGTGGGGAACCAGCATTTTTAGAAGGCCCGTCTGATCCCTCCGGTCCTTTGCAGTCCCTTGATTCAAGACCCTGCCAGACTCCTGCTAGGCCCCTTAAAAAGAAAGAAAAAAAAAGAAAGCATATCTTTCCCTCTTCTGAAAGCATGCCTGATTTGGGGTATGGCTCCCCTGAGGAAGAATCAGTCGATCCTGACTCTCCAGCTGAGGACTTGATCTTTGGGGAAACTATCTCAAAGTTGAAAGATCATTTCAAGTGGGAATTCTCTGAAATGATGGAGGTCCAAAAGAGATACTATGACCTCATTCAGATGGATTTCCCGAAGCCCATCTTCCACCTATTCTTCTTGCCTTTCTAGATGCCTTCACCTCAGCTTCACTTAATCTAGATTCCCGACCACCTGCTCCATGCAGACCTGACCGACTTTATCAGGTGCCTGACACTGCTAAGCATTTATTTTATTTATTTGTTTCCAGTTTGATTACTGGGGAAGTCCACTGGGCCGAATTGAACCATTTTCAGTGGAGGCCCGAGGAGAAAAGCTCTAAGATGCATTATACAATTTAGATACAACTGATAGTTAATATTAAAGTTAAAATTATGTAGAATAGTTGCTCATAAATGCATTCAATATGCATAGTTAACAAATTCATTAAGCTTGAAGGTAGGGATCATACAGTTTCATTTGAGGAAAACAGATGTGTGTTAGGTGTGGAAACAGTTTACATACAAACCTTTTAAGAAAATGTAAATACGCCTTACATACACACATCAACAGTAGAATGCTATTTACAATATTTACAAGGTTGGGCTGTGTAAGAGTAGCTGTAGGAGTTGAGCGCTTAGAGCGAAGCTATAGAAATTGTTGAGAGCTTAGATAGGCTCATAGGAAGATAACTATGAGAGTTGTAGGGCTTGGGAACCAGAGAGAGAACCCCCTTTTATTAGGTTGGGTGAAGGCAGGTACATTTCCATTTAGTGGACAGGTGTTTGAATAGTTGGGTTTTGAAGTTTTCTGAGTTTGTTATGGTTCTTGGTGTGGAGAGAGGGGAATTCCATTTTTTGCCTAGTGAGAATGATAGAAGTTGGCCAGCAGGATGTTTAGGTTTATGGATAGTAATTAAATTCTGATTTTCAGATCTGAGAGCTCTGTTGGGTGTATAAGGGGGAAGGATGTTGGAGCAGGACATTTTGTTGGGTGAAATATGAGTCTATATGCAGTAGTGAGTTGGGGATAGTCTAGGTAGCTTAGGAGTTCAAGCCATTTCAGGGATTGTAGGGTTAGGTAGTAATGGGTGGTATTTTTAGATTTAGAGGCAAATTTAGAGATTTTGTTGTAGCAGTTTTCTAGTTTAGAGGCGATAGAGGAGGACAGGTTGGTTAGGAGAGGGGCTCCGTATAATAAGGAAGGAAGAAGATAAGTCGAGGCCAGAGTTTGCCTGGTAGAGTTGGAGAGAAAGTGGTTATTCCTATACAGCATACCTAGCTTTTGGTGGGTTTTCTTAATATTTTGTTGAATATGAATATCAAACTTGAGGTGGTCATCTACAGTAATGCCAAGTAGTTTGGCAGAGGGGACCACTTCTATAGGTGAGTTGGTTTGACTATAGACTTTGAAGTTGTTTTTATCATAGCAGAGGGTCTTTGTGGGAGGGAATAGTAGAATCTTTGATTTATTTGCATTGAGAGAGAGGTGGTTTTGGCGCATCCAGTAATTGTTGAGAAGGCAGTTTGGGTTTTAGTCAGCAGTTCAGAGAGGTTTGAGGCAGAGCAGACTAAGGTTGAATAGTCTGCGTATTGAATGATTTTAGCATCAGGAATAGCAGTGTGAAAGTTATTGATGAAGATGTTAAAAAGCATTGGCCCAAGGATGGATCCCTGTGGGGTATGCCAGTTGGGGTAGGTAGGAAGGAAGAGATGGAGTTCTTCCATTTGACTGCCTGTGATCTGTCTGATAGATAGCTGGAGAACCAGGATAAAGCATTATGTGAGAGATTAAGGTTTGGGAGATGACAGAGAAGGTGCTTGTGGGAAACAGTATCAAAGGCTTTAGACAGATCAAGTAAAACAGTTGAAACTGAGTGTCCTGAATATCGGGCTTGATTGATCGTTTCTAGGAAAGAGAGTAGAGTGGTTATTGTGCTAAGGCCTGGACGGAAGCCATGCTGGGTAGGAGTGACAAGATTGTTTTGGGTCAGGAAAGGCACAAGTTGGAAGTGGATACATTTTTCTAGGATTTTGGAGATTGGTTAGAGCAAAGCATTGAGGTGAAAGTTTGAGATGCTGGTATTTTTATCTCCTTTATGAAGAGGAAGAATATAAGCTGAGTGCCAGAGTTTGAGGAAGTACGATTCTTTTATGGATTTGTTAATGATGCTGATTGGAAAGCAGTGCCATCAGCAGCACATTTTAGGAAGGAAGAGGGAATATTGTCGGGAGCATTAGAGCAAGGTTTAAGTTTGGACAAAAGTTTTTTATAAAGTTAGTGGAGATGGGTTTGAGTTCAAACACATGAGGAGAGTTAGAAGGGGGAGAGTGTAGAGCAGTTGGGTTATTATTGGGAAATGTCTCGGTGAGGGTAGTAATAGTTTCTATGAAAAATGAGTTAAATTCAGAGCCTAGTTCTAAGTCAGATTTACTTGGGTCAGGACAGGGATTATTCTTGGAGCCTGGATTGAGGAGTGAGTTTGAGTTCCAGAATTTTTTAGGGTTTTTATTGTTATTGGACTGAAGTTTTTGATATAGTAGGATTTTTTTGTCTTTGGTGATTAGTTGTTTTGCACGGTTGCGGAGCTGTTTATATTTGAGCAAGGTATTTGCCAGTTTGTTTTCTGAAAGCTTCCATAGTTTGTCTCTGTGGTGCATAATCTGTTTTGTCTCTTTGGATAGCCAAGGAGCAGTTTTATTTTTTATCCTTTTGTTTCTTAGTGGGGCTAGTGAGTTTAAAGTGTCAAGGAAGACAGAGTTGAAGTATCCTATAGTCCTGTCAAGAGGAAGGATGTTTAGAATTCTGACAGTTCATTTGTTTGAAAGTATTTGAGAAAGTAGTTGGGTTGAAGCTACTGAGGTTACGAGTTTGAATGTATTGATGCTGGTGTGGGGAGGAACTAGTTGAGTGATGCATAAAGGCTGGGAGGTGGTCGCTAAAGGTATCAGGGAATTTTGCCAGAATTGGTTATTTTATTTGGATCTGAGACTAGGATCCAATCTATAGTGGATCCGGGAGGATTTATTTTGTTAGGTCGAGTGATGGAGAGGATTATTTGAGTGAAGTTATAAAGGTTTATGGATAGGGAGGAAGAGGGGCAATTGATTTTATTCCAGTCAATATTCACATCACCAAGGATATAAGTTTCATAGTTAAATTTCAATAGAGGCCCATAGGAGAATATTTTCGAGTGTAGAGAGATTGTTACCAGGTGAGATATATAGGGCAATGATGCAGATGTTTTTATGTTTATTTAGTTTTAGAATTCCAGCAGTTAGTTCAGTGTTTTGGAATTGAGGAATTGGAATTTGGAGGAGAATCAAGGTAAGAAGATTGGAGTAGACTAGGGCAGTGCCTCCACCTTTATTTAGTCTGTCATTTCTGAGACAATGAAATCCTGGGGGCAGAATCTCAGAGTTGGAGATAAAGGGCATGAGCCAGGTTTTGGAGATGGCTAAGATATCTGGTTGGTTATGGCTTAACCAAACTTGAAATTGGTGTACTTTGTTGTTTAGACTTTGTGCATTAATTGTAAAAATGTTTAGGGTGTTGAGATAGGAGGAAGAAGGTAATGGATGAGTGTTGTTAATAAATGATGTAGGACCAGGGTTAGGATGGGTATCAACAGCTTGGACTAGGTTGTTGAAGGAGATATCCTTTAGCCATGTTGGTCTGCCAGGCATGAATTTTGGTAGATTGTAGATTGGAGCAGGTGACAGTGTCTTGACTTTAGAGGAGAAGAGTTTTGGGTGAAATAGGTGCAGAGGGTTGGGCTGAATGAGAGAAGAGGAGATAGAGTGGAAATGGGAGTAAGAGTGAGGGAGAAGGTGGGTTTGTATGGTAGTTGTCTTTGTAGGTGGTATTGGACAAGCATAGGTGGAATATGAGGTAGCATAGTATAAGAGAAGTAGGAACATAAAGAGGAGGCTGGGGGACTGGAGGATGTGATAACTTGAGAAGAGCATGTTGGAGCAAAGAGAGAGTGGTATGAGTGGTTAGGAAAATAGAGACGGCTATGAAGAAGAAAGGGGTGCAAAACAAAAACTGAATGAAATATGTAAGGAGAAAATACCACTCTGGACACAGAAATAAATATAAAGTTAGCGCTTTCGTTTATAAAATATATAAACTTCTTCAGACAAAAGTATACAGGAAATAAACCATTTAAATAAACATTCAAGAAGTGACATTTCCCATTCAAAGAAAAAAGTCACAATAAAAGTCCCATTAAACATCAAAATAAAAGACATGCCTCAAAATAAGGTATCCAACTACCCAATGGACCCATTGTTTATTTAAATGGTTTATTTCCTGTATACTTTTGTCTGAAGAAGTTTATATATTTTATAAACGAAAGCGCTAACTTTATATTTATTTCTGTGTCCAGAGTGGTATTTTCTCCTTATATATTTCATTCAGTTTTTGTTTTGCACTCGTTTGTCTGTGGCATTATGGAGAATTGTATTGCTACTGGGTCACAGCCGTTATTTGAATCTACAGATTCACCTTCTAACAACCATTCATCTAATGTTGAATCTGGTGTATCTAGCAGCTATGGGAAACTCACAGCGTTGATTGAACTGTTGACACAACGCGTTGACTCCTTGGCAAGCCAAGTTGCAGGAGTTTTGCCTCGTGTACCCGGAAGTGCTAGCAACAGCTCTCAAAAGGATTTACCATCGCAGCCTGTGGCTACAACTTCAAGGGTTGCCCTAGGATCGCAGGATCGGGGTTTTACAACTACAAACACCTCTAACTCTACTCCATTGCCTTGTTCTGGTAACCGGACATCCAGTGGAAATGTCGTGAATGCTAATTTCGTGAACAACAAATGTGATAACTTTGTAAGTACTGTTTCAGCTTTGCCCTGCTTGAATGACTGGCTTAAAGAGCCGGCAAGCTTTTTAAACAAAGTTACTGTAGAAACACATGCAGGGCATTCTTGTGAGAACGAGAACACCATAATTAACAACTTAAAAATATTTGACATTAAATTGTTTAAGTTTAAAAAGCTTCAGGTTGAAATTCAGTATCTTACTGAATGTATCAAAAGGAAGCAGGTCCCAAAGGGACTTCGACAGTGGCGTTTTCCCACTGGTATTATTTTAAACTCTACGTTCCACAAAGAATTGTTGAACTTATTTGACCAACAAGGACTTGAATTCATTGAATGTTTGTTAAAAAATTATCAGAAGCAAATAGACTGTTTACAGAACGAACTAACAGACTTGGATAATGCTATCAGGTCGGACAAGGATTTTCAAAGATACAAATTTGACTTTTTACGCATTCTAGTTTAGATAATGCATTGAACAAAATTAGAGAGAATAAAATTAAAAAATTGAACAGGGATTTGCTAGCATATAACAAGGGTTTGGCTTAACCCTTGCCCCCTTCTAACCCTGTGAATGATGTAAGGAATAGTTCAAGTGTAATTGTTGATGTTTGTGGCGATGATTCTCATTTTGAACTTGATAATAATTGTATTGACCACAATAATGTTGACAGTACGAATAGAAATGTCGGCTCTCCGGTTAGAAGGAGTGAAAGGCTAGCTAATAGGAATGCCAATAGTGATTCTAGTTCTAACTTTCACCAACAGCAGGGTTTTCAGAACCAGAGGAATTCAAACAACGCAGGGCAGCAACGTGCCCCTCGTTTTCAGAATCAGAAGAAAAGGAAGTTTCAGAACAGGAGGAAGAGATAACCTCTTTGGGTCCTCGTGGTGAAATTTCAGTTGGGACTCTTAATGTTGTAGATTCTGTGACTGTTATAACTAATGCTACCAAGGACTTTAAAATTTTTAATTATTCCTCTTTTGAACCTGATCCATTGCTTGTGGACATTTTGGCAAAAGGTCTTTCATTCGTTCCTGCATTTAGGAGTAATATTGCTAGGTCCTTGATTGACCTAAAGACTTTTACTAGAAAATTAAATTTGAATGTGATGTTTGCTAATACTCCTAGTCTTATTAAAGATTTCAAAGTGGCTAGCATTTTTAACCCACCCTTACATCCTTCTATTTCACTATTTGAAAAAATTTGTGAGAATGACTTTAGAAGTTTATTTAAATGTACATTATCCAGTTAATTCTTTGGATGACAATCTTACTTTAGAGGAAAAAGATGCTTTGAATAGCCTAAAGTTTGCTAACATACGAATATGTAAACCAGATAAAGGGGGTGGTTTGGCCTTTATGGATAAGGCTGATTATACAACTAATATGTTGTTTGTTTTGGACAGTGCAGCTTATGTATGTGTTTCTCTTAATGAAATTAATGGAGCCTATCGTAAACTTAAAGGTTTCATTAATGACTTATTCATTGAAGGCCGCATTGACATTGATTTATTTAATTTTCTTAACATTACACACCCAGTTATTCCAACATTATTTGGGTTGCCAAAAGTCCATAAGAATTTATATAAACCCCCTTTTCGTCCAATTATCGATGGTAGACAATCTATCACTTATGGGTGTGCCAGATTCATTGACTAAACTAAAAGATTTACTAAAAAATCAAAAACAAATTTGCAAGGATTCCTGGGCTTTTTTGGATTCTTTTAAATAGTTTTCCTTTTGATGAAGATTTAATTTTTTTTACCATCGATGTTTGTGACCTGTACACTTGTATACCACAAGACCTTGGATGTGAATGGGTTAGGGATTTTATGTTGGACCAGAAAATGGATGGGCATGTTATTGATTTGGTCATATACTTACTGGAACTTGTTTTAGCTAACAATTATTTCCTTTTTGAATCTAAATTCTATTTGCAACAAACAGGTGTAGCCATGGGATCTCCCTGTGGTGCAACCTTTGCCAACAAAGTAATGGCATTTTGGGAAACACATTTTTTATTTAAAGACCCTGTTTTCCAGAGTAAGGCTGCTTTATATACCCGTTATTTGGATGATATTTTTATTCTTTGGAAGGGTGATAGACATTCCGCAGCATCATTTATTGAAAAAGTTACTGATTTTACTGATTTCTTGGATTTCACTTGGGACTTTCAGGAAAAAGAGACTTCATTTTTAGATGTAAGATTAGTCAAAAAATTTGTTTTACACACATTTACATCTAGGATTTTTCGAAAACCCACTTACTCAAATGCATTCCTCCATTTTTCTAGCTGCCCACCCCTTCCATCAGAAGAAGGGAGTTGTTAAGGGACAACTAGTTAGGGCAGCTAGGATGGTAACTTTAGATGAAGATTTTTTGGATGAGTGTAGTTTATTAAGGGACATGTTTATGAAAAGAGGTTACCCTATTAACTTATTGGATGAACTCATTTTTGAGGTTACATCTAAAAGGACATATGGTTACTTCAAACCAATTCTAAGTTATGTTATTTCATCTGGAAATGAGAATCTTGAGTGTGTTAATTATTTTATGGATCCACCTAACACACTGATTCCTTCAACACAGCAATTTGAGCATGAAAATAACAATAACTTTGGAAATTTGGGTTTTATTACCACTTTTTCTAAGGATGCTCCCTTCTTGAGGGATATCATTTTCAAGAACTGGTACTTTTTAGTCGAGGATAGTACAACAAGAAATTATGTGGGTGAAAGGCCTCTTGTAATTTAAAAAAAAAGGTAGTAACTTAAAAACTATCCTTGAAACAGTAAATTATAAATGTCACCACCCACATTGTGGGATGTTTAAATGTGGATCATGCCGTTGGTGTAAGTTTATATGTGTTACCAACATGTTCATGATCAATAAGAAAAAATATTACTTAACGGATAAATACAACTGCAACACAAGAGGGGTGGTCTACTTGGCATTATGTCAGAATTGCCCGTCTTTTTATGTTGGCAAAACTGATAGGGTTTTTAAAAATCGAATTTATGAACATTTTTACGCCATTTCTAAAGCAAATATTACAAATGCCCTGGCTAGACATATTTTGGCCTTTCCCACACATGAATTTTGTTTTTTTAATTATTGATAGGGTTGTTGAAAACATTAGGGGAGGTCCGACTTCCTTGCAACTTGAGGAGAAAGAACTTTTATGGCAACTGAAGTTGAACGCTTCAATTTCACCTGGATTGAATGACACTATTTCTATCATGAGTGTTTTGAAACTGATGTCTTTATGTAGATAACATTTATTATTGTATTTTTGTAGTCAATTATTTAAATATTCTAACTTTTATATATATTTTATGCATATATTTGTAGTGTTTAGGATTTTATTTAAAGTTTTGTTCAATGGGTCCATTGTGTAGTTGGATACCTTATTTTGAGGCATGTCTTTTATTTTGATGTTTAATGGGACTTTTATTGTGACTTTTTTCTTTGAATGGGAAATGATGTCACTTCTTGAATGTTTATTTAAATGGTTTATTTCCTGTATACTTTTGTCTGAAGAAGTTTATATATTTTATAAACGAAAGCGCTAACTTTATATTTATTTCTGTGTCCAGAGTGGTATTTTCTCCTTACATATTTCATGAAGAAGAAAGGGTTTAAAAAGTGATGGAGGTATTCTAGAGATTTAAGGAAAGAGGAGGGAAATATAATTATTGGGTGGAGTACAGATTATGGAGTTTAAGAAGGATGGCTGTAGGTGGGAGGAGTAATGGGGGGGGAGCTGGTATTGGGTAATTAGACTGAGATGGTGGGGTAAGATGGGAATAAAGCTAGGAGTACTGGGGGCGGGTGGGAATTGGGGGTAGGGTAGGGGAGCGGAGCGAGCCCGTAGGGTGAACGGAGCAGGAAAGAACACTAGAGGTGAGTATGGCAGTAAAAGTATCAGCAAAGAGCAGTTTAAAGGCTGTAGTTGGAAGGTATGAGCTAAATATTTCCAGCCAGAAAATGAAGGCCGCCTTTACAGAGGGTAGTTTAGCAGGGGGGAGAAGATATTTACAGTCTAAGGATGTTAACTCACAACCAACTGTTTGTGAAAAAAATAAAACTTGGGATTATAAAGAATATCTAGGATTTATATTGGTAGATGCTGCCACCTCAGCCACCACTGTCTCTCCTGGCCCTCACTTCCCAGATTAGCAGCAGTCTATAAAAGTGCAGTTATGATACTGCTGAATCTTCAGGCAGGTCAGCAGCATCTGCCTTGCGTAGATACTCTTGGCTTCATCTTCAACCCCTGCCTGATGACTTTAGGGCAAATCTTATTGATGCACCTGTGGACAGTAACAGCATTGTTTGGCTCTAAATTAGCAGACCTTTTCAAGTCACTGCAAAAAGGTAAAGAAATGCAGAACCTTAAACACTTGCTGGTCTCCCCCATACGAAAGTTTCATAGAAGCTATCCAGCTAAAGCCCACTTTATAAGGAAAAACTCTCGTCCTGCTGCTCCTTCAAGGCCTAGGAAGCCTACAAGGAAACAACCTTCTCCAGCTAGAGCATCTCCATCCTCTACCCAGAGACCTCACTTAACAAGATAGGGCAGATAGCATCTGGCTACCTGCCTTCCTTGCGTTCCCCCCTCCTTACCTCTGTCAGCCTGCCTCTCTCACTGCCTCCCTGTGTTGACCAACATCACGTCAGACAAGTGGATCCTATCTATCCTCCAGAATGGCTATTTCATGTCTTGGCTCTCCTTCCCAAAACGAAAAGGGACCCCACAACCTCCTTCACAACAGTTGCACGTCATGCAACTGGTACTGCAAACTCTACTGGGTCAGGGCACCATCGACTCTGTTCCCTCAGTCGCAAAAGGCAAAGGCTTCTACTCCAGGATCTTCCTGGTCCCCAGGAAGGACAGACCCTAGAGACCTATTCTAGACCTCTCCCATCTCAACCTATTCCTAAAGGTTCCTCCCTTTAGGATTTTGACCCTACCCAACCCTCTTTCCTCTTCTGCTTCCACAAGGGTTCATGGCCACATTAGATGTAAAGGATGCTTATCTCCACATCCTCATAAAACCTACTTACTGGAAATACCCGAGATTCTTGGTGGACTCTTCTCACTTTCAGTTCTCTGCCTTGCCATTTGGGCTCTTCCACTTCACCCCAAGTTTTCACAAATTGCCTGGCCCCAGTGATTGCTTATTGCAGGACAAAGGGAATATAGATATTCCCTTACGTGAATGACATGTTGATCCAGGCAAGCAGAAAGGAGATCATAGAGTGGCACATCCACATTGTAGTGTCTCTTCTACAGTGCTTGGGATTTCAATTAAACTTCCCCAAATCGCATCTCCAGCCAACCCAAGACATTGTCTTCCTCGGGTGCAGAATGCACTCAGACCTCATGGAAGCATGCCTCCTGCCCCAAAAGATGGAAACCTTGACAGAACATCTACTTCTGGTCCTCCAATCCGTAGATTTGAGAGCAAGGCAGTTCCACAGAATCTTGGGCTACATGGCAGCCATCATCCCCATGCTACCTTTAGCAAGACTGCATATGAGAAAGTTACAGTGGTATCTTCGGTCAGTCTGGACACAGTACTCCCATCCTCTGGAGCACAGGGTGCCCCCTTCTTCCTTACCTGAAAAAAAGAAATAAAGTGGTGGTTGGCGTAAGTGAACCTCAATCCAGGTATTCCCTTCCAACCACCTCCACGCACACAGGTCATGCACACAGATCCCTCAGACTTGGGCTGGGGAGCAACCCTGAGCTATCGAAGGGTGCAAGGCCTGTGGCCAAAACCTCAGAAACTAGAACACATCAATGTTCAAAAGATGAGGGCAATTCTTCTGGCTCTTCAGGTGTTCCTACCTGTCCTCCAGTCAGACTCCTTGAAAATTACACAGACATCATCACTGTATTGTGGTATCTTAACAAGCAAAGAGGAAACAAGTCATATCTCCTTTGCAGACCAGCCCTTCTGGTATGGGAACTGTTTTATTTATTTATTTACAGAACCAAATGAAGCCAGCAACCAAGATGGATCCAATAAAAAATATTTAATGCTGATTAAACATCAAAAAAGCTCACAGACCGGTTTCGGCTGGCAAAAAAGCACAGCCTTCTTCAGTGACAAAAAACACAGAGTCAATTAATCCAACTTAAATAGTGCTTCAACAAATCCCATTGGTTCAATTAAAAATGTTCATTTAATCCAGGTGAAAAAAGAGCACCTAGTCTGGTAATCCATTTCTTTTCTTTTGTATCTAACATTGAGTGCCATCCTGTTTTATTAAATTTGATACCCTTAATCACATCAATCACCATAAAAGAAAAATTAGCAGTGTGATGTTTTAAAGTATGTTTGTACAATGCATTATTTATTTTCGTATTTTTGATATTGCTCATATGTTCAGATATACGTAGTCTTAAAGGACGAGATGTTTGACCAACATAGAACGAGCTGCAATTGCATGTAGCTAAATAAATGAGCCATTCGCTACTACAATTTGCAAAAAATGAAATATCATAGACCTTTGAGCAATTCCTGCTAGAGAATTCCTTGGATTTAACAATTTTACAACAGTTACTGCAATGACCACAGGGAAAACACCCCACCAAAGGTTCCCCTGTAATAGTTGTTTGTGAGAATTGTCCAGCACTGGCCTGATGTGTATGTTTATAATGATTAAAACATGAGGCTAAATTCCTGCCCTTGCGAAATGAGAATAGACATTTGTCAGGTAATACATCTGCTAATTCTGGTAGACTTAAACAAAATATTCCAATTCCTTTGAACACTATTCATGAGTACATCTGAATTCCTAGCATATGTGGTTAAAAACCTGATTGGCTGTGAGGTCCTCTGATCCCTAAGTTTGTAAGTTAACAGCTCCTGCCTGGATAAGGTATTAGCCCAATTGCTGGCCCGCAAAACATGTCCCATAGAATATCCCCTTGCATGAAATCTGTTAGTTAGATCATACCTATCTTCTTGAAAAGTCTCCTCCTGAGAACATATCCGCCTCAGACGTATAAACTGTGATTTAGGTATGTTTTTAGCAATATGTGGAGGATGAAAGCTGGATGCGTGAAGGACTGTGTTGTATTCAGGATATTTCCTGAAAACCTGTGTACTGAGAGTATCATCTGGTTGTCTTGTTATTAGCACATCCAGAAAAGTTATTGTGTCAGCATGATAATTGACAGTAAATTGTAAGCCCCAAATATTATCATTTAGATATGACACAAATTCAGTTAAATAATCCACATCAGCCCTCCACACCATCCAGCAATCATCCAAATACCGCCTCCAGATATCAATTTCAGGAAGGTAAATATTATGGCTACTATTATAGATGATATGTTCCTCAATATAGGCCATAAACAAGTCGGCATAAATAGGAGCAAATGATGCTCCCATAGCTGTTCCTTTAGTTTGCCAAAAGCAAATGTCCTGATAGAAAAAAACATTATTAGTAAGTACATGCTTTGCGAGACCAACAAGAAAGGAATTAAAATCTTGTTCATACAAATGGGCAATATTGAGCCAATGAGTTAACGCTTCAAGCCCAACCTGATGTGGAATATTCGTATACAGGGAACTGACATCAAGTGTACACATCAGCCAACCAGGTTCCAATTGTGCATCAGATATGATGTGTAGGAATTCGGTCGTGTCTTGCAATCGAGAACGAACAAAAGACAACAAAGGCTTAAGGTGTCTGGTCAAAAACAAGAATAATGGTTCTGTGAGATAACCTTGGCCAGAAACAATAGGCCTACCTGGGGGATGAACAGGATCTTTGTGAATCTTAGGAAGAAAATAAATGTATTGATTGATAGGATCCTGAATAGTAAGTTGTTCTAATGTAGAAGTGGTTATGAGGCCAGTATCTCTGGCACTAATAAGAAAATCATCAATCTGTTTCTTAAACCTATGCGTGGGATTTAAACACATTTCAGCATAGTACCGTTTATCAGAAAGTTGTCTCCTGGCCTCCTTGTCATAATCTGACCAGTTCATAACCACAACTGCCCCACCTTTATCTGCTGAAATAATAACCAAATCCTTGTTACCAAAACATATTCATATTTCATATTGCTAAAAACATACCTAAATCACAGTTTATACGTCTGAGGCGGATATGTTCTCAGGAGGAGACTTTCAAGAAGATAGGTATGATCTAACTAACAGATTTCATGCAAGGGGATATTCTATGGGACATGTTTTGCGGGCCAGCAATTGGGCTAATACCTTATCCAGGCAGGAGCTGTTAACTTACAAACTTAGGGATCAGAGGACCTCACAGCCAGTCAGGTTTTTAACCACATATGCTAGGAATTCAGATGTACTCATGAATAGTGTTCAAAGGAATTGGAATATTTTGTTAAGTCTACCAGAATTAGCAGATGTATTACCTGACAAATGTCTATTCTCATTTCGCAAGGGCAGGAATTTAGCCTCATGTTTTAATCATTATAAACATACACATCAGGCCAGTGCTGGACAATTCTCACAAACAACTATTACAGGGGAACCTTTGGTGGGGTGTTTTCCCTGTGGTCATTGCAGTAACTGTTGTAAAATTGTTAAATCCAAGGAATTCTCTAGCAGGAATTGCTCAAAGGTCTATGATATTTCATTTTTTGCAAATTGTAGTAGCGAATGGCTCATTTATTTAGCAACATGCAATTGCAGCTCGTTCTATGTTGGTCAAACATCTCGTCCTTTAAGACTACGTATATCTGAACATATGAGCAATATCAAAAATAAGAAAATAAATAATGCATTGTACAAACATACTTTAAAACATCACACTGCTAATTTTTCTTTTATGGTGATTGATGTGATTAAGGGTATCAAATTTAATAAAACAGGATGGCACTCAATGTTAGATACAAAAGAAAAGAAATGGATTACCAGACTAGGTGCTCTTTTTTCACCTGGATTAAATGAACATTTTTAATTGAACCAATGGGATTTGTTGAAGCACTATTTAAGTTGGATTAATTGACTCTGTGTTTTTTGTCACTGAAGAAGGCTGTGCTTTTTTTGCCAGCCGAAACCGGTCTGTGAGCTTTTTTGATGTTTAATCAGCATTAAATATTTTTTATTGGATCCATCTTGGTTGCTGGCTTCATTTGGTTCTGTGGATGATTTGGTTTCAGTTGCCGTGCAACCTTACTTCGTGCAGGAGGATTTGTTTGGTTGGTACACATTATTTATTTATTTAACATTTATTAACCGGGAAAGTCCGACTTGGAACAAAGCCAATTTTCAGCAGAGGCCCGGCGAGAAATGCTCCAGGCGCATGTCTTTGTAACTAGCCACCTCACAGGGAATTACTCAGCAGGTAGTCTACATCCCCTCTCTTCGCAACTCCCAGGCAGACTACCTGAGCAGAACCATCACAAACAACTACAAATGGATGCTTCACAGAGATGTCTTCTTGGATCTGGTCCACAAGTTGGGTATACCTGAGATAGATCTATTTGCATCCTCCATCAACAGGCAGCTTCCTGGCTTTTGCACCATAGGTAGGTACTAGGCCATCTGCCCGAAGGCATTTATAAGCCTAGCCAGAATGTGTTGGCTTTCGCCGCCCCCTTAGTTTAGTCCCCTGCGCCTCTGTCCAGCAGAGCCACTGAAGTGATCCCCGGGGTAAACTTTGTTTCCCATCCACTCGTCAAGGTTTCTTTTGAAGAGTGTTAGCGAGGAGCTCTGCATATTGTAGATTAGAATCTTGTTCCAAAGCATGGGAAGTCTCTCGGACAGGAATCTGTCCCTCCAGCATGTCCTATTTATTGCTGTGATGAGGTTGAGATCCCTAGAGCATGTGGCTTGAGGGGATAAGGTTTTGTCTAGGTGGAGCATGTCCAATTCTGGGTTGGACATGGCCTTGTATGTCAGGCAGAGATCACCTCTGAGTAGGCGGTATGCAACCGAGTACAGCTGGAGTTTCTTTAGTCGAGCTGCATAGGGCATCTGTTTGAGGCCAATGATCATCTTGGTGAGGTACTTCTGTGGTCTTTCCAACTGTTGCAGGTGTCTTGTAAGGTACATCCCAAATGGGGCGTTGTTCTCTATGATGGGTCTGATGAGTAGAGAGGCACAATAACATCTTATGATCTGGATGCGAACCCTTTTGTGATTAGGTGGGCCATGTAGAAGGATTTTCTAACCATTTTGGCAATGTGATTATCAAAGGTGAGATTACTATCTATACTTGGGTCCCCGGATCCGTTATGTTTTCTGTATTTAGGGGGCTACCACCTATGTGGTAGTTTGTGGATACTTTTGTTTTTTCCAAAGGGAATGACTATGCACTTTTTGTCATTTAGCTTGAGATCATGATTTTGACACCAGGTATCCTTCTCAGTGAGACCCTTTTGGAGGATGTCCGTGTCAGCCGGAGAGTCAATTATAGCCCCTAGTTTGCAGTCGTCTGCGAACGTGGTCAGCCATAGTCCTCCTGTGCTTGCCTGTACCTCTGAGAAGTATATGCCGAACAGGAGGGGTCCTAGGACTGAGCCCTGGGGAATGCCACTTGTAACCGGTTTAGAGTCAGACCTAGCTCCCGCAACTCACCATATGGGTTCTGTCCATGAGCCAGTTGGCAACCCATCTTATGACGTAGGGGTTTATGTTCAGGCTGGTGAGCTTGTCTATAATACCAGAATGGGGAATGGTGTTGAAGGCCTTTGCGAGGTCTGGGTAGGCTGTGGGTACCACCTTTCCCTTGTGTATAGCCTTGGTAACTGTTTCGAAGAAGTCCATCAGGTTTAGGAGGCATGATCTGTCCTTAACAAAGCTGAACTGGGTAGGGTCCAGTGTTTGGAGATTCCCAATGTCTCTGTTAATGAGTTCCATGATGATGTGCTCCATAGCCTTGCAGACCAAGCTAGTCAGGCTTTATAGGGCGATAGTTCCCGGGGTTTGTTGTGGCTCCACCTTTGTGGAGCGGAATAATAGTTGCTGTGCGCCACTCTATAGGTACGTAGCCTGTGGAGAGGCTGGGTTTGAACAGTGTGTTTAGGTGAGGGGTTAGTTAGTCTTTGAGCTCGTGTAGGATGCAGCCTGCTGTGTCCCATTGATGATGTGTTTTTGGCTATGGAGAGGGCTGTTTTAACCTGAGTGTCAGTGATTTCAGGGACTCTACATTCCTCTGGTATGGTTATGGGCCCTTTTGGGGGTGAAAGGGGGGTGAAGTTTACGCTGAACCTGTCTGCCAGGATGTTGGCGATATCAGTCAGTTCAGTGTATTTTGTGCTATTCTGCACTAACTTCGAGCAGATCTGAGCATTGCCACTTAGATTGTTGACATAGCTAAAGAATGCCTTGTGGTTATCTTTGCAGTCCTTGGCAATTTTTCTTTCGAAGCTCGCCTTGGATGATTTTGTGAAGGATCGCAGTTTCTTGCTGATACTGATCAGGGATGTCTTCTCTTCTTGGGATTTTACTCTCTTCTGTACTAGTTTCCTCCTCCTGTTGTATAGCTTGTTTATGGCAGGAGTCCACCAGACTGGTTTCCTTTTCTTGGAGGAGTGAGTCTTGGTTTTGCTTGGGGTGGCACGATCCATGCATTCTTGTAGGTGCCCGTAGAATACATTAGTAAAGGATTTTGCAGCTTAGACAGTGTTGTCCTTCAGCATGGGGGCTTTGAAACTTTCCACCTCGGTCTTAAGTAACGTGAAGTTTGCTTTTGAAAAGTTTTTCATGGTGGTTTCCTTGTCAGGTGATGGGGGCGGAATGTGGATATCCAAAATGATTTGTTTATGGTCAGATCTAACCAGCGAGTGGTTGACCTCCTGCCCATATTGATGATGACCAGGTCCAATATGTTGTCACCTCTGGTGGGAGTGTTGACCAGTTGAACCACGGCGTTTGAGTTCATAAATTCTAGGAAACATTGGGCAAGGGAGTTAGTACTTGAGTAGTTCTCCCAGTTAATGTTTGGGTAATTGAAATCACGTAATATTTAGGGTGTTTGGTAGGGCCTTTGTTTCCCAGTGTTTCCAGAAATGCAGAGTGGGGGTCCTGAGACATGGTGGGTGATCTGTAGCAAGCTACAATTTGAATTGCAGTTTTGCTCGTTGTTAGTTGCACGTGGTTGATCTCTGAAGCATTGTGCTGTGCCACTAACCTGGAGGTGTGGGTATCCTTGATGAATATGGTTACGCCGCTGCCTTTTGTATTTCGGTTCGGGTTCTGTGGCCGAAATGTATGGTATGAGTTGTAGCCTGGCAGTGCTGGGGTGCCGTCTGGAGCCTTAAACCAGGTTTCTGTTACTGCACATATATTGATTTTTCTCCATACTGAGGAGTGCCTCGAGTGCGTGCATTTTGAGATTTAGACTTCTGGCATTGAGTAGCATTACCCTCAGTTTTTTGTTACTTGTGCTATTTACGGCAATGTGTTTGTCTTGATCCTTGCCTAAAAAAGGCACTATGGGGGTGGCAAGAGCCTTGGCCAGTATTCGAAAGCCTAAGGGTGACAGGTGCACACTGTCTCTAGCAAAGCAGCATGGCTTGTAGAGCATGTCATCCCAGGCGGACAGACACTGGATCCCCTTTGAATCCACCAGAAACTTAGCCAATTGTTGAAATCGAGAATTTTTTCTTTATACCGTAGTATCATTCTTGGTGAGGGCAGGATGCTACTCAGGGTCAGGGTCATACCAGCCTGTGCTACGTGATCAGAGAGCTCTTCCATGTCTCTCTTCATGTAGTCCAAGGAGGTACAGCTCAGGTCATTCACACCAACATGGACAATGACCGAGTCATATTTGTACTTGTTCTGGAGTGACCTGGGTTCTTGTGTTATGTGGCGGATCCTGGCACCCGACAGTTATTCAAGCTAGTGAGTGGGACGTCAGTGTGCCTGACTATAGAGTCACCTATTACTAGTATGTTGGACATGTTATTTTGCCTTAAGGGCTGTGATTGCATGGCGCACTGGTTTTATGAAGTATGTGTTTCATGGTTTGTGTTGGGGGGGTGGAGGTTGCTTGGATGTTTGCTTTGGATGTATCTGTTGCTTTTGCAGAATTTTATTTAGACCTTCTGAGTATGTTTTCATGTATTTGTGCTTTTTGCCAGTGCTAGTTTAATGGGTCTATGTGAGACTGGTGGTGTGATGCAAGTATTTCCCTTCTCCTCTTGACTGTCTGATCCAGTCTTGGGTTGAGTGAACCTAGCCTCCAGTTTGTCTGTATAATTGCATGCCTTGCATGTATTAGTGTTTGGTGGTAGGAGGAGAGGGTTGTCTGTGTACATGTGGTGGTTGTAACATTGCCTCAAAATGCCCAGATTCACCAGTTGGACTGGAGTACACCTGAAACTGCCCTTTGAACATGCCTGGATAGGTACAGTGAACTGTTTTACTGGATGGCTGGTAAGGTCGAATAGAGAGCCTTGTCCTTCTGTACAGTACAAGAGGGTCTTATGCTAGGGTTTATAAGTGCTTGCTATGAGCTTTGAGCAAGTGACGGGCTGAGAAATGAATGGCTTGAGTGCTTAAGTTGAAATTTTATCTAGCTCCAAGGGAAAAAATGAAGAGGATACCAGACCCGCAGGCACTGACAACAGATGCCATCTCAATCTCCTGGAAGGGGAAATATCTGTATGCCCCCCCTTCCTGCTCATTCAGAAGTTCCTGCTGAAAATCCAGCAGGACACTCCAAATATCTTGTTGGTGACTCAGTACTGGCTGAGACAGCACTGGTTCCCCCTAATCCTACAACTGTCCAAGGGCAATCACCACAAGTTACCCCCAGAGTGGACCTCCTCACACAACAGAAGGGATCCCAGATTCACCCACATTGGCAGCTTCTGCACCTCACCCTGCGGTTGATAGGATTCTGATCCCCTTCAGACACCTTTACACTAAGGACGTGCTCAAATGTCCAGCAGGAGGCCAGGAAACCAAATACTAATAAATCCTACCTTTCTCAGTGGAAAAGATTCACTTTATGGTGTCACAAAAGACAGCTGGACCCACTTTCTAGTGAGCCCCCTCTTGTCCTGTCTTACCTGTGTGAGCCATTGCAGAATGGTTTGGCTTATTCTTCCATCAAAGCTCATGTGTCTGTAATTTCAGCATGTCTTCCTCTGGATCCCCTACTAGCATCCAGACTCCCTTCTGAGCTCTTCCTTAAGGGGGTACTTCACCTCAGACCTCCCAGGAAACCATCTCCTCTTCCTTGGGAGCTTAACAACTATGTTCTGGAAAAGCTTACGCTCCCTCCCTTTGAGCCAGCAGACAAAGCTTCTCTGAAATATTGCACATGGAAAACTACTGCTAGTGGCCCTGACCTCAGCCAGAAGAGTATCATAGTTGCAAGCTCTTATGGCTATTCCTCCTTTTATAGTCTTCCGCAAGGACAGGGCTACCCTTAAAACTTAACCCATCCTTCATGCCCAAGGTGGTGAGTGACCTGTCCCATAACCAGGCTATACACCTACCTACAATTTTTTCCACAACCCACAGGGGAACAGTGAGAGAGTACTGCACTCCCTGGATGTGCACTGATCACTCAGGTTCTGCCTTCATAAAGTCAATCAGAAAGGCTGACCAGCTTTTTGTTTCCTTCCAGCCTAGAGCTCTGGGGAAGGCAGTATCCAAACAGACCATATCTGCCTGGATCTCCAAGGCCATCAGCTTTTGCTACAAACTCCATGGTAAATCTCTGCAAGGTGCAGTTAAAGCACACTCCACCAGAGCTATGGCCCACTTCTTTAAGGGTCTAGATACCTCTACTATCTTAGAGGCAGCTGCTTGGTCTTCAATTTACACCTTCACCAAAGACTACATACTAGACCACATTTCTAGATCCAGGGCAGGGTTTGCCAGGGCTATCCTTCATGGATTCCTGGAGTCTGCTTCTAGACCACCTCCCAATCACAGTGAGCTTTGGCACTCACTCATATGTAAAATACTGCAAGCATTTGTCAGAGTTGCAGGGGCATCTCTGCTATCCCTCCTTATCTGGTTTTCCATCAAAACAGTGTGTCCCTCAGACTGGACCCTTCTTTTCTGCCTAATGTGACATCAGAAAATAAGTTGAATCAGTCCATCCATCAGTCAGTCTTTTTTCCCGAATTTTATAACTGATGAATATCTTATGTATTGCCTTGATGCTCATAGGCAATTGAGGTCCTAACTGGATAAAACAAGTCCTTTAGAAAATGTAATCAACTGTTTGTCTAATTTTAAAAGTCTTGGTTGGGCGCTCCTGTTTCCAAGGTCACGTTCTCCAAATGGCTTTCACTATATTTCCTTTGGGTATGGTTTGAAGGGAAAGTTGTTGCATCTCAAACCCAAAGATCATTCTGGCAGAGGTATGGATACTGCTACAGTCTCTCCCCCCCCCCCCCGAGCTGCTTTGGATGACCCTTGTGCAGCTGCAACTTGGGTCATCACACCTCTGTGTCCCACTACAAAGTAGATGTCCAGTCCAGGTCTATGGTTTTGTTTGGTTCCACCATATTGCTCAACATCATTCCATGAGACCTCCCTTTGGTGTTGCGTTACTGGAGACTCTGTCCCGTAGGTTGACTCCAGACAGAAAAGACACCATCAGATATGAAAGCTATGTACTTGCATAATGATAGAGCTGTGATGTCCATTTCTGTCAGGTTCAACCTTTCCACCTCCCACCTCTGCCTTTTTGGCTATTCCGTTACCTCAGAATGATTGACTAGGGAGCCCGCATTCTTTTTCTTTCTTTGGGTCCTTGATCTTTTGGTGGTCTACCCCTGAGGTCTAGGTCTGAGAGTTGAGAGCGAGAAAAGGTGGTAAACTAGATCTGAGGTAGGTGTAGTGAGGTGGGGGGATTATGGGTAGAACAGGCGGAGCTCTTAGCTGGAGTCATAGAAGTTGGCCAGCATTGGATTGGAGTTGAATCCAAAAACCCACAGGTTGGACCAGAGAAAAACAGACAACCTGGGTCTCTCATTATGGTGAGTACATAACTTTCATTTTTATTCCCATATTTTTCCAATAAGGGAAAGTACATGCTACATCTTTTGGATGTGCATCGTCGGCTCAGGTTTTATTTGCACCATGCTGAGAGTATTAGGAAGACTGACCGCTTCAGTCCTCTTTAGTTAAATAGGAAAAAGGAATTTTGAAAGTGACTTACAAGATGGCTATCTGACTGCATTTCTGATGTGTATAAGGAGAAGGGTTTGACTCTGCCTGGTACTCCCAATGCTCATTTTACTAGGGGAGTTGCTATTTCTGCAGCATATTTTTTCCAGAGTACCTGTTGATGAGATTTGTGCAGCAGCCACATTATATCATTTACATACATTTATGTTTCACTACAAACTAGACTTTTGCAGTCTAGGTCCAGAATATCTTTTTTTTTATTCATTCTTCAGAATATCCTTCCATGAGACCACTGAAGTTTAGGGTAGCTGGGGACTCTGTCACATCAGTTGAGGATGGACAGAAGAGACAACATTGGATACAAAAGTTACATACCTAACATAACAATAGATCTATGTTGTCTGCTTCTGTCCTCAACTTTCTCTCCATCCATCCTCCCACCAGATTTCACTTTTACAATTTCTTGTCTCTGCAGTGATGGCACTGATGGCACTGGAGCCTTGTCATGTTACAGCTATGATCTGTATGCCAAGTATACCTTTATGCATTGCAGGAATTTTTGCTTCGTAGGGGTTTAGATGTCCCTTCTGTAGTAAGAAGCCAGACTCAGTCTGAGGTATTTCACTATATTAAGAGTGAGGAATCCTGGGTAAGGGGAGGAGCCTGAGCCTTGGATCAAAAAGTGTGTAGAGTGGCTGATATCGGAGCTGATCGGATCCAAAGACCAATCAGTTGAAGAGGATGGAGGCAGACGGCATGGGTCTACCTTGACCATTATTGGTCTTTCATGTATTTTTTGCATAGTTCATAAGAACCATATAAAATTATAGCCCAAGTTCATACAAATAACTATCATAAAATTCCTGGTCATCTTCCCCTCCAAAATCATGTCCGATTTCAGCCTTACACTGTCACAGCTTACTTCTGTCTTTCTACAGCAACTCGGGTAGATGGCTGATAACTTTAAATTGTTTTTTCTATTGGTCACACTGTTAATTGGTAGAATCAGTTTGGGTTCAGAATAACTGATTTCCAAATCTCTGGGGTAAGAGTGCAGGCATATTAGTGTTGAGCAGTACATGACATTACTGATCACTTTGACACCATTTTGGATCCTCTAGCTTATCTGATTTTTTATGGTACATTTTGGATCATTTTTCACTGACCATTATTTGAGCTGTCCAGCATATCAACTTGAACGTGATACATGAAGATATTGTGAATTTTGATTGCCCTAGTTGTACTTGTATTCATGCAAATATTAATTTCAGTACAAAATTGTTACTGTATTAAGAATGGAATATTTGTCAAACAACAAAACTAAGTACATCTTAAAAATACAGGATCTGATGTCAGTTTTCATTTATTCCTCAACCACTGGGTTCAGATCCGACCCTCAGATCTAACTCAGCTGATACTACAGCTTGTGGCCAGCTAGAACTCTCAAGCTCCTCCCTATCCATAATGCACCAATCCCTAACATACCTCTGATCTCTTTTGCCGCTTTCCTGTTTAGATGTGATCAGTTTTAATCTTGAGCTTTTTGGATTAAACATAATGCACCAATCCCTAACATACCTCTGGTCTCTTTTGCCGCTTTCCTATTTAGATGTGATCAGCTTTAATCTTGAGCTTTTTGGATTAAAATAAGTGAATTCTTATCAATAAGATCTTTTTTTTTTTTTTTGATTTTTCTATATATCCTCTTATACTGTTTTACTAGTATATTGTAATTACCTTTGCTGGTATTACTGTTCTCTTTCTTAATCTACAGTTTTTGTAGCTTTTATATGTTTATTTCTTTGTACCATTGTTGATACTTGCTTTCCTTTTATTCTTTTCTTTCCCTACCCAAATAAAAATTATAAAAATAATAAAAATATAGTACATTTAGTCTCATATTTCTCACTTAATTCTCAAAATGTTGGAGAAGAGTTTTAGAAAATGTAAAAAAAATGTGGTCATAAGCTGCCTTACTCTGATGCACATGACCTTTGTATATATTGCTTGGGCCCTGAACATCTCAACGTTGATTGTGACATTTGTAAGAGTTTTAATCCGTGTACATTAGAAATTAGCTTATTTTAAAAGAATGGCTTCCAACTTATTTTCAGAAGCCTTGTCTGGGGCTCCCCCACACCCAAAGCATCTTCCAAGGATACTTCTAAAATGTCCCCAAAGAAGTTGGGTTCTTCCACCCCATCATCCTCTGAGCCTCCTTCAAAGAAATCCAGACCAGATCTAAAGCCTTCCAGATAAGAGAAGTCTTCTGCCTCGCCTAAAACCTCTTCAAAACAGAGTTCTTCGGCTCCAAACATTCTACCCCTGGTCCGATATCCCCTGTCTATTAACCCAGTTCCTTCAAGACTGCCATCTCCCTTCCTCGAGAGGTGAAGGTCCAGATCGCCATCTATTGTTTCATCTCATTCTTCCAAGAGTCTTATGGAAGCCTACATGGATAGAATGATGAGGAATGACCATGCAAATTCAGATGGGGGTTCTCCCAATTATGACCCCTTCTGGTCAGGAAGGCTTAGCTTGATCTACCTCTCCAGTTATGGCTTCTTCTCCGATTTGACACTTCGTTTCATGCTGAGAACATCTGGTTCAGATTTTGTTGTCCTTGCATCTGAAGTTTTCTCTGAGTGTACTGGCTTTTATGAGTTCAAAGCCAAGTGGCTCTCAGTACCATAGCATCCCTGTCGGATCTGAGGTGTTGTAGAAGACTCTGAAGTTTTCGGAGCAGACTCTGCCCCTCCACAGCTCTGCTTCAGCCTCTGCCTCAGGTGCATTGCCTTCGGGGTAAATGGAGCCAGTGGTACAGAGGCATGGCTTCTCTGGTCATTGGCTTTCTTCTCCCCAGGACAGTTTGCTTTCAAGATAGTTGAGTGTGTTCTGTCTCGGCAGGACAGAGGGTCTCTGCTCCCTCAGATCTACCTTCCACATCCCCTGTGTTTTTCCATCACAAGCCTTCGACAATCTACTCCACAGAGACAGCCAGTCATAACCCTCCAGACTACTCAGCAGGGTATTATCCTCTTTTCCGATACTTCCTTGGAACATCCCACCAAAGAACTACCCCAGAAGAGAAAGTGCAAAAGGAGGCACTTAGATTTCCCTCAGGAATCTATCACAGAAGACACAGGTTTGTATGAAAGGGAAGGATCCCCCAGATCACCACCTGAAGATGTCTCATTTGGAGACATTCTGGAGATCCTCGAAGAATGGGGTGGTTGGTCCTCCCAAAACCCTTCTCTGGAGGAATCAGTGTTTCCTGGAAGCATTTGCATCTGGCCCAGTCTACCTCCTGGGTGACTCTGCACACGAACGAGCTCACTGATTTGATCTCTCAGCAGGTGTGGAAGGTGTGTCCCCAATAGACCAGATTGAATTCTAGCACCTCTGCAGGAAGGGAATGTGGTGGTCACGAAAAATGAACTTGTGGAACAAAGTTCCACTGTCCATTCCTCTTATAGAGAGTCCAAGGGTTTGGACAGGTTCGGGAAATGTGTCTATGCTTCAGCGACCTTTGCTCTTAGGTCACTGAACTGTTTGGCACAGTTTACAAGGTTACAAAGAGATTTGATAAAGGAGCTATTAAATCCTCTTTTGTGGATCACTACTGCAGAGAGTCGATCTTCTGTAGCCTCACAATTGGCAACCCTTCAGTCCATCTCAAATTTATCTATGAGGCTTATCTCTCATGCAGCTGAGGGTACCTCAAGGGAGGTGGGTTCAGGCATCTCAATAAGAAGATATGCCTGGATGCACTTGTGTGATTTTGCAAAGCCTTCAAGCCTTCATTTGTCAGTGCTCCCTTTGGTAGATCTTCCTTGTTTGGCCCCAAAGTGAAGGACCCACTGTCCAGGTGCGAGAAGGATGGAAAAATTCTCTCTGCTGTAGGAGGACATTGTTCAACCCCCAAAGGACCTTTGCTAGGAACTAATGGGGGGTGGGGGCGGAAGGTGTGGTTCAAGAAAATCTCAGGTCCTATCCAAGATCCATGTGGAGATGGTTCCCCCAAAGGCAGAAGGGGAACACTAATGGAAGACGCCACCCACTCAGCATAAGTGGTCTGCAAAACCAAGGGTCTAGAGATGCCTTCTCTGATGGACCCTACCAGCGTTCCTGAAATGAGGCCCAATTGTCCCCCTCTGAAGGCAGTCAGGGGTCTCTCATCCCTGCACCCGAGAGCCTGGTTAGATATCACAAAAGACACTTGGGTGCAGAGGATTATTTCCAGAGTTTATATAATTCCTTTTTCCCTTCATCTTCACAAAGTTTCCCTTTTCCCTTTATCTTACAAAAGTTTGCCAATGTTCCACCCAGTTGGAGGAAAGGAGTAGCACTAGAAATACAAAAGCTGCTAGAAAAGAGTTATCGAAGAAGTCCCACCAGACCAGAAAGGATCCAGAACTTACTCGAGATTCTTTTTAGTGCCAAAAAAAACAATGGACTGGCGACCAGTTTTGGATCAAAACAACTTGAACAGATCATTTCAACAATCAAAGTTTCAGATGGTCACAGTTCAGTCCATACTGCCTTTTCTAGGCAAGAACGGTTGGATGTGCTCAGTAGATCTTCAAGATGCATACTATCACACACAAATGAACAGACACTCCAGAAAGTTCCCTCACTTCTTGGCTGGGGAGCTAGTCATTACTGGTTCACAGTCCTGCCCTTTGGTCTCACCACAGCCCCAGGATGTTCACCAAATGCATGGCAGTGGTAGCAGCTCACTTGAGACTGCAGTGATTCTGGGTGTTTCCGTATTTAGATGACTGTCTCATTACTGCTGTGACCCAGGCATCTGCTAACAATAGCAAGAGACAAGGTACTCCATACTTGCCCCATCCTGGTAATTACAAAAAACTACAAAAACTCTGTTACTTCAGTGAAATTCATAGGAGCACATATCAATAAAATATCTGCAACAGCGTCACTTCCCCTAAACAGAGCTCAGACTCTGAGATTCCAAATCGCAGAAATTTCAGTGGCAGAATTTCAGCCTGATTAATTCAAGTTTTTGGGTCAATGTCAGCAGTCATAATTCTTGTTTCCCTGGCAGGATATCGTATGAGAATTCTTTAGTGGATAATAACATCCCAATTGTCAAGTCTTTGTCAAAACATGTCTGTTCAAATAAGGATCACACAGACATGCAAGATATGCCTTTGGTGGTGGTTAAGGTTAAATCAGCTTTTACAAAACCATCCATTTATCCTCCCTCAATCCAAACCCACAGTAACCATGGCTGCATCCCAGATTGGGGGGGGGGGGGGCACTTCTGGGGCAAACAGTCCAAGGCACTTCGTTCCTCAGAGGAGCCAATTTGCGTATAAATCTTCTGGAGATAAGAGCAGTGCTTTTAGCATTGGAAGCCTGTCAGGATGCTCTGCCTCTAGCAACAATTGTGATAGAAAAGGACAACATGTCAATAGTTTGGTATATCAACAAACAAGGAGGAACCAAATCTTACCCCTTGTCTGAAGAAGCTCTCCGAGTGTGGCAGTGGGTGATCTCATCCAATCGCTTTCTGATAGCAATGCACATTCCTGGGAAGTCCATTGTGACATCAGACAAATTGAACAGGTCTATTCTACCTCATGAATGGTTTCTCAACAGGGTCTATATTAAATTGTCGAAATGGCATTGCAGGCAATGCCATTTTGCAGACACGTAAAGAGTGGAATGCTCAAAACAGCAAAAGCTCAGCGATCCCCCCCCCCCCAATGAAAAAAAACACTTTGCCTGAGCCATGACATTGCCCTTTACCCCACTGTAGTGATATATTTAGTTGGGGGTGGGGTGGGTTTTAACTGGCGTGTTTTGTTGGTCTACCGATATCCCCCCCAGGAAAAAAATCGGTGACCTGGGGTTTTGCTGTTTTAGCATGTTGGTTTTTACGTCTCGGCAAAACAGCATTCACTGTAATGCCGTTTTGACAATTTAATATAGACCCCTCTCAACAAAAAAAGTGACTGAGGTAATTTTCTGTCAGTGGGGCCGGCCTTGATGCAATCTTTTTGCTTCTCCCTTAAACAGCAAATTCAGCAGCCTCCTTGCCCTTATCCTCCCTCCAGGGAATCACCAAGGGATGCTGTGCTCCACAATTGGCCCTCCGGTCTTCTCTATGCTTATCCATTAACTCCCTTGATTCCCAAACTCATACAGAAAGCTGCAAGTTTGAAGAGCAAAGTCATCCTCATTGCACTTGACTGTCCTTAACATGTTTGGTTCCGCTTTCTTTGGCTTCATCTAATTTACCCACCTTGGATTCTGGATCCAATTCCAGGCCTGCTGTGCGTCAACCAACAGGCATACTTCACCTGGATATCTCAAACCTAGAGCTGACAGCATGGTTTCTCCACTAATGTTAATAGCCAGACAATCTATGCTCTCGTCTCTTGTCAGTCATATATTTTTGTCTTCCCATAAAGCTTCCACTAGGAAAATCAACAAGAGTAAGTGGAAGAGATTTGTTTGGGTGCATCAAAAAAGTATCTATCCCTTTTCAGCCACTTCTCAAAGTATACTAGAATTTTTGGCAAAAAATTTTAATGAGGGAGCTAGCTCCCTCTACTATTAAAGTTCAATTAGCAACAATATCCGGCTTTCTTGTAGGCGATGGCAAGTGTTCTTTAGCTTATGCAAAGAATTTCTAAGAGGTACTGTTTTACTTGGACCACCTTATAAAGATCCTACTCCTCCATGGGATTTGAACTTTGTTCTGCAGGCCTTAATCCATTTCCCATTTGAACCAGCTGCAAAATGTGATCTTAAATTTTTGACTTGGAAGACCTTATTTCTAGTGGCTATTACCTCTGCCAGAAGAATTTCATAACTCCAAGTGTCATCGTTTAAACCTCCTTACTTGGTTTTCCATAAGGATAGGGTGACATTAAGAACTAATCTTTTTTTTCCTTCCTAAGGTGGTGCAGAATTCAGTATCAGTCAGTCTTTGACTTGCCCATTTTCTTCCCAAAATTCTAAAACAAAGTTGAATACATGTTGCCTTTAGTAGACATTCATAGACTACTGCATTTTTGCTTGCACAGAACAAGACCTTAGAAAATGTGATCAATTATATCTTGCAGATAAAAAATTGGACAAGTCTGTCCCAAAAGTGACGTTGGTAAGCTAAATTACAGACTGCATAGCATTTGTCTATAATAAGTCAAGCATTCCCATAACAAAACCTTTAAAAGCTTACTCTACAAGATCTACGGCAACAGTGTCAGTATTTCTTTCGAGCCATTCCATGGATGACATTTGCACAGCTGCTACTTGGGCTAATCCTCATACTTTTTATTACTCATTATAAATTGGATCTGGTCTTGAGGGGAAGAGCAACATTTGGTTCAACCATGCTCAGGAATATCCTTCCTTACAGTTCACCTGGGATGTAAGGTAGCTGGGGACTCTGTCCCAGTGGTTGAAGAATGAATGAAAATCGACAGTATCAGATAAAGAAGTTATGTACTTACCGTACCGTTCCATCTGCGTTGTCCATTTTCATTCTTCTTCAGCTTCCCACAGACCAACCGCCAGCCTTTGACATCTTGGATTTCTGGAAGAATGAGATGCTATTAAGACACCACTGTGTCTTCTATAGAGCACCTGATAGTGGTTTCCTTTGTTAAGAACACTATTCATATAGTTACTATTTACATCAACTAGCAAACAGGATTTAAGGTATGTTAGGGGTTCGTACATTACGAGTAGGGAGGAGCTCAAGAGTTCTAGTTGGCCACAAGCTGTAGTATTGGCAGAGTCGAATCTGAAGATCTGCTCCAAACCCAATGATTGATAAAGAATGAAAGTGGACAACACAGATGGAGCATTATGGTAAGTACATAACTTCTTTATCACTGTTGTATGTAAATATTTCCTTGTGCTCCGGTTGTAAGTGCTGTAAGTCCGTAACCTAAGAATGCTTACAGACTTTTAAGTTACTTTCTTGGTTTGTTTGGATGTTCATCGTGCATACAGCTGCAGTCATAACAGATGGGTTCTCCTGCCGTCAGGCGGGTCCTCGGTCGGCCGAATTACAAAGTCTAGGTCCGGCGTCGGTTGTCGCCTCTTCCCTGACGTCAGTGCGACAGGGGTATAAAGGAACCAGCCGACGCCATTTTCCCCAGTCTTTCTTGCCGCGCGGTGCCCGAAGCAGAAGCAGTTCGCAAGTGCCGGTCGGCCAGCTCCTGAGATTATGAAAATTTGGAAACCGAAGTCTTCTTAAAAGCTAAGTACCCCGTTGGGGAAACTTTTCTTGCCTCAGACCGATGTCAGACAAAGTTAATAATTGTATTTCTTGTGGGAAGCAAATACCGCATAAGGATTTCCATTCCCTCTGTATTCCTTGTTTAGGCCCAGACCACGACGTCTCGGTCTGTCACTTTTGTGCTACATTCAACAAACGCACTATTAAGCGTCGGGCGGAGTTCGCCCAGCATTTTTTTGGGAAAGCATTTAACTATACTATGTCGTCGGATACTCCGACTCCAGTTTTGTCTAAAAAACGCAAAGACAAGGACCGACACTCGAGGTCCGCGGCCTCTACCGACACCACGCCAAAGCAGACTACACGTGGTCCAGTTCTCAGTGAGGCGCCTACGCAGCCCCTGATTACTGACGACACATCTTTGGCGGTGTCTCCTGTACCCGAGGTCGCAGGCTTCTCGGCCCACACCCCGACTACAGATACCGAAGCCACGCTTGGCGTTGAAACACAGAATGTGGACAGGTCCACCTCCACTCAAGGTGTCTTCAGACCTTCCTCTTCTTTCTCCATCAAGGCTTTCACCAAGTCTAAAGCAACCATGCACTCTAAGAGACCAGCTACACAAGGCCCATCTCCAGGTCCCATGCCTAAGAAACAGATGCTTAAAATGGCTGAGGATTTAATTACTCTAATCAGAGGTTCTCAGCCCCCTCCGGTCAAAAGGCCCAGAGTGGAGGAAGATTCCCCCTCCTCTGATCAGGGCTCCATTATTTCAGAACACTCTGATGATCAGGAACAGTCTTACTCCCCTTTTGAAGACTCTGATGCGGAGGAGTCTATTCCTTCTGTTTTCCCCCCCTGAGGATTACTCATTTGGGGAAACTTTACATACCTTAAGGGAACACTTCCACTGGGAAGGCCAGGATTATTCAGATTCCAAGAAAAGGCTCAGGGAATTTATTTTGTTACCCCAGCACAGGCCTCTGGCTATACCTCCTGTCTTGGACATCCTAGATGATGTTTACTCGGAGGCCTGCCTTAACCCGGACTCTCTACCTCCAGCTCCAGTTAAGCCTGACAGGTACTACAGGGTTCCTGACTCACACCAATTTCTATACAAAAGCCATGCTGCTGACCTAGAAACCATCTCACAGGGGCCCAAGGGAGTTAAGGCCTCCATTGCCAAAAATCCATTGCCTTCCGAGAGAGATTCCAGATCCTTAGAAAGGTGGGGAAAAAAGGTATATACCTCGGCTACCTTATCCATGAGGGCCTTAAACTGTCAGTTTCATATGCTAAAATACCAACAGTTTTTGTTATCACAATTGAAAAGTAAAATGTCACAACCTGAACAGCCAGACTTGAAGGAGTTGCAGGATTTGATGCATAGTGCAGAACAAGTGGGTAAACATACCTTACAATGTGGTTTTGATGCTCTAGAGGCCTCATGTAGAGCTGCTGTTACAGGCTCAGTCATACGTAGGCATGCCTGGCTCAAGGAACAAGCCTTGCCTGATCATGTCAAAGCTAAATTACTAGACGCCCCTCTTCAAAAGGATGTACTATTTGGGGCTAATGCTGAGGAAGTATTACGGAAAATGGAGGAAAAGGCTAAATCAATGGAAACTGTGAAAGAATTTCTGCAGGTTCAACCCCCACGTTTTAGTAGAAATTGGCCTTCCAAAAACTGGTCCTTTCCTGCCACAGACAGACCCCAAAGAGGCAGATACAGGCGCCCGAGGGGCAGAGGACAATCACAAGGATCGTATAGAGGCAGACAATGGCAAGCTCCTACACAAAGAGGTGGTGAGGACAACTCGCAATCTTTCAGAAAGCAAACCCAATGACTTTCCCCTTTGCATGCCAACCAGGTCTCAAATGGCAGCCCCCTTAGGAGGAAGGCTGGCACTATTTTCAAAAAATTGGCATGTTGTCACAAAGGACAAATGGATCCTGGACATTATAAACAGAGGCTACAAATTCCATTTTCATACCCTTCCAAAAATGAGAGGCATGCCAAACCTGCCACACAATCAAAGGGCAGAGGCACAAAGGCAAATTTCAGATCTCATAAACATGAAAGCTATTCAAGAGGTACCTACACACGAACAAGGTCAAGGTTTCTATTCCAGGCTATTTCTGGTGCCAAGGAAGGGAAAAGATTGGAGACCTATTTTGGATCTATCCATCCTAAACACATTTCTGAGGTGCTCACTCTACAGCAACTTCTTCCCATGCTGGGCAAGGAGTCTTGGCTGGTAACATTGGACCTCAAGGAGGCATACCTGCATGTCCCAATCAGACAAAATTGCAGAAGATACCTCAGATTTCTTGCAGGTTCAACCTATTATCAATTCTCTGCATTGCCCTTTGGCTTATCTACTGCGCCCAGAGTATTCACGAAATGCCTGGCATCAGTAATTGCCTACTGCAGACTTCAAGGGATACAAATATACCCTTATTTGGATGACTGCCTGATCCAAGCGGACAGCAAGCACATTCTTCTGAAACATCTGGCTTATGTAATAATGTTATTAAACACTCTGGGATACACAGTCAACAAAGAGAAATCAAGGCTAATACCCTCTCGGAAGATAATTTTCCTGGGTGCCAATTTGGACACAAACACCCAGATGGCCTACTTCACGCCAGAGAAGCAGGGGCAACTAATTCAATACTTCAGAACACTGGCAAATTGCACCAGGCTGACTGCAAGGAAAATCCTGCAGGCTCTGGGATTCATGGCATCTTGCATCTTACTAATCCCATGTGCAAAGCTGCATATGAGAAAACTACAATGGTACCTGAAAAACATATGGTCTCAACACAGCCACAGTTTGGAAACAATAATACCACTAATTCCATGTCTGCAAAAGGAATTTCTGTGGTGGGCTCAAGCATGTCAAACAAACACAGGTCTTCCATTCAGCAAGCCTCAAGCAAATCAAGTCATCACAACAGACGCCTCGGACTACGCCTGGGGGGTGCACATGACAGACCGGTGCATTCAGGGCAAATGGTCCCAAAAAGAAAAGCACCTTCACATCTATCAAAAAGAAATGCTAGCAGTAATAAATGCTATTATAGCTTTCAAGGACCTTCTACAACCAGGTCAACTATTGATAAGAACGGACAACACCACAGTTATGTGGTACATAAACAAACAGGGAGGAACACATTCTTATCCCCTATGCAGACTGGCCATGTCACTTTGGAACATGGACATGGACTTACAGATGGAACTACAAGCACAGTACTTGCCAGGCAAGGAAAACACGCTGGCAGACAACCTAAGCAGGAATATGACAGATCCACACGAATGGAAATTGCATCCAAAAGTTTTTACAGAAATAATACAAAAATGGGGAAGGCCAGACATAAATCTCTTTGCCTCCCACAAGAATCATCAATTGTCAAAATTCTGCTCAAGGATCTTCCATCCAAAGGCCTGGAGAGTGGACGCTCTTTCCTTCAGTTGGACATCAATGACAGTTTATGCCTTCCCTCCTCTTCCTCTGCTGCCCAAAGTTCTATTAAAGACCAAAGTAGACAGACCAAAGATGATCCTCATTGCTCCAGACTGGCCAAGGCAACACTGGTACCCACTCCTGAGGAGCCTGACTCATTCCACACCATGGACCCTGCCTCTAATGCCTCTTCTTCTGACTCAGCACAGTTTCAAAACTCTTCACAGCCAGCTAAAAACACTCAATCTAGCCGCATGGAAGATTCCTTAGCATCACAACAGGCCCTACTCTCCAAGGAGGTGCAGGATGTCATTTTGGAGGCCAGAAGGCCATCAACTAGAAAAGCAACTGATAAGAAGATAGGAACAAGGAAAGGTTCTGATGAAGACTAGTATTTCTAGTTGAAAGCGCTAAACCAGGTTGCAATAAACTTTTTTTTTTCCCTGTGTTTTTTTTGCTGGATTTCCTTGTTCCTATCTTCTCATCAACTAGAAAAGCTTACTCCGCAAAATGGAAACGTTTTTGTGTCTGGAATGAGAAAAAGGGCCAGGATCCTGGAAAACTGAATTTACCTCAAATACTACAATATTTGGCTGAACTGCTAAGCAGTGGACTTTCTTTCTCCTCCATCAAAATCCACGCATCAGCCATTTCTGCAGAATACAACACTGATCCACCTTCATTCTCTCACCCTCTCCTAAGGCAGTTCCTCAGAGGGGCTAAGAATTTAAGGCCTCCAAGAAAACAACCAATACCTGCTTGGGATCTTAATTTCATGCTGGAAAAACTGACCTTGCCCCCCTTTGAGCCAGCTGCCTCATCAGATTTGCAATATTTGTCCTGGAAAACAGCTTTCCTTCTGGCTATCACCTCAGCTCGTAGAGTTTCAGAACTACAGGCTCTCATGGCCGTCCAACCTTTTATCATCTTCCATCAGGACAGAGTTTCCTTACGAACCAACCCGTCCTTTATGCCTAAAGTGGTATCCAGGGTAGCTTTAAATCAGGCCATACATTTACCTACTTTTTATCCTAATCCTCAAAACAAAGGGAAGAGATTACTACATTCCTTGGACATCCACAGACAACTGCGTTATTATTTGGGCAGAACAAAGCCTTTCAGAAAATCAGAACAGCTCTTTGTGGCCTATGCGGTAGGAGCTCAAGGGAAGCCAATTTCCAAACAGACAATCTCAAAATGGATAGCCCACTGCATACGCTTTTGCTATTCCTTTCATGGCAAAACTGTTCCTACAAGCATTGGGACTCATTCCACCAGGGCCACAGCCACCTCTGCAGCATTCCTCAGAGGAGTTCCTACCAAGGATATTTTGGAAGCAGCCACTTGGAGTTCTGTGCATACCTTCTCCAAGCACTACAACCTACCATTATACTCAAAATCTAGAGCAGGCTTTGCCACTGCAGTCTTGCAGGGCATTTTGGCTCCTCCTAATTCCACCTAGTGCCTACCACCCCTTTCTTAGCTTTGGTATTCTACCCATCTGTTATGACTGCAGCTGTATGCACGATGAACATAGTACAGTTTTGTACCTACCATAAATGTAGATGTTCAAGTGCTAATACAGCTGCAGTACAGGTTTCCCTCCCTCCTTCCCCTCTTGGGACAGGCCTATAGGCTAACTCATCCTCATACAACCTGATTGGGGTATTCATTTATGATGTATTTGCTTGCAACTACTGTATTTTGATTATATTGCACTGCATGATTACACAAATTTATGTATTGCCTTCCTTCTGGGGGGCACCTGACATCTGGGGCAAGAAAAACTGAAGAAAATGGCGTCTGCTGGTTCCTTTATACCCCTGTCGCACTGACGTCAGGGAAGAGGCAACGACAACCGACGCCGGACCTAGACTTTGGAATTCGGCCGACCAAGGACCCGCCTGACGGCAGGAGAACCCATCTGTTTTGACTGCAGCTGTATTAGCACTCGACCATCTACATTTATGGTAGGTACAAAACTGTACTTTGTCTGCTTGGTTGTGAGATGCAAAGCAGTTATGGAAGTTTGCATTTGTCATTGTGTCTTCTAAAAAGTATATTAATGTCAGTTTTGGGTTAGCACATAGTGTTTTTTTTTTTTTTTTATGAATAGCCTCTTTCCTTTTAAAAGGGAAGTGTCTTGTGTGGGCATTTGGATTGCACAGTCAACATTTGCGTGATTTGATTCACACGTATTTGGGCGCCTCTTAAATTTTTGGCTTTCTTGGAGGTATGTGACCTTTAAGGGTAATCTTTTTATATACATACACTGATACTGTTTTTATTTCTTTGCCATGTTCTCCACATACTGAGACTGGAAAGCAAGTTATGCCCTAGAGGGCATATATGTTGGCATTACATGTATTTTGAACTTGCAAGCCATCTACTTCTGGTCCACATGTGGGAGGATTTGCGTTTTGTTTTCCAAGTCACCCTTAACTCTTTAGAGATGGATTTTCAATCTGGAGACTGCATGTACAGACACCAGAATGTAAAGTAGCACTAAGTGGACATGCTCTAAAATTCTTTGAGGTTTACTGGTATTTAAGTACCATACACTAGTGCCCTTTGGTACTTTTGACCTTTAACACCAAGTTGTGTAAGGTATACATAGCTGGAACCAAGTAATGCTTCATTGATCAGTATAATCCTTTCAGTGAGATGTGTCCCCCCATATACACACAGACAATTCAGGATGGATCGTAAGCCAGTATGTGCAAAATGCGGATGTTTGAATTTAGCACATTTATTTACCAGATATGTGAACTTGACTAAGGACCTTTTACATATATCACCTAGGAAAGGAGCCAAAAATATTTACAACATAGTAGTAATAAAGTAGTGCAGTGCACATTATGATAAAATGGATGTCGTGGCCTCTGATATGTGTTCACAGTGAGGTAACTTTGGTCCCAGTCTTTGAAAGTATTTGTGGCACTGAGTGATGGTTCTATACTCTCCTAACTCAGCTTGCCTTTCAGCGTTGTCATAATCCTTGTAGGAAATGTGCCAGGAGCATGATTTTGTACTCAACTAGTGTGTGTGTTACCATCTGATCCTATTGTTTAACTATCCATTTTATGAGTGGCCTGCCTCATGCCACTATCAGACTGTGCACTGTAGTAACACCACTTTAACCTTGGTTCTTTTGGCAGGATTTGTCATACTTTTGAAAGTTTCTGTCACCACTGTTATGTTTTCCTCCATAAAGTGCAACTCCAAACCCTTCTTGCTGCTTTTGTTGTACTACTTGCAATGTTTAATTTTAATTTACGTTCTCTGCACTATAACAGCAATGTATGATGCTGTTTACTAAGAAAGTGTTAGTTCAGGTCTGAATTAAAAATTGTAAACCAGAAACTCTACTTATTTGTTTGAGTGGTAACTTTTTTGTGAATTGGGGAACATTTTAATATGCTTCCCAGTGCTGTTACTAAAGATCAGAATATGTACCAGGATAGCCAGGTAGTAGCCCAAAATGGTGTGAGACTTGTAATTAATTATGAAAACTGAATATATGTTGATTCTATAATTCGCTGAATAACTGACTTTTTTTTCCTTCTATAGCAGACTCAATGCGTCTATCTGCTGAAGGTCCCCTTTGTGACAGAGGTGACTCATTGCACTTGTTTTGGTGGGCTGTTTGCAGAGCATGTCAGAAGCAAAGCTTTGGCAGTCTTTACTTAGAATAATTTATGCCTGCACCACAGTAATTGGAGGCTAGCACATTTTGTAGCTGTTAAATCAATACTAGTATTATCAACTTAGCCTTGTGCCTTTAAAGGTGACTTGAAATTAAAATGGAAAGTATGCCAAAGGTGACCAGATATTAAAATGGAAAATATACCCTCTATAAGATTTAGAAATCGTACATTACCTATAAAATCTGTATAGAGTAATTTCTACCTTGCAGTCCTTCACCATTTTATAGTTCCCTTATTTTCTGTGTCTTCAGTGATGTACCTGGATATAACTGAGAATGCTGGTATAAGCGATGCCTTGTAATTAAATGGAGTAAGTGAACCAGATTGCCTACTTCTCCTAGGAAGATGTTAGTCATTAATAATGCCCTGAACGTGAGAAGCTTTTGCTTGCCTACTTTCTTATTCATTGCCTCTCTAGTTGGCACAGTTTAGTTAGTAATATTCTGCCATTTTGACTATATGATTTATATTTTGTATTACCAGTAAAATCATTAAGTTCTTTAAGTGTTGTAATTATGTTCATAGTTTATTGTACCACTTTCTAGTAGCTCTTTTTGAGGACCAATTCACTGTAGTGGCACTTTTGCTTAATTCTTTCTGTAACTTTTATTTAACATTTATTATGGTTTACTTTTGATGTTAAGTTGTCTGTCTCGCCTTCGTTCTTGCTGTTTGGGGTTGCAGCCGATCCTCTGCTCCGATTCTGCCATCTTCAATAGCTCAAGAGCTGTTTACTGGCTCGAGGCTACCCCTTATCCCATGATGCCTAGTAAAAGCTACCTAGATCTCGTTTGCCACTTCAGCTACGAGGTGTGTCGTTTCTGGCTCAGGCTTGTATACTTTTGTATATTTATATTTGTTAAAACTTCTTAAAACTAGTGTATACTTCCCCTTATAGTTTTTATTCTCTGTGGGTGTGGTTTGTGGATGTTGCTTCTTTCCACAGTCTGTTTTTTTCTTATGAACTCGTTTAAATTAGGGAGTTCTCCCCTCTCCCCCTCTCTTAGGACAGCCTGTTTTGTGGTACTTTGTGTGTAGTGGTAGAGTCATGTCCAAGGATATGAAAGTTTCTGGCTTCAAAAAATGTGACTCATGCTGTCAGAAAATGTCTCTGACAGATGGGCACACTAGTTGCATTTATTGTTTGGGCACTGTTCACCTGCAGGACTCTTGTTCTATTTTCCACACCTTTAGTCCAAGGGTCCTGCAGGAGCGCAAAAACAAATTAATCCTTCGGGGGTTTATTGAAGCCTCAGGATTCACCAGCAAAGAGTTCTCACCCAGTGAAATCCCCTAAATCTGTCCAACCATCGGCTCCAACTTAGGAGCCGACTCCTGTACTGGAACAACCGAGTATGTCGGTTCTGGCTGGCACTGACAAGGCAACTCCTCCATTGGCTCCATCAGATGTTTCGGAGCCATAAGAGACTGAGGTCCCCTTCTTTAGAGTCCATCCACTCGGCGCCTCGGTCACCATTATTACAAAGTGAACGTAGCCACCATTCTTCACACTCCTCTCAATCCTCTAGGCTTTCGGATCATGATGTGGAGGGAGTAGTAAGTAGGTTGCTTAAGTCACAGGCACTAGCTAAATTACTATCCAGCCCACCTCAACAGTTATCGGCTCCAACTGCTTCTATTTCCATTCCTCCTCCGACTCCATTGAGTTCGGAGCCGGAGTTTGTTGGTGTGCGGGTAGTGGAACCATCGGCTCCGATCACCATCTCTTCTTCGGCTCCGATTACCTCAATTGTTCCTTCTATCGAGGAATCTGGACGCCAGGGCTCTCTCTTGTTGGTTCCGAGGGGGGGGGGTAGTGGCATCGGACCCTTGTCCGACCCCATTCTCCTCCTCGGAGCTTCGGTGCAGGTGAGCTCGGCTCCAACATCGGCCTCGGAGCCATCGCCCTCGACGCGGAGAAAGATTCCTATTTCTTTGGAACCGGAGCTTTCTCTGCCTCGAGGTCGGGACACCTTCAAGGTCATGCAGAGTGTGCTGTCCCCCGAAACAGTTCCACTACCAGCTCCATCGGCTCCGTCCCCCATAGTGTCGGTGCCAACCTCTGCTCCTCCTCCAGACCCCAAGCGTAGGGAACCGATGCCCCAGAACACCCCATTGGGTGTTCCCTCTTCTTCCAAGGCCTCCCCTGATCACTCAGAGGAGCCCCCTCGGAAGAAGAAGTGCAAGAGGAAGCACATTGACTCCCCTGAGTCTGTCACTTCAGATACAGACTTAGATGAATCAAAAGGGTCCCCGAGGTCCCCCCTCTGAAGATGTTTCCTTTTCAGACATCCTTGAAATGCTTAGACAGAGGGGGAACTGGACTTCCCTAGCCCCTACCAAGGAAGAGTCTGTATTCCTGGATGCATTCGGTTCCTGACCTTCCACCTTCTGGGTTTCTCCTCCTTTCGACCCACTCATGTCTGTGGTGGCTTGAAAGGCTTGGTCAGCTCCAGACACTGTGGAACCAACTCCGAGGAAACCTAAGAAGTTTATTACAGCCCCCCAGGATAAGCAATTCCTTTCCAAAGGTGTGCCCATTGATGCCATGGTGGTAGCAGCAGCCACTAAGAAAGAGTTAGCCGAAACCTCTTCATCTGTTCATCCCCCTAACAAAGAGTCTCGGACAATGGACAGATACGGAAAGTGAATGTTTGCTTCAGCGACCTTCTTGATGAGGTCCCTGAACTATCTATGTTTTTTTTACTCGTCTTCAAAGGGATCTCCTGAAAGAGCTTGGAGATGCCCTTAAAGATCCTATAGCTGAGGGAGTACAAGCCAAAGTAGCTTCCCAGCTGGCGACTCTTAATTCCATAGTCAACTCCTCCATGAGGCTGATTTCCTATGCAGCCGATGGAGCGAGCAGAGCCGCTGGCACAGGTGTGGCCTTCAGGAGACGTGCTTGGATTCGGCTGCATCAGTTTGCGGAACCCTTTTAAGCATCCTTCACCAATACTCCCTTTGATGGCTCCTTTCTCATTGGGCCTCAGGTAAAAGACACGTTGACCTGGTGTGAGCAAGAAGGCAAGACACTCTCTGCTGTGGGAGTCCATTTTTCCACTCCCTCTAGACCTTACCCCAAGGGTCAGAAGAGTGAGAAGATGTGGTTCCGGAAATCCCAGGGATCCTTGCCTGACACACGTGGTGATTTTTCCTCCAGAGGGGGAAACAATAACAGATGCCGTCCTCATGGCAGTGGGGGTCCGCAGAACCAGGGCGACAGAGAATCCTTGTCTGGCAAGCCCTTCCAGCATCCCAGAAGGGTTGCCAGCTGCTCACCTCTGGAGGCAGTCAGGGGAAGACTTTCGCTGTACCCAAAAGCCTGGCAAAATTTAGCAAGAGACAGATGGGTACTATCCATTATATCCGGAGGTTACAAAATTCCCTTCCATCAATCCCCCTTACAGTCAAAAAAGGCCCTTCCAGATGTACCACCCAATCTGAGGGAGCAAGCAGTCATAGAAGTTTCAGAACTGCTAGAAAAAAGAGCCATTCATGAAGTCCCCGCAGACCAGCTCGGATCTGGAACTTACTCAAGATTCTTTTTGGTACCAAAAAAGACAGGGGACTGGAGACAGATTCTGGATCTCGGCAGACTAAACAAATCTGTACAAAAAGAAAAGTTTCGGAATGTCGTGCTACAGTCCTTTCTACCCTTTCTGGGTCAGGACAATTGAATGTGCTCGATAGATCTTCAGGACGGGTACTACCATATCAAGATGGACAGACACTCCAGGAAATTTCTTCGCTTCCAGGTAGGGGCCAGTCATTACCAGTTCAGACCTCTGCCCTTTGGTCTCACCTCAACACCCAGGGTGTTCACCAAGTGTATGGCAGTAGTCACGGCTCACCTGAGGCATCAAGGATTCCAGGTGTTTCCATGTCTAGACGACTGGCTCCTCACTGCTACCACCAGGCATCAACTCTTGCAAGCGCGGGATTATACAATCATATCATGCACTCAACTAGGCATCACAATACATTTCGAAAAATCTGCCTTGTTGCCCTGTCAGTCTATCACTTACATAGGAGCAGAATTAAACACAAGGGAAATGTTTGCAAGATTACCACTGGAAAGAGTTTCCACAATTCGTCAACAAGTGTTAATCCTAATGCAGAGCAAAAGGATTCAAGTCAGATATGTCCTTCAAGCTCTGGGCTCCATGGCAGCTGCCATTCTTCTTGTTCCATTAGCGTGTTTCCACATGAGAATTCTTCAGTGGCTTCTTTTCACGCAGTGGTCCTTTTAGGAGCTTCCCATGTCTCACATGATCCTGATTACAGAAACATGCAAAAGGCACCTGTCTTGGTGGATGGACTCCCCACTAGTGTCTCGGGGCAGACCTTTCATACGGCCTCCACTGGTAGCCACAGTGACCATGGACGCCTCCCTGATGGGGTGGTGGGGGCATTATCTGGGCAGGACAGTCCAAGGCACTTGGCAACCTCACGAGTACCATCTGCACATCAGTGTCCTAGAAATGAGAGCCGTGCTTCTGGCATTGAATGCCCTTCAAGACTCTCTTCCTTCTGGGACCATTGCATTTCAAACAGACAACATGTCAGTGGTGTGTTACATCAACAACCAGGGTGGAACCAGGTCCTACCCCCTGTCAAGAGGCACTCACTGTGGCAATGGGCGATTTCCTCCCAACATTTTCTGATTGCGATGTATATCCCTGGAAGATCCAATGTCATAGCGGACAGGCTCAGCAGAGCTATTCTCATGCCTTAATAGTGATCTCTGAATCAGGAAGTTGCGGATCTTATCTTCCGCAAATGGGGACAGCCTTGCTGCGATCTGTTTTCCAACACTCTCAACAGCAAATGCTGCAACTACTTCTCCGTTTTCCGCTTCCACATCACATACCCAGAGATGCTGTAGTCCACGATTGGCCTAAGGGACTCCTTTATGCTTTTCCCTTTTCCCCTAATACCAAGACTCATGCAGAAAGCAAAATCGTTGGGTTGCAAAATGATCCTCATTGCCCCTTATTGGCCTTGACAGATATGGTTTCCGTTCCTGCACCCCTACCTTGTCGGTCAGCCCTGGATTCTGGACCCGATTACAGATCTTCTGATTCATCAATCAGGCTGGTTGCATCAGTCCCTCCAAACACTCCAGCTTACAGCTTGGTTACCCAATTTCCAACCTTAGCCAGGCTTCCCGGTATATCCACAGTAGTCCGTCATATTATCGTTTCCTCACATAAGTCTACTACTTGAAAAACGTATGCTGGTAAATGGAAACGGTTTTCTTACTGGGCAGAGTCTAGAAATGTGGATCCTTTCTCAGCCCCAGTCCATGAAATTTTTGAATTTCTAACTCAACTTTTTCAGTCCGGTGTCGCTTCCGCTACTATTAGAGTACAGTTAGCGGCCATTTCAAATCTTCATATCGGATTGTTGAATTCTAACATCATGTCTCATAAGCTCTGTAAGACTTTTCTGAGAGGAACATCTCTTCTTAGACCTCCAGTGAGAGATCCCCCCCTCCTCCTTGGGATCTTAATTTAGTCTTAACTTCCTTAATTTTGCCTCCTTTTGAACCAGCAGCATCATGTTCCCTTACGTTTCTGTCTTGGAAGACACTTTCTCTGGTTGCTGTCACTTTCTCTGGTTGCTATCACTTCAGCTAGGCGTGTCTCAGAACTTCAAGCACTATGTGTACGTCCTCCTTACCTGGTGTTTCACAAGGACAGAGTTTTTCTGAGGACCAATCCATCCTTTCTTCCTAAAGTCTGCTCAGAGAACAATTTAAATCAATCCGTAGATCTCCCAGTATGCTTTCCAATCACAACAACAAGGCAGAATACAAGCTCCATCAACTGGATGTTCACAGGCAATTGCATTTTTACCTCCATAGAACTAAAGAACTAAGAAAGTCAGACCAGTTATTTCTCTCTTATGCCTTCAACAAACAAGGCCTCCCAGTTTCCAAGGTGACCTTATCCAGATGGTTATCTAATACTATTACCTTTATTTACCAGTTACGGAATAAAGAGTTACCAGCTAAACCAAAAGGTTATTCTACCAGGGCATTAGCCACCTCCATAGCTTTTCAGTCTAGGTTGCCCATAGATTCAATCTGTGCAGCTGCCACGTGGGCAAACCCTCATACCTTTATCTCTCATTACAAGGTGGATATGGTCTCCCGGAGCAGAACTGACTTTGGTTCCACTGTTCTGAAGAGTCTGTTCCAATGAGCCACCCAGGATGTTAGGTGCTAGGAACGCTGTCCTAAACAGCAAGAACGAAGGTGAGATAGACAACTTAACATAAAGAAGTTATGTACCTACCATAACTTTCCATGTTAGTTGTCTTCATCTCGCCTTCCTTCTTGCATCCCTCCCTCCTTCCTCCGTCCTAGTGGACTGAGAGGAGTTCTTGTTTTCACTGGCTGAGTATTTTTTTCCTTATTGCTCTTCTGGCCAGGTTTTTCGTAACCTATTTTATAATTAGATGTATTGAACAACCAGTTTTTAGATAACCGGTTTTCTCAACTTATGTCTGGGATTAGCTATTACAAACGAGATCTGGGTTGCTTTCGCTAGGCATCATGGGATAAGGGGTAGCCTCGAGCCAGTAAACAGCTCTTGAGCTGTTGAAGATGGCCGAGTCGGAGCCAAGGATCAGCTCCAATCCCAAACAGCAAGAAGGAAGGCGAGATGAAGACAACTAACATGGAACATTATGGTAGGTACATAACTTTTTTTGGTTCGTGAGGTTGAACCCAAGATGTCCTTCTATTTATATGTTGTAGTATTCATAACATGAGGGAGTCCACCATAGGCTGACCCAAACATCTGGCCAATATACAAAAGTCTAAAGGTACTGTTAGATAAGTGTGACGTCACACATAGGACCCTGTCCAGTGTCTGTCATAGCGTGATATCTAATATATAGCAGATGTCTGCATGTACTGACCTCAGAACTTTTCTGCCGCCAGTCAGAACGTATTCTCTGGTAATTTTCTTGACACTGGATTCCAAGTCAGATAAGTGCCCTGTAGGGTTTTTTCTTAATCTTTTTGTGCTACTGTTTGCTGAGGTTGCATGTCATCTAGGAAGGGCAAGTATCATAAGGATTCCTGCAATCTGTGCCTTTTTTGCCTAGGCTCTAACTATGACCATACCTCCTGTGCTATTTGCAAGGCCATTGTCCCAAAGACCCTGCGCAGTCATCTCGCTTCTTTTAATTTATATTTAGAGAACAAGCGCTTAAGCGTTTACCACATGACACCATGAGAGGTGCATCATGTCCTTCAGGGGAGCCTGTTCTATAGAAGGCCAAGAAATCTAGGCCTGAGGTATCTGCTGCTCCTCCAATTCCAGATGTTTCCCCTGAGGACAGTGTTGGCACGGCAACCTGTTTGGAGGTAGCCAGTGATTCTTCCGTTGGTACTGCTGTGGAGGCCACAAAGGATCCTGCTAGCATGTTATTGGGGAATATGCAGACTTCTGGTACGGATGTAAGAGGGGAACCCAAGCTCATTGTCTCTGAAGTTCTTCCAGGCATTACACAATACTTGTTCGTGAAGATGTCCTTCGCAATGTTATAGAATGCAGGCCGACTTCGGGTCTCTCGTCCTTCCAACCATGTGGATGCTCCACTTCAGAAGCAGCAGAAAACTAAGCATTCTTCTTCTTCCCAGTAGTAATATACTGATTGACGAAAAACACAATGCTGCCCTCAGGAAAGGAAACACACAGGAATAAAGTGAATAGCAAAATTTATTCTTCTTCTTCTGGTACCTCGGCCTTTCGTCTTCAAGGAATCCTTGAAGGCGAAAGGCCGAGGTACCGGAAAAAGAAGAATAAACTTTGCTATTCACTTTATTCCTGTGTATTTCCTTTCCTGAGGGCAGCATTGTGTTTTTCATTGATATCCTTTGGATGTGTATTTTTTGGTTGCAATATACTGATTGGCAAGCCTTTTCACAAGGGCTGTTTGATGCTTTTATGGCCCTTAGGCAATCTACAGGGGTCTCTCTCCCTTTCTCCAGTTTCTGCTCAAAAAAGGATTAGGATTTGAGGATTCATCTAATGAGGAGGATTCCTCTGGGGATGAGTCTCTAGCATATTCTGCCAAGATGTCTTCTGCATTGGGATATGCTGCCCAAGAGGAGGAATCAAATGGAACTGAATCTCCAGGGGAGGATATTACCTTTGGTGAAACTATTATGAAGATGAGAGAATTTTTCCAGTGGGACTGCTCTCAGGTTTGTGAGATACAAAAAAAAGATGATATGATCTATTGAAGATTGAGTCCCCATCTCCAATACCTCTGGTGCTTCCAGCCTTCTTGGATGCTTTCTCCTGTACTTTGAAGCGTCCAGATTTACAACCTCCTGCTCCTAAAAGGCCAGATTGGTTCTACAAAGTGCCACATGACTGTAAGTTTTTAAGTGCCTTTCTCCAGATCCAGCTACAGTCTCAGTGGTTGCAGATAAGCCATCTAAGCTTTTGCCTTCTCCCAGTGGATAAGGAGAGCAAAGTTATGGAAAAGTTGGGGAAAAGTATATACTTCAGCCACACTTGTCTTTAGGGCCATAAACTACCAGATGCATATGGCCAAATATTCCTTAGCCCTCCTATCTCAAGCTACTAAACTCATTTCTTAGCTTCCAGACTCTAACACTGAATCCCAGCTTTCTTCCATTTTAGGTTCTTCTGCCCAAATGATATGTCATTATATTAAATGCAGCTATGATGCGGTGGAAGCATCTGCCAGAGCTGCTGCTTCTGGTTCTTTCCTTCGGAGGTACTCTTGGCTGAAACTCCAGCCACTACCAGATATCATCAAAGCTAAAATTATGGATGCTCCACTAGATTCCAAAGCTTTGTTTAGATCTGCAGCTGCAGAAATTTAAGTCTTTGTAAGAAAAGGGCAAGGAGCTCCAGGACCTTAAACATATTTTTGTGTCACCAGTTCCAAAATTTCAAAGGAACTGTCTTTCTTAAAACTCCATTTGTAAGGAAGCTATCCAGACCTCCTTCTAAGGGTAAAAGAGGTGCCAGAAAGCCTTATTTCAGCCAAGTCTTCATCTACTACTACTCCTGCTCAGAAACAACCCTTTCCAAGCAAGTCAGGTAGTCTGTGACTACTCAGACTCCTCTATCCTTGTATCTTCCCTGTCACTTCTTGCTTGTAAACAGATCACCCATGACACCTGGGTCCTTTCTGTAATCATCAGCGGATACTTCATGGTATGGAAGACTCCTCCTTCCTTCGGGGTTATTCCACAACCCCCAAAAGATCAGGCGGTATTCTTTTCTGAGGTGATTCACACCTTGCTTTCTCAGGGTACCATTCAGGTACTTCCACCTTCCCAACCAGGAAAGGGATTCTATTCAAGAATGTTCTAGTCCCCAGAAAAAGATGTTCTTTGAAGACTCATTCTAGATCTGCGACAGCTAAACCCCTTTTTAAAGGTTCCCAACGTTTGCATGCTTTCCTTAAACACTCTGCTTCCTCTCATTCTTCCACAGGCCTTCATGTGGTGTCCCTGGACATCAAGGTTGCCTGTCTTCGCATCCCTATTCATCCTGTTTACAAGAAATTTCAGTGCTTTGCTATTGTTTCCTCACATTTTCAACTTTCTGCCTTGCCGTCTGTCTGCAGCACCAAGAGTCTTCACAAAATGCTTAGCTCCTGTCATTGCGTTTTGCAGATTCAAGGGTATTCATATTTTTCCTTAACTGGATGACTTCCTTCACCAGGCTCATTCTCCAGACATACTTCTACAAAGCCTTCATTTCAGAGTGTCTCATATGGAAAGATTAGGATTCACTATAAATTTCCAAAAATCCTCTCCCGTTCCTTCACAGGACCATTTCTTCCTAAGATGCAGAATTCAGTCAGACAATACATCTGCTTCCTTACCTCCTCAGAAAGTAATTTCTCTAACTGCTTGCTTTTAGGCTTTCATTCCACTCCAGTCCCTGACAACCAGGGAGTTCCTCCACCTCCTGGGCTTCATGGCATCCACTAATACCATGTTGCCTCTAGCCAAACTTCATATGAGGAAACTCCAGTGGTATTTCTGGTCAGTCTGAATGCAACATGCTCATCCACTAATTTTGTGATTTCTCTCCTTTCCTGCTTGAAAAAAGAATTGGAGTGGTGGATTCACCAGGTTTCCTTGAATCCAGGACTTCTACAAACACCTTCTGTCTCAAGAGTTGTTTACAGGCACCTTGGACGTGGAATGGGGGGCAACCTTTGCCTCTTGAAAGGTTCAGGATGTGTGGTCTCTCTCCCAGATGTAGGAACACACAAACATAAAAGAAATGAGAGCTCTCATTTTTGCCCTGCAAACCTTTCAACCTGTTTTTCAACTAGGTCCCTTTAAGTGGTTCACAGACAACACCATGGTTCTTTGGTATGTCAACAAGCGGGGGGGACCAAGTCATATCTCCTGTGCAGGTTGGCTCTCAAGGCTTAGGAGTTGGCTGCTCAATATCAACTAACCCTTCAGGCAGTTTACATTCCTTCCAGTCAGAATGTTATGGGAGACTCATTGAGCAGGTCCATGGCGCAATGCCAAGAATGAATGTTGCACAGGGATGTGTTTCTGGACATTATCCACTGTTGGGGGGGGTACTAGAGTAGATTTATTTGCCTCCCCCATGAACAAACAACTTTCAAAGTTTTGTGCTAGAGTTACTGATCCTCAGGCATGGAAGATGGACGTCCTATCCCTCTGTTGGAAGGGGATGTTTCTATATGCATTCCCCTGCCCCCTTATCCCGCCTTCAGAAAATCCTGTTAAAAATTCAACAGGACTAACCAAAAAAATCTTGCTGGTGACTCCCTTTTGACCAAGACATCATTGGTTCCCCCTTATGCATTTAGCCAAGAGCAATCATCGCATGTTACCTCACAGGGTGGATCTTCTTGCACAGGACAAGGGATCTCTAATACATCCACAAATGTCAACCCTTTCAGATAACACTGTGGGTGATAGGGTTTTGATCCCTTTTAGACACCTATTTTCTGAGGACGTGCTACAAGTTCTACAGGAGGCCAGAAAACCCAATACTAGGAAGTCCTGCATTTCCCAACGGAAGAGGTTTTCCATCTGGTGTCTTTCCAAAGAACTACAGCCATTGTTTGTGGATATTCCAGTGTTTTTTTCATCTGTGTGAACTACTGAAGACTGTATTGTATTATACTCTTCGGTAAAAGCTCATCTCTCAGCCATTTCTGCCTGTCTGCCTATGACCCCTCATTTGGCTTCAAGGTTGGAAGTCAAACTTTTTTTGAAAGGTGTCCATATCAGACCAACAAGGAAACCACTTCCTCCTCCTTGGGATTTAAACTTTGTTTTAAGAAAAACTTGCATTGCCTCCCTTTGAATCAGTAGTTGTTTCTTCCCTTCAACATTGCACTTGGAAGACGTGCTTCTTTCTGGCTGAAGTGATAGCCAAAAGGTCTAGGTAATTTAGGCCATTATGGACTCTTCTCCCTTCACTGATTTTTCACAAAGATAGGATTCCTATACTCATTAATCCTTCCTTTATGCCCAAGGTGATGAATGAGTTGTCACTTAATCAGTCCATTAATCTGCCCACTTTCTTTCCCTTTCCACAATCTTCTTAGTGAGAGGATCTTGCACACCTTGGATATGCATACACAACTTTGGTTTTATTTGGATTAAACCAAGTTCTCCAGGTTATCTGATTGTCTCTTCATTTCCTGTCATCCCAGGGCTCTGGGCAGACCTGTTTCCAATCAGACCATCTCCTCTTGGATCTCTAAGGCTATTTCCTTTTGTTATGTGGCTCATGGAAAAAGCCTTGCATCTCCAGTTAAAGCCCATTCCACTTGATCTGTCTTCAAGTGCCTTTTTCAAGGGTCTGGTTACTTCCTCTATCTTAGAAGCAGCTACTTGGTATTCTGTCCATACCTTAAAAAAAGACTACAAGTTAGATGGTATATCTAGATCTAGAGCTGGTTTTGCCAGGGCTATTCTTCAGGGTTTGTAGAGAGTGCTGCTGTCCCTCCTTCCACTCTTCCTTTCTGCATGAGCTTTGTTATTCTCCCTCATGTTGTGGACTGCAACATATGAATAGAAGGACATAGAATAGTTGTGTAAAATCTTACCATAACCATAGATGTCCTACCCTTCTATATGTGCAGTATTCTATCCCTCCCACCTGCTGGATTTCTGGATGTGTGTTTTCTCAGTTTATCTCAGGCTGGTGTTCTTCCTGGGGCATACAGTTCCGAGCTTGATATGTGCCAATGTCTGCTGTATACCTGACATTGGATGGGGTCCTATGTGCGACATTGCATGTACCTAACAGTAGCTTTAGACTTGTATACTGGCTGGATGTTCAGGTCAGCCTGCGGCAGACTCCCTCATGTTATGAATGCTGCAACATATAGAAGAAAAGGACATCTGTGGTAATGGTAACATTTTCCACAACTATTCTTTCTTTAAACTGAATTTGAATACAGAACATAATTTCTTATGTGTAAAAATATACCTTTAATAGGGTAAACCTAATTTCCTTGATCATGTCATCTTCTGTAGCCTTTTATGACTGTGCCATAACATCCCTCCTATGACAGAGTGCCAAAGAGTGGTGTGCTACTTCCACTGGCCTTTGTGTATGTGTAATGTATCCTGTATCTGTTAAAAAAAAAAAAAAAAAAAAAAAAAAATTTTTTTTTTTTTTGGAAAATTTACTTTGAATCATTTGTCACCTTTTTTCAACCATTCCTTTTGGTCTTCTGGTACAAAACTCTGAAACTGCAAACTCACAAACTAATAACAGAAAGGCTCCACTGAAGAATAGTAGTTTACACAAATTTATTGACGCACTTTTAGTTCAAGTACCATACAGAACTTCATCAAAATAAATAGATTAAAGTACAAAGCTTCCTTTATAACTATTCAAACTTGTCATGTGATGTGTTTTGACCTATAATTAAACTGAGCTTCTTAATTGCATTTAACTGCTTAAGTTAGACTTAACCCTATGCATTCTGAATCTGTTTTGCATTTCCTTGTTTCTAAAGAATCCTATAAATGCACTAGTTTAAAAATGTGCTAGTTTAAAACAGTGTACACACTTTTACACAATAATAGTGACAACATATAAAACAACATGCATTCCTTATTAAAATGTTCCTTAAAAACTAAAGTTTGATCTGTTTATCTTAACATGCTTTTACGTTTTAATAAACAGGTGATAGCGCAAGCTTCATTCAAGCCTGGGTATGTAAAGGCATTCAGTTTTAGTTGCCATATCAGTTTTAATTTCTTCAACAGTAAAGAAAATGATCCCCCTCTGTTACAGGTTCAACCTGGTCAATACCTCTAAATTTAAAACTGTGGTTCTCAAATTCTACTGTGCTTAGCCAGAGCATTTTCTGTTCTAGCCCTATTGATGCTGTAAATATGGTCATATAGCAGGGACGAGTTTTTACATAGGATTCTTTTTATATTGTGTGCATCCATACTGAATGGTGTTATAAAACTGACAGTGTAGTTATTAGGAAAATTACTTTCAGTTCCTAAACTCCTCTCATAGGGCTCCTCTAAAGTGGGCTCTAGTGTTGTTTCAGGTAGTTCATTTTGCAACCAAATATTTTTTACATGAGCTTTTTGGATGATATTTTCTTGATCATCAAAGGTGACAGAATTATAGCTGAAAACTGGTTAATTATTTTAACAGCACAACCAGCTTACTCCAATTTACATATAACTTCCACACTGAAAAAATGGCTTACTTAGACATAGAATTGGAAAAAGACAGAAACCTAAAAAGGTACATAGCAAACATTTATAGGAAAGCAACTTATTCAAATGTGTTCCTACATTTTTCCAGTTCACACCCTTTCCACCAGAAGAAGCCAGTCATCAAGGGCCAACCAGTGAGGGCTGCAAGGATGGTCACTTTAGAGAAAGATTTTTTTATTTGAATGTGAGGTTTTAAGGAAAATGTTCCTTAGAAGAGGCTATCCAGATTATCTGATTTTAGACATATAAGACGAGGTGAAGACCAAGAGAAACAGGGGAGTGTACCAACCACTGAAACAACACTAGAGCCCAATTTAGAGGAACCCTAAAAGAGGAGTTTAGGAACTGAATGTAATTTTCCTAATAACTACATGGTCAGTTTTATAACACTATTCAGTATGGTTGCACACAATATAAAGGGAATCTTATGTAAAAACTGGTCCCTAATAATGGGTGAACCCCAATTTTGCACAAAAATAGGTGAACATCCACAGATAATCTTTAAAAGCGGACACAATTTAAAAAGCCTACTGGGGTACAAGAAAAGGACTAATACTAGGCTACAAGGGATGTTTCGATGTGAGTATTATCCCTACTGTAAACACATACATGTGGGTCAAACATTCATGGTTAGGCAATAAAAATGCAAGTTAAACAGAAATGTAACTGTAATTCTAAACTAGTATTTTGTTTAGCCGAGTGCCAACAATGCCCGGCTTTTTATGTCGGGAAGACCGATAGGAAGTTAAAAGATCGGCAATATGAACATATATATGTATATATATATATATATATATATATATATATATATATATATATATATATACACACACACACACACACATATATATATATATATATATATATAGACATACAGCATCAATAGGGCTAGAACAGAAAATGCTCTGGATAAGCACATAGAATTTGAGAACCACAGTTTTAAATTCAGAGGTATTGACCAAGTTGAACCTGGTTACAGAGGGGGTCCTTTTACTTTATTGTTGGAGAAATTAGAGCTGATATGGCAAATCAAACTGAATGCCTTTAAATACCCGGGCTTGAATAAAGCTTGCACTATCACCTGTTCATTAAAACTTAAAAGCTTGTTAAGAAAAACAGATCAAACTTTAGTTTTTAAGGAACATTTTAATAAGGAATGTATGTTTTATATGTTGTCACTATTCTTGTGTAAAAGTGTGTACACTTTGTTGTTTTAAAATAGTACATTTTTAAACTAGTGCACTTATTTATAGGATTCTTTAGGAACAAGGAAATGCAAGAAAGATTCAGAATGCATTGGGTTAAGTCGAACTTAAGCAGTTAAATGCAATTAAGAAGCTGAGCTTGATTATAGGTCAAAAACACATCACATGACAAGTTTGAATTGTTATAAAGGAAGCTTTGTACTTCAAATCTGTTTATTCTGATGAAGTTCTGTATGGTACTTGAACGAAAAGCGCTTCAATAAATTTGTGGAAACTACTATTTTTCAGTAGAGCCTTTCTGTTATCCTTTTGGTCTTCTTTAAGATGCTGGAAAATTCTTAACTGTGAGATATGTATACTGATAAAATTATGTTACATTCTTCTTGACCCAGTGGTAATTACTATTTTGTCTCATTAATAATATATATATATATATATATATATATATATATATATATATATGTATGCAGCTTTTAGTAGTAAACTTGTAACTCACTGTTTTGCCTCACTAATAATTTATACATTTTCACAGTTCAACACATTCTTAAACTGTGGCTTCTGTGCTCATATGGGGGTGGGGTGTAGGATGGGTGCTTGATGATGATCATCAAATTATGAGGTTACACTACCAGCACTTCTTTAGCTCTTTTTTGCCATTTGCACTGTTTTTGTTTCAGTCCTGACATTTACTGTAGAAAATTGTCCAACCTTAGATGTTTTAAAAACGTAGACCTTAAAATCGTTCCTGTGGTAGCCAAGTCACCAGTTAGGATTCTGTGACACTGCTGCTACTGTATGGGGGGGTAAACACAATGGGATGGAGTGCCACAAATGCCATTGCTTTTAGTTTTGGCACTCAAAACAGACTGTGTGAAGCTAGAGTCCTACATTACCCTGTATGCTGGTCTTGTAGACTATCCAGTGCAGTGATTGGTAGCAGTTTCTCTCATAAGATCCTCTGAATTGGAGCAAAGGAAAAGCGTAAGCATTTTAAAGGCTAGGTATGAGCAAAAATCACATTTTTTTATTGCAGCTTTCTCTTTATGCACTGTGTGCCATCACCTTGATCAGTCTCACTTCTAGCATTTGATGCATTTGACTAAACAATATCTGATTATATAGTATGTGAAGGTTTTGTTTGTGGGCCTCTACTGAAAATGGGAACTGTCACCAAGTCTGACTTTGTAAATAAGCAAGAAAGCATATGAATAATAGGGAGTTTATCAATGGGAACAAGACAAGACCCACCCCGACAGCCTTCTTTGTTGTGAGGGGTTCTGGGTTGTACAACTTAGATATGCCAGAGTATCTAGAGCAGCACTCCAACCAGTTTACTCATGTTGAGTGTGCCCTTGTTGCCTAGTACTAATTGAATATGAGTACAAGTACTAGGGTTTCACATCGAGGTAAGGGATATTACTGTTCCTTCAGAACAAATAGTGTAGTGTTTAATCCACCATGATGACTAACAACTGTAGATGTATAAATCCCTAAACAAGAAAATTTAAAATGCACCCAGAAAGGTATGCTGATTCCTTACTTTCCTGACGGAGTACCTTTAGACTTCAAATTTTATAAAGGACCGGATACTGCCATTGCAGGGAAGACTCATCATGTCTGTCCTGGAAGTGATTTCCCATCCTTTCAGTCATGTAAAGTTTTCATATTGCTAAGCTGTTAGAACTGAGTGAAGCTTCCATTTTCTGATCAATGCTTTCGTATTGGGAGTGATGTGTAGGACAGCCCTGTTAAACATATTTTGATCTGGAATATTAATTAGGGCAGTGCCTAAAGAAAGGCATAATTGAAATTGCAATCTGCATATTTTCCTGTAACTTGTGATTGTCCTGTCATAAGAGATTCAGATTCTTATTTGTGGGTATTAGCTACATGTGGATCTCGGTCTTCTGATTTGTCTGATTCCCAGAACATTCAGATTGCCATAGTGTGGTGTTGCTGTCTTTCCCTAACATGAATTATTGGCTGATGTATAGATAAAAAAGTAAAGCAACCAGCATTATCTTTATTTTTATGCTGCAAGAAGTGATTGGTTAGGTTATCAGTCTGTTTGCCCTTTCCATATGACGTCCAGAATGATAAAAATGTTTGGAAATTCTTTAGTTTAATGTTGTTGAGATTTAACAGTTTTATTCAGCGTATGATTTTTTTACTACGTATTTTGCTCTTTTTTGTCATTCTAAGTTTTTTGATATCCTAGGAAAGTTGAACAAGCCGGTACTGCAGAATGCAAATTAAATAACCAGCAAAGAATGTGTGCAAGGCCTTAGTGATCCCATCCATCCGAGGCCTGAGAGCAATGGTCCCAGGCAGGTGTTGGCTTGTGTGTCCCCAGGCCAGCAGCTTCTAATGTGTGTGTTCACCACCACTCCTAGTATCTTTGGAGAAAGATGTTGAGATCTTATTTTAGCATTGGTACCCATGTGCATCTTGTGCAACAGGTGAAATATCCAGTCTGCTTCCAGGTACGCATGCAAGATATCAAACTCTTACAGTTTTAAACAGTACCATTGGGTGGGTTCTCTCACAAGGCATACATCATAGAGGAGACTGTGGAAGGGTCACCTTCTGTGAAGCTTTCCAGCCTTTCTCCTCATTGGCAGGTGAGCCACTTCCTTTCTTCTGGAAGACCATTGCCTAAGGGCCAGTTGGTTTGCCCACTGGCATCAGCTGTGGCCTCTGCCGCATTTGACTAACATAGTTTGCTTAGGGAGTGTGTGGTCTACTGGGATAGGATTAGGTTTCACAGAGACTAGTCTACATCCCCCGAGAGGAGTTTCTCCAGCTAAGTGAAAGAGAGACTACCCTTTTCTGATTCGTTAGGAAAGTATGGCCTTCTGAACTCTTTCCTCTCCCCTTACCTTGTAACAAAGATAAAAAGGAGACCGTCATTTTGGGATGCTCCATCCCAGAACACCTTTTATTTGTAAAGTCACTTGAACTTGTGAAGAAGCATTTCAGGTTAGGTACCACTGAGGTGCTTTACTACCATCGAATGTTCTTGAATCACTTGAGGGTTGTAGGAACCAAAATGTGCATTAGTTCCTCCATTGTTTGAAGCATTTGAGGAACTTCTGAAGCAGCCTGGGACCTTACCTCTAGGCAACATACTATTCATTTGTTGGTTATTTTCCCTTTGTAATACTAAAGTTCCATATTGGCACAGTCATACTTCTTTAAATGCTTATTGTCTGCAGTGGATGCCCTGGTAAAGCACTATGCATGAGGAAGTTGGGGGGGGGGTTGGCTGCACCCATTGACCTGTCTGCATTTATCCTCCTCGGGAGTGAAATGGGCAACCGCAGCCTACTGCTGGATTCTTTCTTTGACTGAAGTAATGTATTTAGGCAGGGTCTTCACTTCCTTTTTAAATACCTTCTTAGTTGCTAAAGAAATTCCAGGCATGTCATTGAGTGGTTTTCCCTGTTGGCTGGTGACTTCCTTATCCAGGAGGAAGAGGCGGCCCTGCAAGTGCCCTAGGAATAAGTCCATTTCTTCATTAGAGCTCATTCTGAGGCCCTTAGTCTTTCTTGGATTCCTTGAAGATAGGTACATCTACACTGGCCTTTAGGGAGGGCATCTCCTGGAGCTGAGCTGTGGGAGGTGCTCTGTCTCCGAGTCCCTTTGTGTTGTGAGTTGCGACTCAGAAACATCTTTGGATGGGGGGCTGGTTTCAGGGAAAAAGCTTAGGCTGCAATGCCTAGGATACAGTTCACTTGCCTTCCCCTCTGTTTTTTGCTCAGGACCACCTCTTTGGTCCTGTAAGTTTTGGTCCCATCACTCTCTGGGATACTCAAGGTTGTTCCTTCCTGGCTTCAGCTGAGCTTACCCCCACAGATGGAGAGAGGAGTTGATCTCATAGCTTCCAGTCCTGAAGTTGTTTGAACCCTTGCTGTTGACAAGAGCTTACAGGGAGGAAATCCCTTGTGCCTCTCCTCTTGTGGGGTGAGCTCGGGGATGACTAACCTTGTACTGCTGTGCTGGGGGTTGTTCGCTTCCTTGAGTTTCTCAGTGGCAGTCTTTTGGGATGCTACATGCATAGGGGGTCTTGGGGGAGCTGCTCAGCTGTGGGAGGTCTAGACCGTATGAGCTGGAACAGTGTTGATGGTAGAGAGCTTTCATTTCTTCTTTAGGGTGCCTGTCATCCTTTTACTAGTTGGTGGATTGAAACATAGGGGAGAAGAGGCATCTGTATTCTCCCCTCTTGTGACTCACTCTTAGTTGTATATGGTTGGGTATCTAAGTTTGGGCAGGGCTTTATGGATTGGGGGGGGGGCATTTCTTCCTTTCAGTGTTCTGATGCCTTCTATTTTGGGGTGGCATGTGGTGCAGAGGGGATTTTCTTTTTAGTGTTATCTTCTGTAGGAAGGTCTATGGTCTATTCTTGCCAGCTTTCTCTCACGATTGATAAGTCTTTACACTGGTCCTTCCATCCCTCATTAGGTGGAGGTCCCACTTCAGAGCTATGGGGAGCTCAGGTCAACCCATTTTCTGGTCATAAGCTTCCCTTCTTTGGGAGCCGTTGTTTATTGTGTGGCCACAGTTTTCAGTATATTGAATGAGAGTTTGTGAACTAGTTCATTTAGGAATAGTTTCATTTGAGGATGCACATTTGAGGTTGAGTCTCCGAGTCATTTCACTCAAGACATTTTTGCTGTTAACTTTGCAGAGTGGCCAAAGCCTTTTCCGGAGGGTCTGTACACCTTTTTATGAGGTGTCTACTCTCACCTGTTTAACACCTTTTGTCTTTTGTGCATTTAAGTGCATTCCTTGTGAAACACCAGGGAAGGTTGTGGTGTGGTAAATAATTAACCTTGGGGTTTATTGGAGGAAAGGAGGAACAGGGATTCTGGTCTGCTGACACCTGCAGGGTGCTGACAGGGAGTGTTTGGGTCTGCTGGAAGTTTTTGTCTTGCTTTTTAGTGGGAGTAGGTCTCTATGGAAATGACCATAACCAGTACTGTGTACCTAATCAGGTGGTTGAGTTCTGGACACCTTTTCATGGGCGCTGTTCTACTTATGCTGGGGGAGGGGGGGTACTGCCCTTGTCCAAGGTGGAAACACTGTATTGGGAACTCAACACTGGCTCTTGGCTTCACTTGACGAGGGCTACCTTCTGTTCCTCATTAAGATCCTTTCATCTGGGGTTGTAAACCACTGGTTTAACTAGAACACTTGGGAGCTAACCCTGACCATGTACATGAGTTCATTTAAGGGCACTTGTGCTTCTGACGATATTTTTATTTGTTTTGTAATTTATTTTGACATTTGTTAACTGGGTATGTCTGACTGAGCGATAGCCCATTTTCAGTGTAGGACTGGGGGAAAGCCCCATACAGAAACAGTTTTAAAGACCTTTTCAAAAAATGGTTGCAAACAGAAGATAACCTAATTTACAGGTGATTTTAAATACATAGAATACAGCTTAGGAGTTTGTGTAAATACATTGACATTATTAGAACAAAGTAGTTTGATAAGCGGTGGCAATTGGTAGGTTGGGAAGAAGCCAGTGGTAGTATTAGAGAATTATAAGACAGGCATAGAAGAAAACGAGAGAGACCAAGGTGCAGAGAAGTGAGTCTGAAGGCAGGGAAATAGATGGGTAAGTAGAGTAGATAAGATGAGTACAGTCAGAAGATGTAGTTGGTAGACAAAAATGTTAGAAGGTGAAATATGTTAAGATGGGTTTTGGCATGAACATCCTCAAGAATTTTGTAGTGTTGCTTTTAATACTTGAAGATATGGTTATGGGAAAGATTTCTAATGTTCAGTGGGAGTTTGTTCCAGGCTAGGGCAACTGAATAGCTATATAAGTGTTGTCCTGTTACTTTTTTGGCTTGTGGATGGCTAAAAAAACTGATCAGAGCTCCACAGAGAGCAGGAGGGGATGTAAAGGGATATAAGAGAAGAGATGGCTGGGCAGAAGCAAATGCTATTTCATCGTACCGATAATATCGAAACAACAAAATATCGAACAAACAGAACAGCAAATTTTTTCCCCAGGGAAACAATTTAATTCGATGCTCCGTTAAAAATAAATAAATAATAAACGTAAACACAAATTTAAGTGAGGGGCTTCGCCCTCCACACCCCCCTACTTAAATATACCAACTCCGAGATTGCACCATAGTGGAGGAAATGGCAAAGTCCCGAAGATGGCCCACTGGATTTTTTCCCTGGGAAAAAATTAGATGTTCTGTGACTTTGCTATTTTGCCATTTCGACAGTATTGGATCGACTAAATAGGATTCACTATTTAGTCCATTCAGTAGCGTCATATAGACCCGGGCAGAAAGAGGGTTTAAGGATGGAGTGAATCAGTAACAGCTGAGGGACTAAGAATAGATGGGGAGTTCAAACCAATGAAGAGTTTGTAAAGAAAAGCAGTGATGAGAGTTGTAAGGCTGGTTAGCAGCAAACCTTGCAACTTTGTTTTGTGTTCATTCAAGCTTGGCCTTAAGGGAGAATTGTATGTTGGTTAAGATTGGGGAGGCATAGAGGAGGGAGGGAAGGTGGTAGGTGTGGGCAAGGGAAAGTCTCGAGTCATTAGTGAGGTATTTTTTTATATCTGTAAAGCAATCCAAGTTTTTGATGTGCCTTCATTATACAGTTCAATACATGCAGATCAAATTTAAGTTGGTTGTCTGATGGCACCCAATAGCTTGGTGTGTGTTTTAACATTTATGACAGTGTTGTTAAGTGGTGAGATGGTAAATGTTTTATAATGGAAAAGAGATTTAGGCAGACAAAGAAGTTTTTTTTTTTTTTTATTAATTGAGTTGATTGCCGGTAAGCCACTTTTCTACAAGAGTGAAAGGCATTTTGAGTAATTGAGTGGAGGTCCAAAATATTGTCAGAGCTAGAGATATGATAGTGGAGTCATCAGCATATTGTGAGAGTGGCGAAGGAGCAGGAGGTATGGAGACTGTTGGTGAAAATGTTGAAAAGTAGTGGTCCAAGGATGGATCTTTGGGGTACACCCATATCATCTAAGTAATCTGATGCTGAGGGTGGTTTTGGACTGTGACCTTGTCTATCCCCTTTTTGGAGAGGTAATCGCTGTATTTCTTGACTCTAATTTCTGTTTAGAATCCAGTCCTTGTACCACCTCAGATGATTATCTTAGTTCCCTGTAGAGGTCAGGGACTGAAAGGTATGGAGATAAGGGGACACCTGACTCCTAACTTGCAGTTGGTTCAGTGCTGGACTGTATCCATCTCCATATGTGACTATCTATATATATATATATATATATATATATATATATATATATATATATACATATATACTATGGGTATTTTTAAGCTGTCTTGCATTTTTCACAATGCTCACCCCTCCAGGCATGTCTAAAGGTCAGTTCCCTGTGCTTTCTCCTATTAACCTGGTGAGCTTGGGCATCCTGAGGCAATGTAGCAACTTCCTCATGTACACTGACAACCCTCTCCTCTTACCTCCCAACACTTAGACTTGCGAGAGATGAACTTAAATATCCAAATTGGAAGCCACACACTCTCCAGCCAAGACGGGAATAGCTGATTAAGAGGAGAAGGTTAACACTTGCACCACACCACATGGAACACACAGTCCTCCAGAGCACACACCAGCACTGCCTTCACATAAAAAACACAAACCACACAACCACCTTCGCGGAGGCTGTCAAAAAAATCTACCCAAACAGCAGAGACCTCCAAGGCAGAAACGCACTCGACCACCACAACACTAATCATGAGACATGTAACTCCTAAACAGTGTGCAACTCAACCAAAGCCTCTAAGGCAAACCAGCATGCTCAACACACACTAGTCATAGGTGACTTGATAGTGAGGCACACTGATGTCCCACTCACTAGGTTGAATAAGGAGAAAGTAACAGTCAGCTGCCTGTCAGGTGCCAGGATCCACCACATAGCGTACGCACTCAGGTCCCTCAACAAAGTCTTTTGGCTTTTCCCGGTGAGGGGTTGCCACAGTCTAACTCTGGTCCGCTAATGATTAGCAGTGGATTTTTATGGTGCCGAGTTGCCAGCCCGAAGCCCACCCTTCAAAGAAGGCACACCCATTCACTCACTCTCCCACTTGCATGTCTTTAGATGTCACTCTACCACGGGGAGGACATGCAGACTCCACACAGAAGGTACTCCAGGCAAGAATCGAATGGGAGAACCACTTGCTGTGAGGCGACAATGCTAACTGCTGCACCACCGCGGCCACCCACACTCAGGTCCTTCAACAACATGTACAAATGTGACTCTCATTGTACATGTAGGTGTGAATGACCTGAGATGTACCTTCGTGGACTACATGAAAAGAGTCATGGAGGGGCTCTCTAATTATGTAGCCCAGGCAGGTATGATCCTAGCCCTGAGCAGCCTCCTACCATCACCCAGATTGATACCACAGTACAAGCATAAAATGATTGATTGCAACAACTGGCTAGGTTTCTGGTGTCATTCTAAGGGGATCCAGTATCTGCCTGGGATGACATGATTGACAGACCTCGATGCTTTGCCAGAGATGGCCTGCATCAGTCAACCCTGGGCTTCCGGATACTGGCCAAGGCTCTTGCCACCCATATAGTGCCTTTTTTAGGTGGTATTCCAAAGACCAAATTACCACCATAACAGCCACAAACAAATGCAATCTGAGGGTCATGCTGCTCAGTGCTTGAAGTCTAAATCTCAAAATGCACTCGCTCGAGTCACTCCTTGAAATGGAGAACATCGACATTTATGCTGTAACGGAGACCTGATTTAAGGTAGCAGAAAGGAACCCTGCACTACCAGTCTATAACTCATTCCACACCTTTCAGCCCCAGAACTTGGACCAAAGCTCCAAAAGCGGTGGTGTTTCTACATTCATAAAGGATGCACACACCTCCAGACTGGTATCCCAACATATAACTCATCAGAGATACTTCAGGTGCAGCTAACAATTGGGTAAGACAGCTATTCAGGTCATGGCTTGCTATAGGTCCTCAACCATTTCCCAAGACTCACACTCCACATTCCTAAGCACACTGGAGAATATTAAGGTCCAACCTAACACACTCATACTGGGGGATTTCAGCTATCCCTCCATTAACTGGGAAAACTACTCGTGTATCAATACACTTGCCCAATGTTTCCTGGAATTCATTAATTCCAGTGCCCTGGACCAGCTCATTCTTACCCTCACTATAGGTAGCAACATCCTTGACCTGGTGATTACTGACATGGGTGACCATTGCTGTGTACTTATAGTCAGTTCCTCCCCAGTTAGATCTGACCACAAACTAATCACCTTGGAAAGCCACCCCCCCCCCCCCCGCAAAGGTGACCACCATGAAAAACTTCTACAAAGCTAACTTTGGGCTCCTAAAAACCAAGTTGGCTAATTTCACGGCACCTATGCAATTGGAGAACAGCTGCATGACCACCAAATCATACACTAATGCCCTGTACAAACACGTACACAAATGCATGGATCTCGCTATACCCACTAGAACCAAGATGCTCTCCTCCAAAAAAAGGAAGCCAATCTGGTGATCTACTGCCATAAACAAACTCTACAACAGACGGAGGAAACTGATGTGAAATAAGCTGAAGTCCCAAGACTGGGAACTCCCTTATCACCCTCAACAAAAAGTTGAGATCCCTCATCACATCCTCTAAAGCTAGCTATGAAAATAGAATTGCAGCAGATAGTAAAGACAGCCACAAGGCCTTCTATAGTTATGTAAAAAATCTCCACGGTAATACCCAGATTTGCTCGGAGCTGTTGCACAATGGCACCTCCTATACAGAGGCAACAGATATTGTCAGTATACTGGCAGACAGATTCAGTGCCAACTTTACCCCTCTCTCCCCCACCAAAGGACCAATCACAATACCAGTAGATTGCCAGGCACCCACTGCTGCACAGGTTAAAACAGCACTGTCCAAGGCCAAGAGTACGACTTCTATGGGACCTGACAATATCCCTGGCTGTGTTTTACATGAACTACAGAGTGAACTGGCACCTCACCTGTGTGCCCTGTTCAATCACAGCCTGAACTCAGGCTTTGTCCCTACCGAATGGCGCACTGCTGCAGTCATCCCTCTCCACAAAGGAGGAGCGACTACAGTCCCTGGGAACTATCACCCCAGTAGCCTGACGAGTCTGATGTGCAAAGCTATGGAACACATCATCATGGACCTAATAAACAAGGATGTAGGAATTCTCCAAACTCTGGATCCCACACAGTTTGGTTTTGTGAAGGGTAGATCATGCCTGCTCAACCTGGTCGATGACTTTTGAGTCATCACCAGAGCTGTGGATGAAGGCAAGATGGTTCATACAGCCTACCTTGATCTGGCCAAGGCCTTTGATACCATTCCCCACTCAGGAATCTTAGAGAAACTCACTAAGCTAGGCATCAACCCCTGTATCACTAGGTGGGTTGCAAACTGGTTCACAGATAGAACCCACAATGTGAAAGTAGCTGGCTCCAAGTCAAACTGCTGACCAGTCACGAGTGGAGTCCTACAGGGTTCGGCCCTGGGTCCTCTCCTGTTTGGTATCTACTTCTCTGAAGTCCAGGCCAACACAAAGGGACTCTGGCTGACAAAGTTCGCAGACTGTTGCAAGTTGGGAGCCATTATTATCTCCCCAGGTGATGCTGACATCCTACAGAAAGGCCTCACAGAGACCAATGACTGGTGTCCGAACCATGGCCTTAAGCTCAATGTCAGAAAATGTCATCATCCTCTTTGGGGAAAAAACGGGTTCCTTTGAATTACCACATTGATGGTAGTCCACTAAACACAGAAGATGTCGTAAGAAATCTGGGAACACAGGTTGACAACAACCTCTCTTTTGACCACCACATTGGCACTGTGGTCAGAAAGTCCTATGTGGCACATCTCATTGCTAATGGTTTTGCATCCAGGACGAAAGAGGTCATTGTCTCCCTCTACTCTTCCCTCATTAGGCCAATCATTGAGTACAATGCTCCATTTGGCATGTACCTCACTAGACACCTGCAACAACTGGTGAGGCCGCAAAAGTACCTCACAAAGAGGATCCTAGGCCTTAAACACTTGCCCTATATGGACAGACTCAAAAAAAACCTCCCAACTATTCTGTGTCTCATATTGCCTACTTAGAAGTGATCTCTGCTTGACTTACAAGGCCATCTCTGACTCACTCTGTTAGAAATGCTACATCTAAAGAAATCCCAATCCCTCCACACTACATGCTCCAGAGACCTCAACCTCATTACTACAATCAACAGAACAAGCTCTGAGAGACAGGTTCATAACCCAAAGACTGCCCATGCTATGGAATAGGCTTTCCATACTTGTCAAGTGGAGTGCCTCACTGGCCCTCTTCAAGAGAAATCTTGATGAGTGGATGGGAAATAGAAAATTCATCCTGGGGATCGCTCCAGTGGCTCCACTTGACAGAGGCGCTGGGAACTAATGTTGGGTGGCATGATGCGAGGGTAATCCTATGGGCTAGGCTTGTAAAGGCTCCGGGGCCATTAGCCTAGTACACACATATGGACCTATTGTCTCCAGAATATGCTCTTGTCTGCAATTTATGTTCACTTTAGCATCACAGTTTGGTATGTTTCTGCAGCTGTGATGATCCTGTGAACCAAATTGACAACATTTTGTGGACATTATGGCTTTTTTGTCATTTTCTGTGGATTTTATATGTTTTCCACTTTGCTTGCTATAACTATCAAGTCTTCCCCTTTTGGACTTAAGCCTGTTCATTCCCTAGGTATAGGGATTCCTCCCCTCATATCTCATAGGGTAAGAGACCTTTGGAGGAACTGTCAGGCAAGTACTGGGATGTTAAGTGCTGTGACCGGCATCCTGGCAGTAAGAGCGTTTCTTTTTTGTATGAATGGCTCTAATCACTCCCCTTGGGGAATAACATGTACACCATCATCACCCTGTGGACAGTGTATGTCTTTTTAACATTTTGCATCATCCTGTTTACTGGCAGCTGTCAAGGTTCACTCTCACCAGCTTGGGTGGCCACATTCACATTGCTCCCTCACCTCCATCCCTGCCCTCCAGCAGAGGTTGTGTTGGAGAACATTGGTAAGACTGACTGGAAACCATCTTTAGTTGAGTATGTCATCTCTTTCAATGTAGGCCAGTAGACTGCCAAGCTACTAACTGAACTCTGGTTATCTTGGTTGTAGTCAGTGCATCTGTAACTCTGGCAATGGCAACAGTATTTCATGGGAATTTTGTGCCTGAAAACCCTAGTTGTCATCAGGCAGTCTGGATTGAGCTTGTTTCAGAGAACTTTGCTTTTGATTTTATAACATCTTTTGTGACATTTTATTGCTGAGGAGTTTTCCATTAACTGCACTTGACCTTCTAAGGAAGTGATCTTCGGCATTCGTGATCTTTCCATGCTTTTGGCCATGGCTGTAGTTTTGTTGTTACACTAAAGTAGATGCTCCAATACTTTCTTGGCTGTCGTCATAGGCATCATCACTGTGGCACTCATTCCAAGGCAAATGCCTCCATTGCAGCCTGAAGTTAGGTCCATTGTGTTCCTTTCTTCTGTACCAAGCCTTCTTATTAGTCCTGATGTAGTTCTGTGGGTGTTTCTCTCCAGTTGGTTTTCCAGCCTGAGAATTTGCTCAACCAGTGAGCACTTCTGGGAAGGTTCATGATGGCAGTTGTAATGAATATGGCCTTTACCGTGGAGAAGACCCTACTTTATTGGCCAGGAAACTCCATTGTCCATATCCTAGTAGTGGGTGGTTCTGTCATTTGTCTGTCTGTCGGAATTCATGTAAGCTGTGCAAATATATACAGTGGGTATAAAAAGTGTACACACCCCTGTTAAAATGCCAGGTTTCTGTGATATATAAAAATTGAGACCACAATAAATCATTTAAAAACTTCTTCCAGCTTTATGTGACCTATGACCTGTACAGTTCAACTGAAAAAAAAAAAAAAAAAAAAACCTGTTGGGGGGAAAAATATAAAAAATGTACAATAAGCTGGTTGCATAAGTGTGCACACCCTTAAACTAATACTTTGTTGAAGCACCTTTTTATTTAATTTGCAACATTCAATCTTAGGTAGGAGTCTGTCAGTCAGCATGGCACATTTTGACTTGGCAATATTTGTCCACTCTTCCTTGCAAAAGCTCTCCAAATCTGTCAGATTGCGATGATATGTCTTGTGCACGGCCCTCTTCAGGTCACCCCACAGATTTTCTATTGGATTAAGTTCTGGGCTCTGTCTGGGCCATTCCAAAACTTTAATTTTCTTTTAGTGAAGCCATTCTTTTGTTGATTTGGATGTATGCCTGAGGTCATTGTCATGTTGAAAGGTGAAATTCCTCATCTTTAGCTTTCTAGCAGATGCTTGAAGGTTTGGGCCAAAAGTGACTGGTATTTGTTCATAATTCCCTCCACCTTGACTAAAGCCCCAGTGCCATCTGAAGAAAAGCAACCCCAAAGCATGATACAGCCACCACCATGCTTCACCAAAGGAATGGTGTTCTTTTGGTGATGCAAAGTGTTTTTGCGCTAAATGTACCTTTTGGAATTGTGTCCAAAAAATTTAACCTTGGTCTCATCAAACCAAAACACATTTTCCCACATGCTTTTGGGAGACTTGTATTGTTTTGCAAATTTTAGCAGGGCCTGGATGTTTTTCTGTGTAAGAAAAGGCTTCTGTCTTGCAACCATACCCCATAGGCCGGACATATGGAGAATACAGGAGATTGTTGTCACATGTAGTACTTGCCAGAAATTCCAGCAGCTCCTTCGGTGTTGCTGTAGGTCTCTTGGCAGCCTCCCTGATCATTTTTCATCTTGTCTTTTCATCAATTTTGGAGGGACATCCAGTTCTTTGCAACTATTTTCTCCACTTTTTGATGACTGTCTTCACTGTGTTCCATGGTATATCCAATGCTGTGGAAATTTTTTTGGACCCTTCTCCTGACTGATATCTTTCAACAATGAGATGTTCTTTGTGTTTCACTGTTGCAGCCAATACATTTGGGTAATCTGCTGGCAGGCTGCCCTCAGTTGGCCTGATTAACAAAGTCTTTGGTCCTGCGTCGGTTGCTGTCCCTTCTTCCATGACGTCAGGGGTATAAAACATGCAGCCGACACCATTACATCAGTCTTTCTTGCTGCGCGGTGCCCGAAGCAGAAGCAAGTGCCATTCGTCCGACTCCTGAAATTTTCATTTTCGAGTTTCAGAACTGAAGTCTTCAAACAAAAGCTAAGTACCCTGTTGGGGAAACTTTTTCTTGCTCCTTACCGATGTCAGTAAAAGTTAATAATTGCATTACCTATGGAAAGCAAATACCTCATAAGGATTTTCATTTGTACTGTATTCCTTGCCTAGGCCCTGACCACGACGTACCTTGCTGTCGGTTTTGCGCTTTATTTAATCAGCGTACTGTCCGTCGGTACATTTTTGCTTTTAAATATTTCAGTTCTTGGTTTAATTATCCAGAAATTACATCTGTTACCATCCGACTACTAGAGTACCGAAAAAATGCAAAGAAAAAGACAGGCTGTTGAGGTCCAAAACTGCTGACGATGCTTCTAAGCCAGTCGCCAGTTCACCGGTAATCAGTGAGGTGCTTTCGCAGCCCCTGATACCTGCTACTTCTGATTCGCAGGCCTCTACTGAGACCCATTCGGAGTCCGATATGCCGTGAGATGCTTCGCATATGGAACCCACAGATGTCTCTACCTTGGATGGGTCTGGAGCCGCTGAGCAGGCACCGGCTTCTGAGGGTGAATTCAGGCCTACAGACTTGCATATTAAACAGACTCCAACTTCAATATTAAGGCCTAAATCTCGATCTCTGTCTAAAAAACCGACACCCAGGCCACATGTTCAGGCCCCTATGCCTAAAAAAACAAATGATCAGAATGGCTGAAGATTTAATTACTGTACTCGGGGGGGTAGTCACCCCCCCCCCCTCCAAAAGGGCTAGGATTGAACTTGATTATGAATCTTCTGAACAGGATTCTGTTTCTTCTGACTCTTCTGTAATGATCTGGATTTGTCCATACCTACTTATGAGGACTCTGATGCAGAGGATTCCATTCCCTCTGCTTCTCCACCTGAGGATTTCTCTTTTGGGGAAACTTTACATACCTTAAGGGAGCATTTCCACTGGGAAAGTCAGGATTTCTCTGAATCCAAAAAGAGGCTTAGGGATTTTCTCCTTCCTCAGCATAGGCCTTTGGCTATACCTCCTGTACTAGACATTGTTGATGTGTTTTCGGAATTCAGTATGGCTCCTGATTCCTTGCCGCCAGCCCCTAGCAAACCAGACAGGTACTACAGGGTTCCAGAGTCTCACAAATTCCTTTTCAAAACTCCTGTTGCGGACCCTGAAACCATTTCTCAGGGTCCCAAGGGCATTAAGGCTTCTACTGCTAAAAATCCTACCCCTTCTGATAGAGACTCCAGGGCACTGGATAAATGGAGTAAAAAGGTTTATACTTCTGCAACTTTAGCAATCAGGGCTTTAAACTGTCAATTCCATGTACTAAAATATCAACAGCATATAATGGGACTGCTTAAACAGAAAATGATGTTAATTTCTGACTGTGTGGAGAATAAAGATTTACAGGATTTATTGCATTCAGCCGAACAAGTTGGCAAACATATTTTGCAATGTGGTTTTGATTCTTTAGAGGCCTCTTGCAGGGCTGCTGTTACTGGGTCTGCGCTTAGAAGGCATGCTTGGCTTAAGGAGCAATCTCTGCCTGATCATGTTAAAGCAAAACTTTTGGATGCTCCTTTACAGCAGGACCGTCTGTTTGGCAATAAGGCTGAAGAAGTTCTAAAAAAGATGGAAGATAAAGCTAAATCTATGCAAACTGTGAAAGATTTCTTACAAGTACAACTGCCTAGATTTAGAAGGCACTGGCCTACTAAGAACTGGTCCTTTCCAGCTCCTTCCAGAGCCACTCCAGCCAAACCCAGACATTCCAAAAGCACCAGGTTTCAGTCCCAAGGGACTTTCAGAGCTAAACAATGGGGTGCTTCCTCTTCCAAATCTGGAAACAGCAAGGCACCACCCTGTGGTAAACGGACTCAATGACTTCCCTTTAAAATTACCAAGCACTTACCTCTTAGCCGCCCCTTTGGGGGGAAAACTGGCTCTTCATTCCAGAAACTGGCAACTTATAACCCAGGACAAATGGGTGTTAAATATAGTGTCCCAGGGATACAGATTTCATTTCCACACGCTGCCATCCCCAAACGGACGGCCAGACCTACCCCAAAATCAGTGGGCAGAGGCTCAGAAACAAGTACTTTCCCTCATCAACATGGGGGCTATTCAGCTAATACCAGAAGAGGAAAAGGGTCAAGGTTTCTATTCCAGACTTTTCCTGGTACCCAGAAAAGACAAATCATGGCGTCCAATTCTGGACCTGTCTACTCTAAACACCTTTCTGGACATTCCAAAATTCAAGATGCTGACTCTTCAGTTACTTCCTATGCTAGGCAAGGATGCCTGGTTGGCAACTCTAGATTTAAAAGAGGCTTACCTGCATATCCCAATCAGGGAATCTTGCAGAAGGTACCTACGCTTCAAAGCAGGCTGCATGCATTATCAGTTCTCTGCACTGCCCTTTGGCTTGTCTACTGCGCCCAGGATATTCACAAAGTGCCTGGCTCCAGTAATTGCATTTTGCAGGCAAAGAAATATTCAAATATATCCATACCTGGATGATTGTCTAATTCAGGCAGAAAACCAGGCCATTCTTCTAAAACATCTGGTGTTTGTAAAAAGAGTTCTAACTTGTCTAGGGTACACCATAAATGAAAAGAAATCACAACTGGTACCCTCTCAAAAAAATTACATTCCTGGGTGCAAGCTTGAATACAGCTGCCCAGATGGCTTTTCTTAGGCCAGAAAAACAAATTCATTTGGTGACTTACTTCAAACAGGTGGCCACAAAAACACTGCTATTTGCAAGGCAAATACTGCAAGCCTTGGGGTTCATGGCCTCCTGCATTCTTCTAATTCCATATGCAAGACTGCATATGAGAAAACTTCAGTGGTACTTAAAAAGTTTATGGAGTCAATATTGTCACAGCCTGGAAACAATGATTCCTATCATACCTTGCCTGCGCCTAGAGTTCCTATGGTGGGCAGAGGCCTGCCACCAAAACAAGGGACTGCCATTCACCCCACCCCCCTGCTGCCCAAACCCTAACTACAGATGCATCAGACTATGCATGGGGGGCTCATTTGGCAGGGAAGTGCATTCAGGGAAAATGGAGCCCAAGTCAAATGCACCTTCATATCAATCAAAAAGAAATGCTAGCTGTACAGAATGCTCTGACAGTCTTCAAGGACTACCTTTATTCAGGACAATTACTGATAAAGACTGTGACAACACCACGGTTATGTGGTACAATAAACAAGCAGGGGGTACACATTCCTACCCCCTCTGAAGATTAGCCATGGCATTGTGGAACACCGCCTTGAGATACAAAGCACAACTTAAAGCTGAATTCCTGCCAGGAAAGCTGAATGTTCTGGCAGACAGTCTAAGCAGAAATCTCATGGACCCACACAAATGGAAACTGGAACCACGGATTTTCAACATGTTGACACGAAAATGGGGGAGCCCAAACATAGATCTTTTTGCCTCACCCCAGAACTACCAGTTGGACAAATTTTGCACAAGAACTCATCACAAAAAAGCCTGGAAAGTGGATGCTCTGTCCTTCAGCTGGAAAAAACTTATAGTCTATGCCTTTCCCCCTCTGCCTCTGCTTTCCAAAGTTCTACTAAAAGTCAAATAGGACAAACCAAAAATGATTTTGATTGCTCCAGACTGGCCTCGCCAACACTGGCACCCACTCCTGCGCAGTGCATCACACATTCCATCGTGGCACCTGCCTCCGACACCTTCCTTACTGTCTCAGCAGGAGAACCAGATTCTGCACCCTCAGCTCCAAACATTGAACCTTGCAGGATGGCTAATCACTTAAATTCCCCCTTAGCATCCCTCAGCAAACCTGTGATGGATGTCATTTTGGAGGCAAGAAGACCTAGTACTAGAAAATCTTATGCTGACAAATGGAAAAGATTCTGTGCCTGGAATCTATCTCAAGGGATGAGCACAGCAGTGCCCAATTTACCTCAGATTTTGCAATACTTAACTGAGATGCTTCACAAGGGCCTGTCTTTTTCTTCCATAAAAATCCATGCCTCAGCCATTTCAGCTCATTACAACACAGAACCCCCCCCTCTTCTCTCATCCTCTTCTAAAGCAGTATCTCAGAGGGGCCAAAAACTTGAGACCACCCAGAAGAGCTCCAACCCCTGCCTGGGGCCTTTAACTTTGTTTTGGAGAAACTCACTCTACCTCCTTTCGAGCCAGCTGCTACTGCAGACTTAACATTTCTTTCTTGGAAAACAGCTTTCCTTTTAGCAATCACTTCCGCTAGAAGGATATCTGAATTACAGGCCCTTATGGCAGTGAAGCCTTTCATAATCTTTCATGCGGACAGGGTGTCACTCAGAACCAATCCATCCTTCATGCCCAAGGTGGTATCCAGTGTGGCTCTTAATCAGTCCATTCATTTGCCAACTTTCTTTCCCAATCCACAGAACAAGGGGGAGCGGATTCTGCATTCATTGGATGTACACAGACAACTTAGATTCTACTTGGACAGGACTAAATCTCGAAGAAAATTTGAACAACTGCTGGTAGCATTTGCTGAAGGGCAGAGGGGAAGGCTATTTCAAAGCAAACCATTAATAAATGGATAAGCCATTGTATTCATTTCTGTTATAAGCACCATGGAAAACCTATCCCCCAGGGGATCAGATCTAATTCCACCAGGGCTGCATCTACTTCAACAGCCTTTCTCAGAGGTGTTACTACCAGGGATATTCTAGAAGCTGCTACCTGGAGTTCAGTTCATACTTTCACCAAGCATTATCACTCACCAATTTTCTCTAAATCCAGAGCTGGCTTTGCCATTGCTGATTTGCAGGGCCTTATAGCTGGTCCTAATGCTGTATAAATCCATCCTCCCAACCATAGCTTTGGGAATCTACCCAAATGTATTGACTGCAACAGTGAAACACAAAGAACATAGTACAGTTGTGTATTTTTACCATAAATGTAAATGCTCAAGTGTATTCACTGTTGCAGTCCTGGTTACCCTCCCACCAGCCCCCTGTTTTTCTCTTACTATACCTCTACTTCCTTTAACTATGATTAAAAGCCTTTTTGGTGTATTTGCTTTTGTTTGGAGGTATATTTTTGTGTTTTTAATTATTGAGATATATATATATATATATATATATATATATATATATATATATATATATATATATATATATATATATATATAAAATATATATATTTTGCTCCCCATTTGTGGCGCACCTGACATCTGGAACAAGAAAAACTGATGTAATGGTGTCAGCTGCATGATTTATACCCCTGATGTCATGGAAGAAGGGACAGCAACCGACGCAGGACCCAAGACTTTGTTAATCAGGCCGACTGAGGGCAACCTGCCAGCAGATTACCCAAATGTATTGACTGCAACAGTGAATATTCTTGAACATCTACATTTATGGTAAGTGTACACAACTATACTTTCCCTGTGATGCTTTGTAAGCTGTCTGCGAACCATTGCTTTTGCTGTAGCAGGCAACTGAGTAAATGTCAGAAAAATCCTGCAGGGCAGCTGAACTTTATTTGGGGTTAATCAAAGTCTCTCTAATTGATGGCAGGTGTGTACCCAAGAAGACTGAATGCTGTAAATAAATCAAAAGGTGCTTCAACAAAGTATTAATTTAAAGGTGTGCATACTTATGCAACCAGCTTATTGTATGTTTATTTTTATATTTTTCCCCTAACAGATTTGTTTGTTTTTCAATTGAATTGTAGAGGTTATAGGTCACATTAAAGGTGGTAAAAGTTTTGAAATTTATTGTAGTCTCATTTTTTTTATATCACAAAAACCTGGCATTTTAACAGAGGTGTGTACACTTTTTATATCCGCTGTAGTTCCCTATCTGTAGTTAGCAATGGGGGTGTCAAATTTTCATTGATTTGTCTGTGCAGCTGGCCATCGGAAGCACCCAGGTCTACTGGATCTGCCTTAGCTTTCCATAGGCTCATGTTCTTTGAGAGATGATCAGAGATTCTGATGCAGCATCACACTGCTGCTTGGGAGTGATTTTTATTTTCCATTATGGCCTAGTCCATCTCTGTGACAGCCTTGTGAGCTGCACTATGCATGGTTCTGCATATGTGCAACTTCTGACCAAGTGACACATTGCTTGTATTGCAGGCTTCCCAGGCTCTTTATGCTGCAATTACAGTGAGTTAGGTTGCCCCCCCCCCCGAAGTAGGGGGAAGCCGGTGTTTGCCTCTCAGTTCATTCTCCCCCACCTTTGTCCCTCCGGGCCCTGTGCAGTTAGTTAAGCACAGATCACTTGGAGTGCAATCTGGGGTTTATACCTCTGTATCATAGGGCCAGGTGTATCAAATTTTCATTATTCTTGGTTTTAAAGAAGATGCTCACTAGTGGCAACAGGGCAAACCGGCAGGTGCAGCATCTAAGTGCATTCGTGCAACCTGTGTATCATTACAGTTGTGAATGGATTCAGAAGTCATGGAACTTCTAGTAAGAAATGTTGAGTGCTGAGTGGTGTAGAGGATAAACCCACTAATGGAAGTCGTAATACTGGATCCGCTTCATTGATCAACTGAGGTTAGAATGCATCTATTACTTATTGTAATATATCTGCAGATACATTGTGCTCTTAGTGATGGTAAGTTCGTAGTCATGTCCTACACTTGATTTTTTTTTTCAAGAACTTCCTTCTGTATTCTGGTATTAATAAATATTTGGAAGATATTGCAAATAAAAAAAAACTGGCAAGTCACATTCTTTAGCAAACATACTGTGTTTTCCAGGTTATTCTGTTTAGACTGTCTTTGTTGTAATAGTTTCAGATACTGATTTAACTAAGAAGCCACCATTATTACTTCAGGGAGTATGCACAATGTTTACAACTACTGGTATGAATTTACTAAATTGTGGTTTATGTACATGTGCATCTGTCTGTATGTGTGTGTTTATGTACAAGTACATATGTAGTGTTGCAGATGTAGCCAAGTGTAATACAGTTTATAATTAGAGACCCTGTGACAATGGAAGATCCTGCTAGATGCACAGCACAATAGTTTGAAATGTTCATAGTGATAACATTTGATTTAAATTGTGCATTTTCCATATATGCTTTTTAGTTAGGATTACTTAACTGTGTAACTTGGGTCATAGACAGCCATTGTATCTTTGTGTATAGATGTGAGGGTTGTGTTGTGCATTCTGTTTCAGAGCAAGTTGAGCATTGATTTTTATGATAAAATTTAAAAAAAAATGTCATCCTCTACAGAGCTGTTGCAATACTTTGCTCATACTTATCTTCTCTCTGGTCACCTTTGCACTCCTAGAGTGCATTGAGTAAAATGTGTGTGCTTTTATTGCACAGCTTGAACTGCTACAGAAATACTAACAAGTATGCAGAAAACTAGTTCTAATGTAATTACAAAAGAAAAAATAGTGAGAGGCATTGCCAGGAAACACAGGTTGACCTTGATACAGCTTTTGTAGCCATGCAGTCTTTCAGCAATATGAGGTTATGGCCTTAAAGACCCTCAGGTGCTGCTTTCCAGACAAAACAGGACAAAGTTTAGTAAAATACAAGCCACACTGTAAATGAGAAATAACTTTTATCATCCTATCCTAAATGCACACATTTGTATTGCTTTTACACAGAATACTTAGCCCTTCTTACAGCTATGAAACTAATTCATTCTGTGCATCTCACCATGGTTATTTCTGAATGGGCTTCCAGTGGTCATCAGGATGATGCTCACTTACCTGGCTGTCGTATACCACTAATCATAGCTGCTTTGTTTCAGCTGTTCGCTTTAACTTGGTCTTAACACTGTATTGTGGAACATTTTGCAGCTAAGCGCATGTGCTGTCAGTAATTCAGTGTCCTTTTTTCTTCTTCTTTCTAGAAGTAAAGCCATCTATTATAGGAAAGAAGAAGCCATCAGCAGTCAAAAAAGGGGTAGGTGTTTAAATTGAAGTACCAGCAGTTGCATAGACTAGCTGTGTACAACTGTGTATTTGTATGCTTAGGAGTTTATTGACATAAGCTAACCAGGCACTATTTTGAAATTTATAAACTTTTTTTATATCGTGAATCACTGGCAGATGCACTGAACTTTCTCAGCTGACTCAGATTACAAAATGTCCACCAAAAAGCCTTTTACAACCACTTTTATAGTTTCAAAACTTTGTCCTTGATGAAAACATTATTTTCCTGTGTTTAAGCCTTCTTTGTCTGTATCATTATCTCAGTATAGACCAACAGTCCTCAACAGGCTGAAATGTTCTTTCATTGATAGGCTAGTCTGTAACTTTTTCTGCTGTTAGCCATTTCCCTTTTCATTTGAGTATGTGTATATATTCATCTGGTTTTAGGATATCTCAACAAGCCTCTATTGTTAATGCCATTTGTTACATAAACATTCAGAAGTATAAAAGTTTGTTCCAAGCTAATCACACTTGTGTACTGCGTATTTTTTTCTGTACTTATAAATGCTGTGTTCTAAAAATATCACACTATTATGACAGAAAGCAGTTTCACCAAACCTCTGTCACTGTGAAGGAAAAACAGTTACCAAATGCTATATGTTTTTCTACAAAATATGTGTTATATAATTCTATCAATTCCCCTTTTTTATTTTGAAAACCAGAAACATTTCAATCAAAATTTAACTCAAACGTTGAGTCTTACAGAAAAGTCATGGCTGCATTTGTTACCTTCTTTGCCACCTACATTAGTTAAAATGGGTACCTGATTGACCGTCTTTAATACAAAGTTTTAACACATGTGCACATTATCAACAAAATAATAGCTCCCTTGGCAATTAAAACTGTGATAATGTTTTTTCACCATTCTGAAAATAACCCATTTAACCAATCTGTCTAGTCACTGTTTCATGTAATCTTAGAGAATTTACTATACAAGCACTGTCACTGTAAATATTTACTGGATGTAAATGCTGTAAAACATATTGTAGCTCAGCCCTTTGTGCTGACATGGCCTGGTAACTTGACCATAATTGGTTTGTCTCCCTTTTGCAATATCACTATTGGAGACCCCATGTAGTACTTCCAATCCTTCCAGAAATGTGCACCATCTACATACACTGTAGTAATGTCGGACTAACACCTTCAGTGATTTTGTTTAGCTTGCTGTCATTTATCAAAGTTTTGGTTGTCAAATGTGGAGTTAGAAATATAATCCCCAAAGAACATTGTCAAGTACTCTGTCTTATTACCCAGTAAATGGTCAAAAGTTGTTTAATGCAAGGATGATATCCTTTTTCTACAGGAGTAATTTTTCTGCTGCAAAGAAGTAATGTGTCTTAACTTAGTATCCATTCCTTAAGATGTCTCTTATGGCCAAGACTGTAATAATACCACTGGGAGTATGTCCTTCCCTGCTGTTGCTGTTTGCAAAACAAAAGATCATTTACTGGTGGGAGCTATCACCTCCATTGCTAGCTTTTGCGTTAACATTTTAAAATGCATCTTCCTCAGGGCAAATGCCCCCAACATATCCTGACAAGGAGTCCTCCCTGTCAGTCTGATAATGGTTCCTAGAAATTTTACTTTTTATGTCCATTTATTTTACTTTTTATGACAAAAACTGTATTTTGTTTTTGTTTACTTTGAGCCTGCCTTTTGCAACTGTCTCAACTTTTTTCAGCTGTGGTGTGTGTTTCTCCACAGTCTCTGATTGTATCAGAATGTCATTAATATAATAGGTTCATAGGTAGGTACTAGGCTATCGGCCCTAGGGCCTATACAAGCCGGCCAAAAAGGTACCCTGGTTTTTGCCACCCAACAAAATTATTTTCCTGTGCCACTGTGAGCAGAGCCACAGAAGTGATCCCCGGGGTGAATTTCCTATTTCCCATCCAATCATCAAGATTTTTCTTGAAGAGTACTAGTGAAGAGCTGTGTTTGATATAGATAGGTAGTTTATTCCACAGTATGGGAAGTCTCTGGGACAGGAATCTATCCCTCTGGCATGTTCCCTTTATTGTGGTGACAAAGTTTAGGTCCCTAGAGCATGTAGCTCGGAGAGATTGGGACTTCTTTAAGTGGAGCATGTCCAACAGCTCTGGGTTTGACATAGCTTTGTATGTTAGGCAGAGATCACCTCTGAGTAGGCGATATGCGACAGAGTAAAGCTGGAGTTTCTTGAGACGGTCTGCATAGGGCATCTGTTTGAGGCTGGTAATCCTCTTTGTGAGGTATTTCTGCGGCCTTTCCAGTTGTTGTAGATGTCTTGTGAGGTACATACCAAAAGGGACGTTGTACTCTATAATGGGTCTATTGAGTGATGAGTAGAGGGGAACAATGACCTCTTTTTTCTGGATGAGAAACCTTTTGTGATGAGGTGTGCCACGTAGAAGGATTTCCTGACTACTATGACGATGTGATTATCAAAGGAGAGACTACTGTCCACTTGTGTCCCAAGGTCTCTTATCACACTTTCAGTGTTAAGTATACTACCGCCTATGTTGTAGTTCATGGGTACAGAGTTTTTACCAAAGGGGATGACAGTGCGCTTTTTGGCATTGAGCTTGAGGCCATGGCTTTGACACCAGGCATCTGTCTTAGTGAGGCCCTTTTGTCAGATGTCCACATTGTTAGGAGTTTCGATTATGGCTCCTAGTTTGCAGTCATCTGTGAACTTAGTTAGCCAAAGACCACCTGTGTTAGCCTGTACTTCAGAGAAGTAGATAAACAGGAGAGGACCCAAGACTGAACCCTGTGGTACTTCACTTGTCACTGGTCTGAAGTCTGATTTAGAGTCTGCTACTTTCACAGTGTGGGTTCTGTCAGTGAGCCAGTTGGCAACCCATCTTGTGACATAGGGATTTCTACCTAGTTTAGTGAGTTTATCTATAATTCCAGAGTGGGGGATGGTGTCGAAAGCCTTGGCAAGATCTAATTAGGCTGTGTGAACCACCTTACCCTTGTCTGCGGCTTTGGTAACTGCTTCAAAGAAGTCTATCAGGTTTAGGAGACATGATCTGCCTTTTACAAACCCGAACTGGGTGGGGTCCAGAGTTTGGAGATTACCATTGTCTTTGTTTATAAGTTCCATGATGCATAGCCTTGCAAAGCAGGCTCGTCAGGCTAATGGGGTGGTAGTTCCTGGGGTCCGTGGTGGCTCCACCCCTTGAGGAGTGGGATAACCATCACTGTGCGCCATTCAGCGGGCACAAAACCTGAGGTGAGGCTATGATTGAACATGGTACTTAGGTGGGGTGCCAGTTCGTTCTGTAGTTTGTGTAGAACGCAGCCTGGGATGTTGTCTGGTCCCATGGATGCTGTGTTCTTGGCTTTGGAGAGTGTGTTTTTTACCTGTGCAGCCTTGATTACAGGAACTTTGAATTCTTCCGGTATAGACATGGGGTGAGAGGGGGGTAAAGTTAGCACTGAACCTATCTGCCAGGATGTTGGCAATATCAGTTGGGTCTGTATATTTACTCCCATTGTCCTGTAACTTAGAGCAGATCTGAGTGTTGCCATTGAGATTCTTGAGATAGCTATAGAATGCTTTGTGGTTGTCTTTAGAATCAGTGGCAATTTTGTTTTCATAACTAGCTTTGGAGGATTTTATCAGGGATCGCAGCTTCTTACTGATGCTGACCAGGGAGCTCCTCCACTCATGGGATTTTACTCTCTTGCAACAGTTTCTTCCTTCTGTTGTACAGTTTGATTATGGCAGGGGACCACCAGATTGGCTTCCTTTTTTTGGAGGATAGCGTCTTGGTTCCGTTTGGGATAGTACGATACACGCACTCGTGTAAGTGCTTATAAAGTGCAATTGTGTAGGATTCGGTAGTCGTAACTGTATTGTCCATCTGCATGGGTGTCATGAAGTTCACCACTTCTGTCTTAAGCATGAAGTTGGCTTTGGAGAAATTTTTTACTGTGGTTTCCTTAATGGGGGTGGGGGCAGGATGTGGATATCTAGGATAATTAGCTTATGGTGGGGGCAGGATGTGGATATCTAGGATAATTAGCTTATGGTCAGATCGGACCAATGAGGTGTTGACTTCAGGTGTGGAACACCAGTCACTCATGTTGGTAATGACTAGATCTAGGATATTGTTGTCCCTGGTGGGGGGTGTGGATAAGTTGATCCAGGGCATTGGAGTTTATGAATTCCAGAATGTGTTGAGTGAAGGAGTTGGTACATGAGTAGTTTTCCCAGTTAATGGTGGGGTAGTTGAAATCTCCCATTATTAGGGTGTTTGGTTGCTCCCTAATATTTTCCAGTACATCAAGAAAAGAGGCGTGGGAATCCTGGGGCATGGTGGGGGTTCTGTAGCAAGCTACAATTTGGATTGCAGTTTTGCCCAGAGTTATTTGCACTTGGATAACCTCAGCTGCATTATGCTGAGCAACTAGCCTGGAGGTGTGGATATCCTTAATGAATATGGACACATCTCCGCCTTTAGTGTTCCAGTCCAGGTTCCATGGCCGAAAAGTGTGGTATGAGTTATAGCCTGGTAGTGCAAGGGTGCTGTGTGGGGCCTTGAACCAGGTCTCAGTCACTGCACAGATATCGGTGTTCTCCATTTTAAGGAGTGCCTCGAATGAGTGCATTTTGAGATTTAGACGTCTAGCATCGAGTAGCAGCACCCTCAGTTTTTGCTTTCCTGTTATGGTAGTGAATTTGTCATTTGATCCTTGCCTTAAAAAGGCACTATAGGGGCGGCAAGAACCTTAGCCAGTATCCGTAATCCCAGGGGTGACAGGTGCAGGCCATCTCTGGCAATGCATTGTGGTCTGTTGACCATGTCATGATAATAACTTTATCATGTTTATTCACATTCTTTAAGAATGTCCCTACTATCTGATGAAAAATGGCAGGTTTGTTATGAAAACCTTGAGGTAATCTAGTCATGACATATTGATTTTGAAAGGTAAAAGCAAACCTTTGCCATTCTCTTTTCTGAAATGGTACTGTGAAAAATAATTTGCTAAATCTATCATTGTAATGTAATCCCTTAACCCTCCCACTGTAATTGGAATTTTTAACTTCCCACAGTCTTATTTTTGTCTCTGCCCATAAGGTCTGAAATTTTTTCTCTGTGGTATTCCAGATATCTCTATTAGTCTTTCATGGACACCACTATTTTTCCTTTACTCTGTACTAGGCTAACTTGTATTGTCATGCACTGTTGATTTACACTCTGTTCACTATCATTTCTTACATTGCCTTCACCGTCATTCATTGCTGAAGCTGAGAGGAAGAGTAGTTTCCTTATAAGTACACTTAATGTTACCTGGTACTTCTTTTACTTGGTTCAAAAGCCTATGTATAACTACATAAGCTATTACTAAAAATACTGTCTTTAATTCAGTTTGTTGAGCTGGCCTATAATCTGCTTAGAAAACTGTAATTTCTGCATGAAATATGAACTGATTTAAATCTGGAACTTTACTTGTCTGCCCTTTATGCAAGTATAACAAAGGAGTTGAACCTGTGGTTAATATTCATGAAGCACTCTTTTCATTCATGGGATCTGAACTTTTGACTGTACTGTCACTTTTAAAATGTAGCATGGACTTTCATTTTTGTTGTTAGGTTACGGAATGTAAAATTTAATTTTCCAAATCTGTAACTGTCGGCCCTTTATTCTGCGAATTAAGTTGACTTTCCTTTCTGGTATACCTTACACAACATAAATATATATGGTTCCTTTTTTTTAAACTGGCCACACCCACTTTAACTTTGTCAGCTGAACTGGAATTTATTTCATCTTTAACCCATAAATCTGCATGTTTCTGTCATAACCAGTTTTTTTAATTCTTTATATTTGCACAAACTACTACATGCTGATTTTTACAAGTGTCATCTGTGTGCACTACTGTACATTCTGTAGCATCCATCTGTATAGCAATATCATCTCTAGTCAAAATGTCTAAAACATTTTGCGTATACTTTTTAACCTCTATATCATGTTTTTTAACATTGGCATGTGTTTTTCATTGTTTTGTTGATAATTTCTTTGTTAAAAGCATTCCACTGTGAGCAGTAGGTCTGTAACATTTCAGCTGTTTTTACAACCAGTAAACTTTTAGCATCGTCTTAAACTGACTTGAAATTTTGTATAAAAGGTGTAAACTGGCATTACAAAATGACTTTTGACTGAATTTGACAATTTTTACTTGTTGTGCATAGTCTTTACCCACAATTAAAAAATGCTCTACCTAATTATATATATATATATATATATATATATATATATATATATATATATATATATATATATATATGTGTGTGTGTGTATACATTATTTATATATAATATGCATCTTATGTAATCCTATAAGTTGGTTATTGTAAAGTTGCTCTTGCATATTTTTTTTTAATTTTGTTTGTTTTGATTACTTTAATGTTTTTCCATAGGGTAATATTCTAAGGCTTGTGTTTAAATATCTGTGCCAGCTGACAGTGATATGTTACAGGAAATGCTTCTTATTAGTAGGACAAAAAAATTGCTGTGTTATTTGAGGGGGGACAGGTTCTGAAACTGTTGGGCCAGACTTTGCAAACTGAATTTGTATCTGGAAGTCAGGGCATTGGTTTTATGAGGAAATGCATACATTTTAGGGCACTTGGAACTGGGTTTGGGGTATTTTAGATGTCCTACTATGGTGTCCTTTCAGCTTTATCATATAGGTACAACTGGGCGATTATTTTCTTGCATTGTTATCTGCTTTTTTTTAAAGAATCCTAAAGCTTAACCAATTTTTAACATTTTCCAGGTCTATAGAGGTATAGCAGAAGTGAGGTGTTGATTTTTTTTCTCAATACTTTATGTATTCTCCTTTTGAAAGGTGTAATGATGAAAGGGGTGCTATTTTAATGAAATAAAAGCTTAAGGATAGCCAAGGTGAGCAGACAGAATGGGAACGGGATTTGAAACAAGTGCACAAAAACAGGAAAATTCAGAGATATAGAATGTCTTGGCCCTAGATCCATTTAGACAAAGAATCAGTTTACAAATCTGGAGGTCACCATGTTAGACAAGGAGTTGGTTGTTAAAGGAAGACACAATTTAGTGTTTTAGAGCAAGTTGTTAAAAATACCATTTCATCTTCTACAGAAAGACTTAAACATTTTGCAAGATGTGGTATGCTGCAGAATTTCTAATCTGTAGGATGGTGCACGGTAAAAACCTTGTTGCACGGTAGAGGAGACTGATTTGGATTCATGTTACAGAGAGCACTGGATATTGTAGGTGTTCATGCTAAGAATCATTCTGCTTGATTCATAATAGGATGTGGTGTTATCTGAAAGAGGACATCAGATTATGACTATCTTTTTTCAGCACTCCACTCTTAGGAGTGTATGTTTACAGTCTAGAGTCAAAACCATTAGTAAGAGTCCAGCTATATAAAGGTCAGTATGCACTTTACTAATTTTTTTGCTTCCTGAACTACAATTGCCATTCCTCTAGGCTTCACTAAGTTGTTGGTTGCCCCTTATCTTCATCTTAGTGTTTAAGTACAAATTTTCTATTTCATAACATTTTTACCTAAATAATTTTTAGCTTTTATGCTTCTAGTAGTAGTAATCCAAGAAAAAAATAAGCAAATGCTCTTGTTTACATAAGAGTATTCCAAAAGACTTGCACATTAGTAAAAGGAATCTTAGGAAGTACAAGGCAACTGAGTGTTATGATAATTTACACCTTCTGGTATATGTGGGGCTGTTTGATTTGTGAAAATAAGATATCCAAGACCAGTGGGTCCCTAGTAGCAGTAATAGCAAGATATAGATCTCCCCTCTGAAGTCTGTCGGACACCGCATAAAGGGACATTTCCCATCTTTTCTGATATCTTAGGGATTTTAAGTCTCTTAGGATCCTCTGTGATTTCTTTTTATGTCTAGTGAGGCATATTCCAAAAGGGGCTTCATATTCTGTAATTGCCCTAATCATTGATGGCTGTAGGGGAACAGTAATAACCTCTTTACATCTGAATGATATTTCTTTGGCAGTTAGCTGTGCAGTGCTGTAAAAGGACGCTCAACTATTTTTACATGATCAAGGGAGAGGGAATTATCAGCCCAAGTTCCTAGTTCTTTAACATTTTCCTTTTAAAGTGTTTTCTGTGTTGTATGCTGGGGAGGGGTTGTTTACCAAATGTGATGATGATGATGATGCACTTTTTACCATTTAATTTGAACCCATTTTTAGTGCACTAGGTATTTATGACTCTAAGGTCTTGCTGAAGGGCTTTGACATTGGAGATGCCCTGACAGTGACTCACAGTTTATAGTCGTTGCAAACTTGTTAACTGAAGGTCTTGGTTCATGGTCTGGAGATCCGGAAAGTAAATGCTGAGCAAAAGTCTGAGCACTGAGCCCTACAGAGACACCACTGGTTACCTGTATATTCTTTTGAATAGGCACCAGCTACCTGCATCTTGTGAGTTTTGTCTTTAGGCAATTTCCTATCTGTCTTACTACACAGGAATTTATTTGTAATGTATTAAGCTTACTATTTATTTATTTTGACATTTGTTGACTGGGTATGTCCAACCGAGCATGAGCATTTTTTTCAGCAGAGGCCAGGGGAGAAAACCTCCAAAAGCAGCTTTGTTATAATAAGAGTAAACTGAGTAAAATAACATCTAGATATGAAAGTAGCTATATGAACAGACTAAAATACATAATAATTTTAGAGAATCAGTGACTCTGCAGGCATTGCTGTATAAGAGTACAAACAGGCATACTGTAATAGTAGAAATAGGAGAGCAAGGTCAGAGATATAAAGATCAGAAGAAGTATACATCCCTATGAGTTGAGAAGAGTGAGTGCATTAGTAAGGGAGATGGGGAATAAGTAATGTGAGAGTAGAGCTAGGTAGGGTTTTGGCATGGTCAGATTCAGGAGTTCATTAAATTTTCTTTTAGGGATTTTTTGAATTTGTGAGCATAGGATATTCTGATGGTTAAGGGGTAGTTTATTCCATTTTTGGGCAACTGAGTAGCTAAATAGGTGTTGGCTAATTTTTATTTGGGCTTTTAGATTTCCCAGTGTAGCTGGCCTGAGCTCAGGAGATTCTGAGTAGGAGCATAGAGAGAGATAAGGGAGGAGACTCTAAGACAGGCAGTATGTCTGTTGAGGGTGGAGTGAATGATGAGCAGTTGGGGTAGTAGGAGCTGGTAGGGGAATTCTGGCCAGTTTAGAGATTTGAGAGAGATGCAGTGATGGGATTGGTAAGGTTGGCTTGCAGTGAGCCTAGCTATTTTATTGTAGGTGAGTATAAGCTTAGTTTTTAGTGGGGATTGAAGGTTGGTTAAGATCTGAGCGCCATACTGACTAGAAATAAGGTAGGCATAGGCTAGGGAGAGTCTAGAGTTTTTATTAAGGAATTTTTTATTTCTAAAGATCAGACAAGTTTGTGGTGTCTTTTTATGCAATAGTGGGCATTTTGGTCAAATTTTGAGTTGATCATTGATGATCACACCCAGGAGCTTGGTTTGTGTTTCAACATTAATGACAGTGCTGTTAAGATATGTGATCGAAAACTATGTTTAAGGTGAGTAAGGGATTTTGGTAGAAATGAGAGAATTTTGTTTATTGTGGGATTGAGTGCGAGTTGATTATTGGTAAACCAGTTTTCGACAGAGTTGAAAGTTTTGGGTTAAGCTGTGAAAGGTAGAGATTGTCAGAGAGGGAGATGATTGTGAAATCATTTGCATATTGTATAAGAGAAGAGTGAGAACAGAAGTGTGGATGCAATTCATAAAGATGTTAAATAGTTGTGGACCTAGAATGGAGCCATGAGGAACTCCCGCTTTGATAGGGAGAAAGGGAGAGGAGGAAAAGAGACATTTTTACAGACTGCTGTCTGCTTGTTAGGTAGCTAGAGAACCATGAAATAGTAGTATTAGAGAGAGGTCGGTCAATTTGGAAAGTAGTTTAGTTTGAGGCACAGTGTTGAATGCTTTAGAGAGGTGTTTGACACCATCCAACACCTCTGTAAGCATGGTGGATGGTGTTAAAACACCTTGTGCAGGTCAAGGTATGCTGTGTAGAAAGCATGACTGCTATCACCTGCCTGTGTCATCCTTTTCAAGAAGTTAACCAGGCATTCTGTTTACTTCCCTGATGAGCAAAAGGTACATGGTTGACTTCTCCCTCTATCCTTTGTCTGGGAAAGCCCAGAGAAATGCTCCAGCCCACATGTGACCAACTGGACTCCTCTATTCTGTTTTTTTTTTTTATTAATTTTCTCTGATGATCAGATTTATGCAGAATCCAAAACTTCATAAAGCTAGTCATCCTAATAGGTGTTTACTGGCTTTGGTAGGTCTGGTTTAGTCTTCTGTGTCATCTGTTGGAGAAGCCCACCGATGTTCTTCATTCCACATTGCTGCAGTCCTAACTATTGGGTAGTCCGCTGTCCAGTCGGCCCGAATACCAAAGTATATGGCTGACGTCGGTCAGGGCGCATTAGACTGACGTCAGTACGTCAGGGTACTAATGCGCATGACCGACGCCATATCCTCAGTCTTTTTTGCCGCATGGTCCGATGCAGAAGCAGTTTTGCGAGTGCAGGTTGGCGTTCTGAAATTTTCTGAAGTCGGAGTTTCAGACCGAATCAAAGTTGGCTAAGTACCCCGTTGGGGAACATTTTGTTTTTTTCTTGCCTCAGTATTTAACCGGATGTCAGAAAAAGTGAATAACTGTATTTCTTGTGGGAAACAGATACCTCATAGGGATTACCATACCTTGTGTATACCTTGTTTAGGGCCTGAGCACGACGTTGTTGGTTGTCGCTCTTGTGCTAGATTTAACAAACGCACTATTAAGAGACGGTTAGACTGTGCCAGGTTAGTGTTTGGGAAGCGTTGTAATTATAAAATGCCGTCGGATGCTCCGACGCCCGCTTCGTCCAAAAAGCGCAAGGACAAAACAGTGAAGCCTAGTGTCGATGAACCGGCAGTCCCTGACGTTGGTTCTTTAGAAGGCTCAGTGGAGCCAGAGGTTTTGCCAGGAGTTTCTTTGGAGTCTCAGGCAGAGACTTTACTGTTGCAGGATGTGCCTTCTCATGAGGTAGGCCAGGCTGAGGGGGCTTCTCAGGTAAATGTTCTTCCCTCTCTTCCCAAGGTAGTTAGAGCCTCTCCTTCTGTTTCCAAAACTTCTTTGAGAGGTAGGCCGAGTTTAGCTTCAGTGGGGGCTTCTCCTAGCATTTCAGGTTCTGTGCCTAAGAAACATATGCTTAAAATGGCAGAAGATTTAATTACTCTGATTAGAGGTTCTATGCCCCCTCCTGATAAGAGGCCTAGGGTGGAACCTGAGTTTGAGAGTTTTGAACAGTGTTCAGAGGCTTCTGAGTCTTCTGGAAGACTTGCAGGAGTATCCTCCTTATTCTGATTCTGATGTGGATGATTCCACTCCTACAGCTTCTCCTCCTGAGGATTTCTCATTTTCAGAAACTCTGCATTCCATGAGGGAGCACTTTAAATGGGAAGGCCAAGATTACTCTGATTCTAGGAAAAGGCTTAGGGAATTCTTGTTTTACCCCAGCATAGGCCCTTAGCTATACCTCCTGTGTTGAATGTGGTAGAAGATGTTTTTGCAGAGGCTTCCTGAACCCTGATTCCTTGCCTCCTGCTCCTGTTAAACCTGATAGGTACTATAGGGTGCCTGAAGCTCATAAGTATCTTTTAAGAGTCCTAGGGCAGACCCGAGACTGTTTCTCAGGGACCTAAAGGTGTTAAGGCCTCTGTTGTTAAAAACCCTGTTCCCACTGATAAAGAGGCAAGGGCTTTGGATAGATGGGGAAAGAAAGTGTATACTTCTTCCACTTTAGCCATGAGGGCGTTGAATTGTCAGTTTCATATGCTAAAATATCAAAATTATCTCCTTTCACAATTGAAATCTAAGGTGGATGCTTTGAAGGTATTGAGTGTAAAGAGTTGCTGGATTTAGTTCATGTGTCTGAACAAGTGGGTAAGCATTCTTTGCAATGTGGTTTTGATGCTGTACAGGCCTCCTCGAGGGTGGCTGCCACTAGTTCTGTTCTTCGCAGGCATGCCTGGTTGAGGGATCAGAATTTAGCTGAGCATGTTAAGACAAGGATTTTGGATGCTCCTTTACAGTCTGATGTGTTGTTTGGTTCGCCTGTGGAAGCAGTTTTAAAGAAAATGGAGGACAAAGCTAAGTCTATGCAAACTGTTAAAGATTTTTGCAGGTGCAGCCACCAAGTTTAGTAGAAATTGGCCTACTAAGGGATGGACATATCCTGCTTATGATTCCCAGTCTAGGGGTAGGTCTAGACGTGGTAGGGGCAGAGCTCAAGGTGCTTTTAGGCCTAGAACAGGGAGTTCACCTGCTCAGACTTCTGGTGAGGGCAGGGTCAGTCCTTTCGTAAACAGACCCAATGACCTGCCTTTTCAGCTGCCAGTAGATTTTCGTCTGGCAGCTCCTTTGGGAGGAAGACTGTCTCTTTTCAAAGAAAATTGGGATTTAATTACTCAAGACAGATGGGTGTTGGATATCATTCACCACGGTTACAGGTTTTATTTCCATACATTGCCCCTTTCAAAGGCATGCCAGACGTTCCTCCTCCACAAAGGAAAGAGGCTCACAAGCAAATTTCTCAGTTACTCCAAATAGGGCCATTCAGCCAGTCCCTGTATCAGAAAGGGGCCTAGGATTTTATTCTCGCCTGTTCCTAGTACCAAAGAAGGGGAACACGTGGAGACCAATTTTGGATTTATCAATCCTCAACACTTATCTGGACATTCCCAAGTTCAAGATGTTGACGTTACAACAGCTTTTACCTCTGCTGGGCAAAGATCACTGGATGGTAACTTTAGATCTCAAGGAAGCTTACCTTCATGTGCCTATAAGACTAAGCTGCAGGAAGTATCTGCCGAGTTGGAAATTCTCATTATCAGTTCTCTGCATTGCCCTTTGGCTTATCTACTGCACCCAGAGTATTCACAAAGGTTCTGGCTCCAGTGATAGCTTACTTCAGGCTAAAAGGAATTCAAATCTATCCTTACTTGGACGACTGCCTGATTCTGGCTCAAGAAAAGGAAGACCTTCTACAGCATCTGGAATATGTTATAGCAGTGCTAAGATGCCTAGGGTATTCTGTGAACGAAATAAAGTCCAGTCTAGTACCCTCTCAAGACATGTGCTTTCTGGGTGTGAGACTGAATACAGCAGCCCAGATGGCCTTTTAACCCCGGACAAACAACAGAGTCTATCACTTTACTTCCATCAACTATCTCATCAGTCCGTGCTGACTGCAAGGACAGTCCTTCAAGCATTAGGGTTCATGGCATCTTGTATTCTGGTGCTTCCCAATGCCAAACTGCATATGAGGAAGCTACAATGGTATCTCAAAATGTATGGACACAGCACTGCCAGGATTTGGACACTGTCATTCAAATAATACCTTGCCTTCAAAAAGAATTTTTGTGGTGGGCTCAGGAATGTCACCTAAACAAGGGACTCTCTGTGACCCGGCCAGAGGCGAGTCAGATTTTAACGACAGATGCCTCGGACATTGCTTGGGGAGCTCATCTAAATGGAAAGTGGATACAAGACAAGTGGCCTGCCAGACTACAGCATCTACATATCAACATGAAGGAGATGTTAGCAGTCCAGTTTGCATTAATGGCTTTCAAGGAGTTACTTCTTCCAGGGCAGGTGTTGATTCTAACAGACAAACACAACTGTCATGTGGTACATCAACAAACAAGGGGGAACACATTCTTATCCTCTATGCAGGCAAGCAATGATTTTATGGGAGACTGCGCTCAGCTTGCAACTAACTCTTCAGGCAAGGTTTCTGCCGGGAGCACAGAACTCCTTAGCAGATGTGTTAAGCAGACAAATCATGGATCCCCACGAGTGGAAACTGGATCTTCATGTATTTCAGAAATTGACAGTGTCATGGGGAACTCCAGACATATATCTGTTCGCTTCTCCACTAAACCACCAGCTGCCAAAGTTTTGCACAAAGGGGTTTCATCACACAGCTTGGAAAGTGGATGCTCTGTCTTTCAGTTGGAAAAATCTCCATGTGTATGCCTTTCCACCTCTGCCTCTTCTTCCAAAGGTGCTCTTAAAGGTCAGACAAGACAAGCCAAGGATGATTTTAATAGCTCCAGATTGGCCTCGCAACACTGGTACCCACTACTAAGGAGTCTGGTAAGGAAGCCTCCATGGCCTTTACCTTTGATTCCACATCTGTTATCTCAGAAGGACGGTCATCTGCTCAATGTCAAGCTTCACTCACTTCATCTAACAGCCTGGCATATTCTGTGTTGAAACACAGCAGGTCTCAACTTCCTCAACAAGTTTTAAATGTGATTATGGAAGCTAGAAGACCTAGTACAAGGAAAGTGTACGCAAAAATGGAAGAGATTTTTGTTTTGGAGTACAGCAAAGAATTTGGAGATTTCTGAGCCTAATTTGAGTGTGGCTCTTCAATATCTTACTGAGTTATTGGACAAAGGGTTGTCCTTCTCTTCCATTAAGATTCATGCTGCAGCAATTTCAGCTCACTATGATTGTGACCCACCATTGTTTTCGCATCCTTTGTTCAAGCAGTTTCTTAGAGGGGCAAAGAATATAAGACCCCAATGAGAGCTCCTACTCCTGCTTGGGATCTCAATTTTGTGTTGGAAAAACTTACTCTACAACCTTTTGAGCCTGCGGCTACTGCTGAATTGAAATACTTGTCATGGAAGACTGCTTTTCTGTTGGCTATTACTTCTGCAAGGAGGGTGTCTGAGTTGCAGGCCCTTATGGCAGTAGAGCCCTTTTGATTTTCCATAAGGATAGGGTATCATTACGCATTAATCCTTCCTTTATGCCTAAAGTGGTTTCTAGTGTGGCTTTAAACCAAACTATTCATTTGCCTACTTTTTATGCAGACCCCAAAATAAAGGGGAAAAGATTTTGCACACTTTAGATGTACACAGGCAATTGCGTTATTATTTAAGCAGGACTAAGGATTTTAGGCAGTCTCAGCAGTTGTTTGTTTCTTTTGCTTTGAGTTCGCAGGGCAAGCCTGTGTCAAAACAAACTATTTCTAGGTGGATTGGGTTTTGCATTGCCTTTTGTTATTCCCATCATGGCAAGGAGATTCCAGCTGGGATTAGGCCTCATTCCACTAGGGCTACTGCCACTTCAACAGCATTCCTAAGGGGGTGGCAACTAAGGATATTTTGGAGGCAGCTACTTGGAGTTCAGTGCATACTTTCTCTAAGCATTATCACCTTCCTCTCTACTCTAAGTCTAGGGCTGGTTTTGCCACAGCTATTTTGCAAGGCATGTTGTCAGCTCCTACTTTATGATTTGCCAGCCTCCCTTACCTCTGCTTTGGGATTCTACCCAATAGTTAGGACTGCAGCAATGTGGAATGAAGAACATAGTACAGTTTTGTACCTACCATAAATGTAGATGTTCGAGGATCCACATTGCTGCAGTCCACTCTATCTCTCCTCCTTCCCCTCTGTGTTTAGGGGTGGTTGTGTAGGTGAAGTTATATGCTGATAATTTTGTATATATTGTACATATTTTTGGTGCAGGTATATTGGGCCTTGTCTTTTTAGGGTCTTCTGACATCTGGGGCAAGGAAAGACTGAGGATATGACGTCGGTCATGCGCATTAGTACCCTGACGTACTGACGTCAGTCTAATGCGCCCTGACCGACGTCAGCCATATACTTTGGTATTCGGGCCGACTGGACAGCGGACTACCCAATAGTTAGGACTGCAGCAATGTGGATCCTCGAACATCTACATTTATGGTAGGTACAAAACTGTACTTTCTTGAGTTCTACAGAAACACTGTCTTCCCATCCATTGAATAAGATTTACCTTGACATTTACTCTCCATGGCTTACTGGATAGCTTCTTCACTTCTAGTATTTGCTAGAAATTTTTCCTTTTTAGGTACATAGGTAATGTGTTCTTGTCTTTCCAAAAGCCTGGCATGAAGAAAATGTAGGGAAAAGGGAAGCTTTGCTTGGTGTTTGCTAGCTCCCCTACGATACTTGAGTGCGGCAATATTTTTGAGACTGAATTATTTTTTTCTTGTAGTAACGTGCATTTAGCAGCTATATGCACCTTTCACCAAGAGCAAAGTTGTCATTCCTTAGCTTCTCTGAGAATTTGCAAAACCTCCCTCCAAGTTGTACCTTCTTTTTGTGACCTCTTCTATAAGATCTAGTACCTAGGTGGGGCTTATACTTTGTCCTGGAAAAATTTGATTCCGACTCCCTTTCAGCCTGCTGGTACCACAGAATTAAAATGCCTTACTTTGAAACACTTTTTTCTTTATCACTATTACTTTGGATAAAGCCATTTTGGGACTACCATATCGGTTCTTTCACAAACTTTCTCTTAAAACTGATCCTACTTTTATCCATAAAAGTTGCAAGGGAATCTGATTTAATCAGTAAATCTGTATGGCTGCTGTCTGTTTAGCCTACTTTAACTATACTTGCTACATTTCACTGATGTTCATTAATGACTAAGATACTGTTTGAACAGAACTGTGTTTGTACATAAAGGTTCACAGCTTTTTGTCTCCCCCTCTAAATTTGAGGCATAACATCTTCAAATTTACCCTTGCTAGTAGCTGTCTGCCTGTTTAAACATTTGATGTTCCAAGCATAACAAGCCATTGCTACAAGTTGCCAAATCTAATTGGATTATAGCTGTTGTTGTCTTGGTGGCCTTTTTTTACCCTTTCATGATATTTGTTCAGTGGCTGCGTGATGTTTCCTGAATAACTTTACAAAACTTAATTAAATTCATTTCTGCATACAGATCTGCTGCTGATGCTGCCATTATTAAGGATATGCTCTCCTTTGGGTTCACCTAGTAGGAAGGACTTGGCAGACTCTCCTGGGAAAGGTGTGATTGCTGAGCTGGCCTAATGCCTATGGTCTTCGTAGGTTCATAGGGGTTTACTAGGCTAATGACCACAAGGGCCTTTTAAGCCTAGCCATGCATCCCAGATCTGACATGTTATGATACCCTTGATAAGTGTAAGCAGGGGCTTTTGGGCGATTAATCATTTATAGGTTGCCTGTGTCCATTACAGACATGGGTGCCAATCCAGGAATGAATTTCCTGTTCCCCATCCAGTTGTCCAGATTGCACTTGAATTGGGTTAGGGAGGAATTCTGCTTCACATGGATGGGGAGCCTTTCCCAGAGACTGGGTAATTTCTGAAATACATACCTGTCTCTCAAGCCTATTTATATCACAGGCAAGGTTTAAGTCTTTAGAATAGGTAATTCTGGTGTTGTTTGTTTTGCGGATATGCAGTAGGTCTATCAGAGTGAGTTCTGGCAGTGCCCTGTATGTCAGGCATATATCTACCCTCAAAAGCCTATAGGAGACCATACAGGGGATAGAGCCTTGAGGTGATCTGCATAGGATACTTTACTTAAACCATGTATTATTTTAGTGCGGAACCTCTGTGATGTTCCGGTTGTTGGATATGCCTGGTTAGGTGCATACTAAAGGGGGCATTGTACTCCATGATTGGTCTGATGAGTGCCGTATACAGTTGAACAATGACTTCTTTGGCTTGGATGCCAGACCTTTGTTTATAAGTTACGCAGCATAGGATTTCCTCACTACTGTAGACACATGATGGTCAAAGGCTAGATTACTCTCCATGTGTCCCCCCAAGTCCCTGATTACTAGGTCAACTCTAAGGGGTGTGTTATCAATATGATAGTTACCAGGGGTGGATGACTTCTCAAAGGATACTATTATGCATTTCTTGGCATTTAGTTTTAGTCCATGGGTCTGACAACAGTTATTTCTTTGTGTCAGTCCCTCCTGGAGAACATTTAGTCAGTATGGGATTCAGTGACCATTCCTAATTTGCAATAATCTGCAGATTTAGTCAGCAGTAGACCACTGACATTGGCCTTGACTTCGGAGAAGTAAATGCCAAAAAGGAGTGGTCCAAGGACTGATCCTTGAGAGACTCCACTCGTGACTGGCCTCTTTGCAGAGGTGGACTCCCCCAATTCTGACTTCCTGGGTCCTGTCTGCGGGCCAGTTGGCAGCCCACCATGTGACATACAAGTTTGTACCCAACCTCTTGAGTTTGTCAACAATGCCTGAGTGGGTTATCAAATGCCTTGGCTGGGTCAAGGTAGGCAATGTGAACCATTTTGCCTTCATCCATTGTTTGGTGACCTTCTCAAAGAAGTGCCCTTGATGAAACCAAACTGGGTTGGGTCCAGTGTCTGGAGTTTTACTATATGTCAGTTTTGATCATTTCCATGATAATTCTTTTCATGTCTTTACATATAAGACTAGTGAGACTTATGGGTCTGTAGTTTCCAGGGTCTGTAGCTGGTCCACCTTTGTGCAGAGGATGACCATTGCTGTTCTCCATTTGTGTGGTATGAAGCCTATTTTGAGGCTGTAGTTAAATAACAATTCCAGAGGCCCTGATGGGCAATGTTTCAGGCTATTTAGAAGTCATCCTGGGTTATTGTCTGGGCCTGTTGATGTAGTGTTCTTGGCCTTAGAGCATTAAGGATCTCTTCTCTAGTGATAGCAGGGGGAGTTGTATTTGATGGTATTTCCTGAGGGAAGGTTGCAGGGGAGAGAGGGGTAAAATTGGAGCTGAATTTATCAGCCAGTAGGTTTGCTGTATCTATCAGTATAGGTGGCTCAATTTACAATGACTTCTGCACACAGTTGTGTATTGCCTTTGAGGTTGTGGACATAGCTAAAGAATGCCTTGTGGTTGTACTTAGCTTGAGAGGCCAAATTCACCTGAAATGTGGTTTTGTTAGAATTTATTTGTCCTCTGAAATTTTTATTTAATTTGAGAGTACTTTTATCCTGCTGGGTGCTGCATCTCCTAATTTAGTTTAGTGTCGCACACAATGTGACTACTCTTAAAGATCAAGTGTTACAGTAAATACATAACTTTAACTTTCTTTTCATTCTTTAAGGATGATTTTACATTTTTCCAGTTACCTGCCTACTTCAGTTCAGGGTCATGGGAAGCCAGACCTTGGCATAGCTCTTGGTGAATGTGGGAAAGAGAAACAAATTCAGGATAGGATATGAAGCTGTCGCAGGAGGGGCATATTCATGTGCACAGTTGCACACGTACATGCCTACAGGCGGTTTAACAGATTTGTCATATTGCCTTTGAGATGATGTAGGAAGCTTTAGCACTTGGAGAAAACCCACTAAGATAATGGAAGTATGTGTAGTTTCTGCACAGAAGTCATCTTAGACAAGAATAAGATTGGAGAAAAAGTTCTTTTTGGCATCAACTCTGGTATGCCACTGTGCTGCTGTGATTCATAAAATTATCTGTCATGTCTGGTGGCAGCATCTTCATACTAGTTTTACTTGAGGGAGGATCATATCAAGAGTGTATTACATTTTCTAGCCTTGTAGTACTGAAAGCAAAATGAGTTTTGAACCTATACTTAATTTGGTAAACAATGGATGTTCTTCGTGTTTCACTGTTGCATCGCACTTGGGTTATCTGCCTGCAGGTAGCCCTCAGTTGGCCCGAATACCAGAGTCTTGGGATTTCTGTGTCAGATGCTTCCGCCTCTTCCATGACGTCAGGTCATCAGGGGTATAAATCATGCAGCCGATGCCATTACATCAGTCTTTCTTGACGTGGAGGAGCCCGAAGCAGAAGCAGTTTGCAAGTGCCAGATGGCCGCTCCTGAAATTTTCATTTTTCGAGTTTCAAACCTGAAGTCTTCTAAAGCTAAGTACCCCATTGGGGATTCTTTTTTCTTGCTCTAACCAATGTCAGAAAAAGTTAATTGTCTTGCCTGTGGAAAGCAAATACCTCACAGAGATTTTCATTCTTACTGCATCACCTGTTTAGGCCCAGACCACGTCCCTCGCTGTCGGTTTGTGCCTTGTTTAACGCCCAAAACATTCATCGTTGGGCTATCTTTGTTGCTAAATTCTTTTGCTCTCGTTCTCCGTGTACCGAAATGTCTTCGATAAGCCATCCGATTACCGATCTTCCAAAAAGTAAAGATAAAGAGAGACAGACCGCATAGGTCCAAAACTGCCAATGATGCTTCTGTTAAGCTACTCGCCAGTCTGCCGGTACTCAGTGAGGCGCCTTTGTAGCCCCTGATGCCTGCTTCTACAGATTCGCAGGCCTCTGCTGAGACCCTTTCGGAGTCCAGTAATGTCATGAGATGCTTCTTTGACTATGGAACCTGTGGATGCCTCTACCCTCGGGTGGGTCCAGAGCCGCTGTGCTGGCAACGGTTTCTGAGGGTGTATTCTGACCTACCGATGTTCGTATTAAACCAACAACTTCGTTTTTAGCTAAAACTACTGAGTTTCTCAGGCCCAGAGTTCGCAGTATGCCTAGAAAGCAGACGACCAAAGCGCATGCTCAAGCTCCCATGCCACAAAAACAAATGCTTAGAATGGCTGAAGACCTTATTACTCTAATTAGGGGAAGCCAGCCTTCCCCTGCTAAAAGTCAAAGAATTGAGTTTCTTTATGATTCTACAGGCCAGGAGTCAGATGACTCTGACCTTTCTGATTACTAGGACATACCCTTATCAACCTATGAGAATTCAGATGCAGAGGAATCCATTACCTCTGCCTCCCATCCAGAGGATTTTTCTTTTGGTGAAACATTGCATACTTTGAGACCATTTCCACTGGGAATGTCAGGACCATCCTCTGTCCAAAAAGAGACTCAGATAATTTTTATAGTTGCATCAGCACAGGCCTCTAGCTATACCCCCTGTCCTGGCTATTGTAGATGATGCCTTCATGGAATCCAGTTTTACTCTTGACACTATACCACCAGCCCCTAGAAAACCTGACAGGTGCTACAGAGTACCTGATTCTCACAAATTTCTGTTTAAGAATCCTACTGCGGATCCAGAGACCATTTCCGAGGGACCTAAAGGCATTAAGACTACTACAGCCAAAAACCCTACCCCTTCAGACAGGGATTCAAAAGCCTTAGACAGATGGGGTAAGAAGGTATATACCTCTGCAACTCTTGCCATCAGAGCTTTGAATTGCCAGTTTCACATGTTGAAGTACCAGGGACATGTTATGGAACTAATTAAACAAAAAATGGTGTTACTTCCAGATTGTGCAGAAAATAAAGAATGTGAAGTTGTTCAATCTCGCCGGTCATTCTTTACTGATGGGTTCAGAGCCAATGCCATTTGAAAAGCTCGAGGTTTACCAGTAGCTCGAGACCAAGCCCCTTATTCCATAATGTACTGCTGGAATTACCTCAGATCTAGTTTGCCTCAGCATGGATCAGAGGTTCCAGTTTTGCTCGAACCAATTTTTCATCTAAAAAGCGTGTTTTCGCAAGTTATTTAGAATTTTTTCTATATTGTTCACATAGTATAGTTAGTATTAGTTTTGTGTAGCTTTTTACAAGCTCCCCTTTTTCCCAAGTGTGTTTATTATAGTTTAGATAGATGTTCTTCGTGTTTCATTGTTGCAGTTATTACATTTGGATTATCTGCTTGCAGTATCCCTCAGTCGGCCTGATTATCAAAGTCTTGAGTCCTGCGTCGGTTGCTGTTTCATCTTCCATTATGTCAGGTAGTCAGGGGTATAAAGCATGCAGCCGACTCCATTACATCAGTCTTTCTTGCCGTGCGGTGCCCGAAGCAGAAGCAGTTTGCAAGTGCTGGTCGGTAGACTCCTGAAATTTTCATTTTCGAGTTCCAGATCCGAAGTCTGCAACTAAGCTAAGTACCCCGTTAAGGATCCTTTTTCTTGCTCTAAACTGATGTCAGTAAAAGTTAACAATTGTATTTCTTGTGGAAAGCAAATACCTCAAAGGTTTTCATTCATACTGCATTACTTGCTTAGGCCCAGACCACGACATACCTCGCTGTCGGTTTTGTGCCTTATTCAAACCACGAACTATTCGTTGTCTGTTCATTTTCGCATCTAAATACTTTGGTACTCTGTTCAATTATCCAGAAATGGCTTTGGTAAGCCACCTGACTACCGACATTCCAAAAAGACGCAAAGATAAAGACAGACCACATAGGTCCAAAGCTACTGACGACGCTTCTCCTAAGCTAGTCGCCAGTTCACCCATACTCGGTGAGGTGCTTTCGCAGCACCTGATACCCTCTACTTCAGATTTGCAGGCCTCTACTGACACCCATTTGGAGTCCGGTATGCCACGAGATGCTTCTTCGACTGTGGAACCTGTGGATGTCTCTACCTTGGATGGGTCCAGAGCTGCTGTGCAAGCACTGGCTTCTAAGGGTGTGTTCAGGCCTACGGACTTGCATATTAAACCAACGCCATCTTCTTCAAGGCATAAAACTCGATCCATGCCTAGAAAACGAACACCCAGACCGCATGGTCAGGGCCCTATGCCTAAAAAACAAATGATAAGAATGGCTGAAGACCTTATTACTCTAATCAGGGGAATCCACCCTTCTTCCTGTAAGAGACCTAGAACTGATTTTCCTTCTGATTCTTCTGATCAAGATTCTGAAATTTCTGTTTTCTCTGATGACCAGGAGTTGCCCTTATCTACCTATGATGATTCTGATGCAGAGGACTCCATTCTCTCTGCTTCCCCTCTAGAGTATTTCTGTTTTGGTGAAACCTTGCATACTCTTAGGGAGCATTTCCGCTGGGAAAGCCAGGATTACTCTGACTCCAAAAAGAGCCTTAGGGAATTCTTATTCCTACCTCAACACAGGCCTTTAGCTATCCCTTCTGTACTGGACATTGTAGATGATGCCTTCTCGGAATTTAGCCTGGCCCCTGACTCTCTACCTCCCGCTCCCAGAAAACCTGACAGGTATTACAGGGTACCTGACTCTCACAAGTCCCTCTTTAAGAATCCTACTGCAGATCCTGAGACCATTTCACAGGGACCCAAAGGCATTAAGGCTACTACTGCCAAAAACCCTACCCCTCTGTTAGAGATTCCAGGGCCCTGGACAGATGGGGTAAGAAGGTATACACTTATGCAACTTTGGCCATTAGGGCCTTAAACTGCCAGTTTCATATGTTAAAGTATCAGCAGCATATTATTGGATTGCTTAAACAGAAAATTATGGTGCTTCCCGACTGTGCTGAAAATAAGGAATTCCAGGATGTAATGCATTCTGCTGAACAAGTTGGAAAACATAGTTTGCAGTGTGGTTTTGATTCATTAGAGGCATCTTGCAGGGCGGCTGTCACTGGGTCTGTACGTAAGTAGAAGTAGTACTTACAAAGATGGAGGAAAAAGCTAAATCTATGCAAACTGTTAAAGATTTCCTGCAAGTACTGCCTCCCAGATTTAGTAGGCACTGGCCCTCTAAGAATTGGTCCTTTCCTGCTCTTCCAGGCCTTCAGTCCAAACCTAGAACCATCAGAACACCCAGGCTTCAGTCCCAAGGTACTCACAGGCCTAAACAGTGGAGGGCTCCCACTTCCAAAGCTGGGAGTAGTAAGACACCCCCCTATGGTAAACTGTCGCAATGACTTAACTTTAAACCTTGACTGTTCCTTTAGGGTGAAAGATCGTCCTGCATGCAAAAAACTGGGAACTCATTACCCAAGACAAATGGGTTTTAAATAGTTTCCCAAGGATACAGATTTCACTTCCACTCCTTACCAACCCCAAATGGTTGGCCAGACCTACCCCCAAATCACTGGGCAGAGACTCAAAAGCAAGTTCTCTCTTCTGAGCATCAGGGCTATTCAACCTTTCCCAGAAGAAGAATTGGGGCAAGGTGTCTACTCCAGACTTTTTCTGGTACCCAGAAAAGACAATTCCTGGCATCCTGTTCTGGACCTGTCTATCCTAAACACTTTTTTGATAATTCCAAAATTCAAAATGCTAACTCTTCATCAGCTGCTTCCCATGCTAGGCACACATGCATGGCTGGCAACACTGGATTTAAAGGAAGCCTACCTGCACATCCCAATAAGGGAATCTTACAGAAGATACCTACGCTTCAGAGCAGGCTACATGCACTATCAGTTCTCTGCACTGCCCTTTGGCTCATCTACTGCATCCAGGGTATTCACAAAGTGCCTAGCTCCAGTCATTGCATTTTGCAGGCAAAGAAATATTCAGATATACCCATACCTGGACAATTGTGTAATTCAGGCAGAAAGCCAGGACAAAATCATCTGGCATTTATAAAGAAATCACTGACTTCTATGGGGTACACCATAAACAAAAATAAATCACATCTAGTACCCTGCCAACAAATTGTATTCCTGGGAGCAAGCTTGAATACAACTTCCCAGATGGGCCTACCTCATGCCAGAGAAACAAGTTCATTTGACAGCCTACTTCAAAAAACTGGCCACAAAGACCCAGCTATCTGCAAGGAAAATACTGCAAGCTCTGGGGTTCATAGCCTCTTGCATTCTACTAATTTCATATACAAGACTGCATATGAGGAAACTACAATGGTGTCTAAAAATCCTATGGTGTCAACATTCTCAGGACCTGGAATCAATGATTCCTATCATACCTTGTCTAAAGATAGAGTTCCTTTGGTGGGCAGAGGCCTGCCACCAAAACAAGGAACTGCCATTCTCTCTACCCCCTGCTGCCCAAACCCTAACACACGCATCAGATTATGCATGAGTGGCTCACTTGGCAGGGCAGTGTATTCAGGGCAAATGGAACCCGAGTCAAATGCACCTGCATATCAATCAAAAAGAAATGTTAGCTGTACAGCATGCTCTGACAGCCTTCAAGGACCACATTTTTCCAGGACAATTATTGGTAAAGACTGACAACACCACTGTTATGTGGTACATAAGCAGGGGGGAACCCACTCATACCCTTTCTGCAGACTAGCCATGGCTCTGTGGAACACAGCCTTGAGCTACCAAGTGCCCCTACAAGCTCAGTTCCTGCCAGGCAAGCTAAATGCACTGGCAGATGACCTAAGCAGTAATCTCATGGACCAACACGAGTAGAAACTGGATCCAACGATATTCAACATGTTGAGAAACAAATGGGGGAGCACAGAGATAGACCTGTTTGCCTCCCCTCAGAACTACCAACTGGACAAATTCTGCACAAGGACTCCCCACAGACAAGCTTGGAAAGTGGATGCCCTGTTTTTCACATGGAAAAACCTCTCAGTTTATGCCTTTCCCCCTCTGCCTTTCCTCTCCAAAACGCTATTAAAGATCAAACAGGACAAACCAAGGACAATACTTATTGCACCAGACTGGCCACGCCAACACTGGTACCCCCAGTCTTGCACAGTGTGTCACGTCTGGAACCATGGCACCTGCCTAAGACCCCTGCCCTGCTATCCCAGCAGGAAGGACAGATTCTGCACCCACAGCTTCAAACCCTGAACCTTGCAGCCTGGCTAATTTCATGATCTCTCCGTTACCATCCCTCAATAAGCAAGTGATGGATGTCATTCTGGAGGCAAGGAGGCCTAGTAGTAGAAAATCGTATGCTGAAAAATGGAAAAGATTCTGTTCCTGGAACCAAACACAGGGGATGGACACAATTGTCCCCAATTTACTGTACATTCTTCAATACTTAACTGAGATGCTTCACAAGGGCCTTTCCTTCTCTTCCATCAAAATTCATGCCTCGGCCATGTCAGCTCATTATAATACAGAGCCACCCCTCTTCTCTCACCCACTGCTGAAGCACTTCCTCAGAGGGGCAAAAACTTAAGACCACCCAGGAGAGCCCCTACTCCTGCCTGGAACCATAACTTTGCATTGGAAAAGCTCACTCTACCTCCCTTTGAGCCAGCTGCAACAGCAGAGTTGAAATTCCTTTCTTGGAAAATGGCCTTTCTTCTAGCCATCACTTTAGCAAGAAGGGTGTCTGAATTACAGGCCCTCATGACAGTGGAGCCTTTCATCATCTTTCATGCAGACAGGGTGTCCCTCAGGACCAATCCCTCCTTTATGCCCAAGGTGGTATCCAGTGTGGCCCTTAATCAGTCCATTCATTTGCCAACCTTCTTTTCTAATCCACAGAACAAAGGGGAACTAAATACGTGCACAGACAACTTAGATTTTATTTGGACAGGACTAAACCTCTCAGGAAATCTGAACAGCTGCCGGTTGCATTTGCTGCAGGGGCAGAGGGGAAGGCCATTTCAAAGCAAACCATTTCTAAGTGGATGGGCCATTGCATTCATTTCTGCTATAAGCACCATGGAAAACCTACCCCAGTGGGGATAAGACCACATTCAACCAAGGCTGCATCTACCTCTACTGCCTTTCTCAGAGGTGTCCCTACCAGGGACATCCTAGAAGCTGCTACTTGGAGTTCTATACATACCTTCACCAAGAATTACCACTTGCCATTTTTTTCTAAATCCAGAGCTGGTTTTGCCACTGCAGTCTTGCAGGGCCTTATAGCTGGTCCTAATGCTATCTAATTGCCTCCTCCCTTCCTTAGCTTTGGGAATCTACCCAAATGTAATGACTGCAACAGTGAAACATAGTACAGTTGTGTACACTTGCCATAAATGTAGATGTTCGATTGTATTCACTGTTGCAGTCCTGGTTACCCTCCCTCCAGCCCCCTGACTTCTATTGATTATACCTCTATTCTTCTTTACTATGCTTAAAGCTTTCTGGTGTATTTGCTTTTTTGTTGGAGGTATAACTATATATATATATATATATATATATATATATATATATATATATATATAATTGCTTCCCATTATACATCTGGGGAAGAAAAACTGATGTAATGGCGTCGGCTGCATGCTTTATACCCCTGATTACCTGATGTCATGGAAGATGAGACAGCAACTGACGCAGGACCCACAACTTTAATAATCAGGCCGACTAAGGGCTACTGCAAGGCAAATGTTATTACTGCAACAGTGAATACACTTGAACGTCTACATTTATGGTAAGTGTACACAACTGTACTTTTTATTGGCCTCATGTTTTGGCCTAGTTGATTATCTGCCTTTGTAGATATATATATATATATATATATATATATATATATATATATATATATGTATGTATATATATATATATATATGTAAATATATGTATATATATATATGTGTGTGTGTGTGTGTGTATATATATATATATATATGTGTGTGTGTGTGTGTGTGTGTATATATATATATATATATATATATGTGTGTGTGTGTGTGTGTGTGTGTATATATATATATATATATATATATATATATATATGTGTGTGTATATATATATATATATATATATATATATATATATATATATATATGTGTGTGTGTGTGTGTGTGTGTATATATATATATATATATATATATATATATGTGTGTGTGTGTATATGTATGTGTGTATATATATATATATATCTACACATTAGCTAGCGTTGGCCTTGGTTTTTTTTGGGTCATTGTTTATTGTGTGTGTGTGTGGGTTTTATACTGTAAATTTGACTGTTATCTAGGCTGTGTGCGGTGTGTTTTTGAGCCTAGGTGATTCCTGGTATTTTATATTCTGAGTGTCCTTTTCTAAATTTCATGTGTGCTTTGTTTTGTTGTTAAGCCTAAGGCATTTGTTTTTTGGGATATGTCTGAGGACAAGGACACGCACCCAAAGTCTGGGTTTAAGAAATGTCCAGACTGCGGGCAATGTGTTGCCAACAGAAAACGCTGGGAGAAGACAGCCCACTGCCCAAACTCTGAGGGCTTCTCGGCAAAGGGGGTAGGACTTGGTTCCGCCTTGCTTGTTCAAGTACCAGACTACTGACATATTGTCTGTCTGAATTGCAATCGTTCCTAGAGGAAGAGAGTCCTGGAAGTACTGCAGTGCCAGAAGTACTGCTCTCATCTCCAGAACTTTGATATGCAGATGTGACTCTTGATCCGTCCATGTGCCTTGGGCAGTCTTTCCTAAAAATGCCCCCCCCCGCCCTAGCAGGGAAGTGTCCGTAGTCACAGTGGCTATTGGAGGGGCAGTACAAAGGGGCTTCCTATGGTCTCATGAAGAGACATCAACCACCACTGGAGATCTCTCTTGCAAGAGTTCATAATTAAAATCGTGTGATTCATTGGAAACTCTTGATAAAGACCATTGAGTGAACAGCAGCCATTGAAGAATCCACATATGCATCCTTGCTAATGGTATGGCCAAGATCGCTGCAGCCATCAAACCCAAAACTTTTAGAACTTCTGCGGCTGGTGCTCTGTTGAGCTGATATGCTGGCGAAGAAGAAAGACTCTCTTGATTGGTAGTCGTAGACTGGTGGTTCAAGTGTGTAACTCTACCCCTATAAAAACGATATGCTGCGATGGCGACAAGGCAGACTTTTCTGAGTTGACTGTAATGCCTAAATGATTGCAGAGTGTCTGAGTGTATTCCCTTGCCTGAATCAGTTGCTCAATTCTTCTTTCTCTCCATGGGAGGGTAGTCCACTTATATGGCTGTAGTACATGCAGCAAACAAGATCTGAGGTAATTCCAGCAGTACATCATGGGATAAGGGGCTTGGTCTCAAGCTACTGGTAAACCTCGAACTTTGCAAACGGCCGTATTGGAGCCGATGAATTGGCTCCGAACCCATCAGTAAAATGACGGCGAGATGAACAACTCACGTGGAACATTATGGTGAGTATATAACTTCTTATTTACAAGAGTTAATGCATTCTGCAAACCAAGTTTGTAAACATACTTTGCAGTGTGGTTTTGATGCCTTAGAAGCATCTTGCAGGGCTGCAGTCACTGGGTCTGTACTGAGAAGGCATGCTTGGCTGAAGGAACTAATCTTGCCAAATCATGTCAAAGCAAAATTACTAGACACTCCTTTAAATCAGGACCGTTTGTTTGGCACCAAAGCAGAGGAAGTTCTTAAAAAAATGGAGGAAAAAGCTAAATCTATGCAAACAGTCAAAGATTTCTTACAGGTGCAGCCACCTAGATTCAGAAGACATTGGCCTTCTAAAAACTGGTCCTTTCCAGCCCCTCCTAGGGCTTCTCAGTCCAAACCCAGGGGAAACAGACCACCAAGACTACAGTCTCAGGGTATGCAGAGATCTAAACAATGGAATGCTCCCACATCTAAAACAGGGAGTGGTAAGCCACCCCTTATGGAAAAAGTTCAAAATGACTTGTCAGTTATCCTTCCCAGCCATGCCCAATTACTTGCGCCCCTAGGAGGAAAACTTGCCCTTCATGCAAAAAACTGGATGTCCATTACTCAGGAACGATGGGTCCTAAACATTGTATCCCAGGGATATAGATTCTACTTCCATTCACTGCCAACCCCAAGTGGGTTGCCAAACCTTCCTCAAACCAGTGGGCAGAGGCTCAACAGCAAGTACGTTTTCTTCTCAATAGCAGGGCTATTCAACCTGTTCCAGCAGAACAAAGAGGACAGGGTTTCTACTCCAAACTGTTCCTGGTGCACAGAAAATAGACCTCTTTGTGCCCTATCCTGGATCTATCCATTCTCAACACTTTTCTGGTGGCCCCAAAATTCAAAATGCTTACACTGCAGCAGCTTCTCCCAATGCTAGCCAAGGATGTGTGGTTAGTCACCCTAGACTTAAAAGAAGCTTATCTGCACATCCCCATAAGGGAGTCTTGAAGGAAATATCTACGTTTCAGGGCAGGTTCTATACGCTATTAGTTCTCTGCACTTCCCTTTGGCTTATCTACTGTGCCCAGAGTATTCACACAGTGCCTGGCTGCAGCCATTGCATACTGCAGGCAGAGAAATATTCAAATTTACCCATACTTGACAGATTTCCTGATTCAGGCAGATAGTCGGGAATTGCTACTTCAGCACCTGGCATTTGTAAAAAGACTCCTAACTTCACTGGGGTACACCATCAATGAAAATAAATCTCAACTGGTGCGCAGTCAAAAAATTGTATCCCTGGGAGCAAGCTTGAACACAACTTCCTAGATGGCATTCCTCACTCCAGAAAAGCAGGTCTATTTGACAAACTACTTCAAACAAATGGCCACCAAAGCCCAGCTATCTGCAAGGAAAATACTGCAAGCCCCAGGGTTCATGGCCTCATACATTCTGTTAATTCCATATGCAAGACTGCATATGAGTAAACTTCAGTGGTACTTCAAAAGTCTCTGGTGTCAACATTCTCAGGACCTGGAAACAGTGATTCCTATTATACCTTGTCTAAGGGCAGATTTGGTGGGCAGAAGCATGCAACCACAACAAGGGACTGCCTTTCACTCAACCCCTTGCCACCCAAACCCTGACAACAGACACATCAGACTATGCATGGGGGGCTCACATGGCAGACAAACGCATTCAAGCAAATGGAGCCCAGGACAAATTCTCTTGCATATCAATCAAAAAGAGATGCTAGCTGTACAGAATGCTCTGACAGCCTTCAAATACCTAATCCTTCCAGGACAGCTCCTGATAAAGACAGACAACACCACAGTTATGTAGTACATAAACAAGCAGGGGGCAACCCATTCTTACCCACTCTGCAGGTTAGCCATGGCCCATGGAACACAGCCTTGAGCAACCAAGTGCACCTACAAGCTCAATTCCAGACAGGCAAACAAAATTCACTGGCAGACGACTTAAACAGTTACTGGACCCACATGAGTGGAAATTGGAGCCCAACTCATTCAAACTTGTAATCCCAAGGTGGGCGACACCAGAGGTGGACCTCTCTGCCTCCCTCGAGAACCACCAATTGAGCAAATTCTGCACAAGGAACCCTCACAGCAGGCTCAGAATTCTGCCTGGGACCTTAACTTTGAACTGGAGAAGCTCACCCTTCCCCCTTTTGAACCTGCTGCTTCAGCAGAGTTAAAATTCATCCCTTGGAAAACAGCCTTGAGTCTAGCCATTACTTCAGCAAGAAGAGTGAGTTACAAGCACTAATAGCTGTGGAACCCTTCATTATTTTCCATGCTGACAGGGTTCCCTCAGGACTAACCCATCCTTTATGCCTAAAGTGGTATCCATTGTGGCTCTAAACCAATTAATACATTTGCCAACTTTCTTCCCTAATCCTCAGAATAAAGGAGAGAGGATCATGCACAGACAGCTCAGGTTCTACCTTGGCAGGACTAAACCTTTCAGAAAATCTGATCAGCTGCTAGTCAGCTTTGCTACAGGGGCAGAGGGCAAAGCCATTTCAAAACAAACCATTTCCTAATGGGTAGCGCACTGCATCCATTTCTGCTACAAGCACCATGGAAAACCTACCCCACAGGGGATCAGAACACATTCCACTAGGGCTACTTCCACCTCTGCAGCATTTCTCAGGGGAGTCCCTACCAGGGACATCCTGGAATCTGCAACCTGGAATTCTGTACACACCTTCACCAAGCATTACCACCTACCTATTTTTTCTAAATCCAGAGCTGGATTTGCTACAGCAGTCTTACAAGGCCTGCTAGCCAGCCCTAACACTTCTTGACTGCCTCCACCCTTCCTCAGCGTTGGGAATCTACCCAAGTGTGATGACTGCAACAGTGAAACATGAAGAACATAGTATTGTTGTGTACACTTACCATAAATGTAGATGTTCGAGTGTATTCACTGTTGCAGTCCTGGTTTCCCTCCTTCCAGCCCCCTGGTATTCTCTATCCTTTCTACCTATCCTCTTTATGGCCATCTTTTATGGCAGTAGTATTTACTTTTTACTGGGGGTGTTCCACACCATATAATAGCTTCCTATTTTGGGGACTCCTGACATTTTGGGCAAGAAAAACGTATGTAATGGCGTCAGCTGCATGTTTTATACCCCTGCCGACCTGACGTCATGGAAGAGGCGGAAGCATCTGATGCAGAAATCCCAAGAGTCTGGTATTCGGGCCGACTGAGGGCTACCTGCAGGCAGGTAACCCAAGTGTGATGACTGCACCAGTGAATACACTCGAACATCTACATTTATGGTAAGTGTACACAACTGTACTTTTGCAACATGGATCATTTTCAAATACTTTAGTTTAGAACCTGCTGTGTAGTAATTTCTGCTGTATATGTCTTTGCATATGTTAGCTATCATTTATCAGTTTTCATGACCCTGTATACCCATACAGAATCACTGTCCAGGTGTAACATATTCCCTAATGAGACCAAGTTTGAAAAAAAAAACATAGGCGTGGCTTTACAGACAATGCTGGTTATAGCTAAGTAAGCATATATTTAGTTTTAGTAGTAAAACAGGAAAATGCAATCAGATTTATACTGATTTCATTATTTTAGTATAGTTCTTTTTTATTTCATTCCTTTGAATGTCATGTGTTTGATTTTCTGACTAGTGAATACCTTTTGTGTATAGCCTGACAAGTGTCTTCCTGTCTGTGTAGACTAGAGTAACAAAACATGTGGGTTGACAGAAAAATGTTATAACCACCTGTATTTCCATGTTTCTGCCTGTACATTCTCATTTTATCCACCAAAAATATTCTGCACTTTTCCATAATGCAAGTGAATGCATGCCATGATATATGCTTGTTTCTCTGTACTTCCTCATTCAGATGGGAGCAAAAAAAGGTTTAGGGGCTCAAAAAGTGACCAGCCAGAATTTCGTTGAAATTGAACGTCGGGCGCAGGTTGCAGAGAAACTGCGAGAAGAGCAGGTGGCTGAGGCCAAGAAGCAGGCTGAAGAATCCATGTAAGTAAAATGTACTGTAATCTGGCATTTGGGTCTTTTGTACAACATGATGAAGGATACTTTTATGGAATGTTTTTCAACAGGTTTGATTAAATGCACTTTGCAGTAAACCTAGCTGTTCCTTGTTTCATAGATAATGCATGCAAAACTGGTAATCTGCAAATATCTATGGTACTAATCAAGATAAACTGTATTTTCAGGAATATTTTGCAGGTTATGAGCACAAAATAGTTTCCCTCCATATACTTGAGGTGGACCAGTAAAGTACTTTGCTTTTGTTTTAATGCGGTTGTGTTCTGATACATACCTCTGTAATGTGACATTGAAGAGGTATTTGTGCAGTGCAGTAAATGCATTGTGGTGTAGCCAAATTTCCATGATGCTTGTGTCAGTAACTTTATTGCAAAGAACTTCTGAGGTCTACAGATTTGTCTGTGTGTCGCAGAGTCTGAAGAATGTATGGCCCAGCATTGGAGCACCAGATTTCCTTCTGGTGCTGCAAACATAGTCAGGATCTAGTCTTGGCACATATCCCTAAGTTACTGCAGTACCTACTTCATTCAGGGTTTGGCTGACTCTTCCTTAAAAGCTCACGTGTCCGCTGTTGGTGCCTGCCTTCCTGTTAGCCCTCCACCTATGCCTAGGCTGGAGGTCAAGCTTTATCTCCGAGGAGTTTTGCATCTTAGTCCCCCAAGGAAACCCATCTCTCCCCCTTGAGATCTCAATTTGTTAGAAAAGCTTGCTCTGCCTTCCTTTGAACCAGCTCCTTCCTCTTCTGTAAAATTCTGTACTTTGAAATTCATCTTCCTCTTAGCCCTCACCTTTGCCAGGAGGTTGTCTGAGCTACAAGCTCTCATGGTCATTCACCCCCTTTCTTTTTCACAAAAACAGGGTGACTCTAAGGGCTAACCCATCCTTTATGCTTAAGGTAGTGTATGATCCATCTCTTCTTCCCACTTTCTTTCCCAATCCCCAAAATAGGGGGGATCTTGCTTTTTCTAGACATTCACAGGGAACTCAGACTTTTACCTATACAAAACTAAATCCCTCAGAATGACTGACAAGGTGTTTGCATCTTTTATGTTCACTAAACTGGGATAGCCAGTGTCCAAACTATTGCAGCCTGGATTTTCAAAGGCTCTGTCTTTCACCTACTCACACTAAGGTAGGGCCTTGCCTTTCTACTGTAAAGCACGTTTCACTAGAGTGGTCGCTTCCTCAGGGGCTGTCCACAAACGAATAGACTCCAGGTCTGTCTTGGAGGTGCCACTTGGTCCTGTGTACACACCTTTACTAAACGCAACAAAATTGAGGCTTGATCCAGAGCAGCTTTTGTTAGGTCAGTCTTGTCTGGACTGATGGACAACTCCTCTACTCAATAGCTGACCACCCCTCCCTCAGCTCTGAGAATATCACATATGTTGGGAATACTGCAACGGTGATTTCAGTCAGGGCATAGTACAGTTGTGTAAGATCTTACCATAATAGTAGATGTTCTACTGATCACTGTTGCAGTATTCCATCCCACCCTCTAGCCCTTCTCTTATTTCACTTCAGTCTTCAGTTGTCTCTCCCCCTTTGCTCTTGATTGTACTTTTTCATGGGGACAGGGAGTTTTCTTACCAGTTTGAGCTCCACCCCTCCTAGATGCCCAGTCTCCTGTCTCAGTAATCTTCAGGCCTCTGGCTTGGAGATAGTCTGAAGATCCACGCTTGTGTGTCCTCCTTCATACCCTAGCGCATACTAGCTGAGGTCATGTGTCGGACCTATGACCTAAGAAAGGTAAAGGTTTTGCACCCTGGCTGAATGTTTGCAGTGACAAACCCATATGCCGGGAATTTTGCAACCGTTTTCAGCAGGAAATCCACTGTTGTGGTATGTTCTTTCCAGAATTGTTGTTGGGCAATGAAAGAAGAGGAAAAATGTAATATATTTTATGTGCATATGAAGCCATATTTTCTTATGTATACATGGGTTTCAGTTGGGCATTTGCTTCCCCCAATCTCTCAAAAACACTTAATAGTTATCTGTGTACTATAATTTTCCATGCCTTTGTGGCATACTTCTATGGGACCAGTCTATTTGTCCAGTCAGTGTTTAATAAGTTATGTTGTCAGACAGTGGATGAACAGATTGGAAGATTAACTAAATTAAGGGAAATGACATTTTTGTTAATACTATTTATGAAACTGCAATGAGAGGGGTCATATGGTGTACTGTCAAGTTACAGGGCACATGTCTCTCTAAGGACGCACCCAATAACTAACTAAAGTATAGCAGTTTCTGAGAGTGACTTTAATTTGCTTGATGTGTGTCTGGAATTCCAGTACAGGCAGAGGTGGAGGCAGTCCTGTACTGGTTCAAGCGCTTTAACTCTGTTTGCTTTAGAGCCCAACAGGGAGATTCTTGTTAACCTTAGTATTAGAAATTGGGTTGTGAAAGTCCTAGAGGTGGCTGCTTTTCTCTGGTGACTGCAGAGTTCATGTGCAGCGCTGAACCATTTCATGGAAAGTGTCATTGAACAGAGAAAGGCAAAGATAGTAAGAAGGAATGCGGGCTAACTGTTCTGTGGCAGGCAGAAAAGTAGAGGGCGCACTGATCTAGCTGAATGCAAGTTTCTGCATTAAATGGGTGAACAGGAGCTGGCGAAGAATAAAATCCTGGTGATTCTTAGAAAGAGGTTAAAAAGTAAGAACAAAGAAGGATCTTTCCAGAATTGTTGTTGGGCAATGAAAGAAGAGGAAAAATGTAATATATTTTATGTGCATATGAAGGCAGGAAGAGCAGACTATTTTTTTAAGTGATAGTCGCACCTTTTTGAAAATTGAGCATTAAAAGTTCAAATAATGGTCTTCAGTAGTCATTTTATGTAAAGATAACTGAATCACGTTTGTTTTGCTCAGTAATGTCTCTGTTAGTTCTAAGCATATGTAGCTGGGGAACAATGCTTGATAGACTTGTTTTAATGATTAGATTAATTTAGAACCCCATAAATGGTCCTTACTACTTCAAGAAGGTAACATTAAATATGTATGGAGCAAGGAGAAGTATGAAAGCAGAAATTGTAACATTTTGAGAATTTATAATTAGGGAAAAAAAAGCATGAAATTAGATTTAAATAGGAACAAGGGAAGTGTGTGGTAAGGAGCTACAGCTAGTTTCTGCTTTCTTCACTGTAGAGTTTCCTTCCATACTTGGATCTACTATGTTGGTTCTTTTGGCTGGAACACATTTACCTCAAATGTATTATTGTACTACTGCTTTTTAAACCTTTTTGCAAACGTGTATGTATTTACATCTGTTATGTTATGCCACTATACTGTGTAATTTAGTTACATCTTTAATCTTACTATAGTGTTGTTACTATGTAGATTAACCTAGACTTAGCCTGCAGATGATAAAATTTGATCAGTGCTCTACCCTGGTAAACAAAAATAAATAAGGAACATGTGATTATCCTAGCAGACAACTATTTATTATTTATTTCTTCAAGTAATATTTCTTCCATCTTGTCTTTGGTAGTCAGAACCTTTGGGTAATGTCTGATGATCATTGGAGAGGTTATTGTTGCAGCAGCATTCTATTTTATTGTTTTTTTATTCTTTTTGTTACTGGGTAAGCCAGCTGGACATTTAGTGTACCCTTTCAGGGGTAAACTGGGAACAGTGTCTGGTTAAGTGACTTGTTCAGAGTCGCACAGTTGGCAAGTGGCGATGGAAGAAATCAAACCTTGTACCCAGGACTAAGGAGACTGCTCATTAACAGCTTTGAGCTGTAGTCCTCTGTGCTAACTGCCAGACGTCTTGAATCAGAATTTGCCACAAGCATTGCATTATCCTTTGAGTAATTTAGATGTCCTTTCATGAATTTGTCTCCTCCCTCTCACCAGAGATGTTAGTATGATTCTGGGTAGAAAGGGAAGAGCAGTCCAGGCCATTTGCATTTCTTTCTGGCATGATCAAGGCATTTGGTTATCAGCATTTAGTAACCTGTAAAACCTTCCAGACTAATAGTCTTTTTTTTTTTTTTTTATTGGAAAATGATTTTATTACTATTCAGAAATCTTGGTTTACTTAAAAATGTTTGAGTGCCTTTTTGGTGAGTTGTTGTTTTAGATAATTACTCAAGTTGTGTTTTGAGGCTAGATGATGCCCTTGGAAAATGTTACAATCAGGTATGCTTAACACAAACAGATCCTGCCAAAGGACTTCCTTTGATGCCCCTTATGTCTAGGAGAGGATCATCCTATACACAAGTGTGAAGAGTGCTATATTTTAGAAAGAAAATACTTAAAATAGTACAGAAACCATATAGTCTTGGTTGGAGCACCAGAAGCTAGTCTTCCTAGCTGAGGAGATGCCTGACAATTAGGTGATACTGTTTCATGGGTAGATGTGTTTGGCATGTGCCAAGTATGAGGTGAATATAAATGAAAAGAAAATGCATTAAAGTCTATCATAACAGCCACCCTGTCAGAAATCATATTCAGTGAATAATCGTATTGAATATATAAATATCTACAGTATAAAACCGCACAAGCACCTTCTAGTAGGATGAACAAATGCTGTACAAATCAAACGTAAATATGCTGAATAAAATCCAGAACTGAGTTTGAAACACAGCTAGTCTTCATTAAAATTAAAACAAATAGGTGAGTGCTTTCACAGGTGAAATCCCTGCTTCATCAGACCGTAGTACAGCATTTTTTCTAAGTGTATCTTATATAAAACTCTTAAAACTGCAAAAACCAGTGACAATGAGTAAAACACATCATTCACTTGCTTAACTTCTTAAAAGGTTCATGGTGAACTACACCTCTTAAAAAGGTAACATCATCCCAAAAAGGGGAGGAATATATATATATATATATATATATATATATATATATATATATATGTATATAAGGGCTCGAACCCTGGACCCTCATATTGAGAGTCTAATAGTAAGCTTCCTCATACTACAGCAATAAGAACAAAATATTTACATATGCTTAAAAATCTGTATGTGGCTATTCATGTGAAAAGGTGTGCGAGATGTAAATGTGCGGATCTTAAAACATTGATATGTACACGCATTTTTATTTTTATTTAAGTAGTGGCCTACCTTTTAAAATGGGCTTGAGTGGCAGATGTCCATTCAGACCCATTTTGCCATCTGCCCTGAATCTAATAATCCATTTTATTTCTTGAGCTTCTATATAATTAGTCAACTCTCCCTTGTGTTCACTGTCCTTGATCTTTTCTATGACCATAAAACTAAACTGATGCTCAGAAGAGCTGTTGGCTATATGTTTAGCTAGTGCATTCACATTATATGTAGTAATACTGTAAAGATGTTCTCTGATACGATTTTTCGGTCTTCTGTTGGTCTTTCCAACATAGAAGACTTGGCAAACTTTGCACTGAGCTAAATGTACTATATTAATTGTTACAGTCCGCATGCACATAAAATTTAAACTGCTTAGCAGTAACTGGGTGGACAAAATGTCCACTATATATAAACAGTAACTACAAGCTTTACAAGGCTTTCTACAAAATTCACTAACACCAATCTTACTAGTTTTCTGGCCATAGTTCCTACTACCACATAACATTCTGTTAATATTTTTCTTGTTCTTGTATCTAAAATTTGGCTGCATACCTACTGTACTACTAATCCTACTATCTGTTGTGAGAGTCTGCCAGTGTCTACTGATAATCTCTCTGATATATTTATTATCATTGCTATAACAGATGGAGTATTTCAGATGCTGTTTCTGCAATTTAGTGGACTTTCTGTCTGATACCCATCCCTATTACTAGAGTAAAAAGGACAAAACTTTTCATGTCTATCATGATGTTCTTCATGTTTCACCGTTGCAGTTATTACATTTGGGTTATCTGCTTGCAGGTAGCCCTCAGCCAGCCTAATTATCAAAGTCTTGGGTCCTGCGTTGCTTGCAGTCTCTTCTTCCATGACGTCAGGGGTATAAAGCATGCAGCCGACGCCATTGCATCAGTCTTTCTTGCCGTGTGGTGTCTGAAGCAGAAGCAGTTCGCAAGTGCCGGTCGTCCGACTCCTGAAATTTTCATTTTCAAGTTTCAGAACCGAAGTCTTCTAAAAAGCTAAGTACCCCGTTGGAGATCCTTTTTCTTGCTCTTAACCGATGTCAATAAAAGTTAGCAATTGTATTTCTTGTGGAAAGCAAATACCTCATGAAGATTTTCATTCGTACTGCATTTCTTGCTTAGGCCCAAACCACGACGTCCCTCGCTGTCGGTTTTGTGCCTTATTCAATCCTCGTACTATTCGTCGTCAGTTCATTTTTGCATCTGACTATTTCGGTACTCGGTTCAATTATCCAGAAATGGCTTTGGTAAGCCATCCGACTACCGACATTCCGGAAAAAATGTAAAGATAAAGACAGACACAGACCGCATAGGTCCAAAGCTGCCGACGATGCTTCCGTTAAGCTAGTTGCCAGTTTACCAGTGCTCAGTGAGGCGCTTTCGCATCCCCTGATACCTGCGACTTCAGATTCGCAGGCCTCTACTGAGATCCATTCGGGGTCCGGTATGCCGTGAGATGCTTTTTCGACTATGGAACCTGCGGATGTCTCTACCTTGGATGGGTCCAGAGCCGCTGTACAGGCACCGGCTTCTGAGGGTGTATTCAGGCCTACTGACTTGCATATCCAACTGACGCCATCTTCTTCTTCAAGGCCTAAGACTCGATCCACGCCTAGAAAACAGACGTCCAAACCGCATGGTCAGGCCCATATGCCTAAAAAATGATAAGAATGGCTGAAGACCTTATTACTCTAATTAGGGGAAGCCACACTTCTCCCTCTGAGACCCAGAACAGATTTTCCTTTTGATTCTTCTGATCAGGATTCTGAAATTTCTGTTTCTTCTGATGACCAGGATTTGCCCTTATCTACCTATGAGGATTCTGATGCAGAGGACTCCATTCCCTCTGCTTCCCCTCCAGAAGATTTCTCTTTTGGTGAAACTTTGCACACTCTTAGGGAGCATTTCCATTGGGAAAGCCAGGATTACTCTTGACTCCAAAAAGAGGCTTAGAGAATTCTTACTCCTGGCACAACACAGGCCTTTAGCTATCCCCTTGTACTGGACATTGTAGATGATGCCTTCTTGGAATCTAGCCTGGCCCCAGACACCTTACCTGCAGCTTCCAGGAAACCTGACCGGTATTACAGAGTACCTGATTCTCATAAGTTCCTCTTTAAGAATCCTACTGCGGATCCTGAGACCATTTCACAAGGACCCAAAGGCATTAAGGTTACTACTGCCAAAAATCCTTCCCCCCTCTGATAGAGATAGGTAAGAAGGTATACACTTCTGCTACTTTGGCCATTAGGGCCTTAAACTGCCAGTTTCATATGTTAAAGTACCAGCAGCATCTTATTGGATTACTTAAACAGAAATTGATGTTAATTCCTGACTCTTTTGAAAATAAAGAATTACAGGATTTAATGCATTCTGCTGAGCAAGTTGGGAAACTTACTTTGCAATGTGATTTTGACTCCTTAGAGGCATCTTGTAGGGCTGCTGTTACTGGGTCTGTTCTTAGAAGGCATGCTTGGCTTAAGGAACAAACTCTGCCAGATCATGTTAAAGCCAAATTACTGGATGCTCCCTTAAACCAAGACCACCTGTTTGGCAACAAAGCAGAAGAAATTCTTAAAAAGAAAAAAAAAGGAAAAAGCTAAATCTATGCAAACTGTTAAAGATTTCCTACAAGTACAGCCTCCCAGAGTTAGTAGGCATTAGCCTTCTAAGAATCGGTCCGTTCCTGTCTCTTCCAGGCCTTCTCAGTCCAAATTCAGGAACACCAGACCACCTAGGCCACATTCTCAAGGTACTCACAGGCCTAAGCAGTGGGGGGCTCCCACTTCCAAAGCTGGAAGTAGTTAGACACCCCCCCATGGTAAACTGTCACAATGACTTGACCATAAACCTTCCAAGCCCTGCTCATCTGACTGCTCCTTTAGGGGGAAAGATCGCCCTGCACACAGAGAACTGGGAACTCATTACCCAAGACAAATGGGCTTTAAATATTTTCCCAAGGATACAGTTTCCACTACCACACCTTACCAACCCCAAAAGGTTGGCCAGACCTACCCCCAAATCAATGGGCAGAGGCTCAACAGCAGGTCCTCGCTCTTCTAAGTATCAGGGCTATTCAGCCTGTCCCAGCAGAAGAATGGGGACAAGGTTTTTACTCCAGACTTTTACTGGTACCCAGAAAAGACAACTCCTGGGCATCCTATCCTGGACCTATCTATGCTAAACACCTTTTTGGTAATTCCAAAATTCAAAACGCTAACTCTTCATCAGCTGCTTCCCATTCTTCTCCTTTCGGCTTTTCCCAGTTAGGGGGCGCCATAGCGGAACTCCGATCTAATGATTGGCAGTCGATTTTTATGGTGCCGAGGTGCCAGCCCGACGCCCAACCTTCAACGAAGGCACACCCATTCACGCATGTCTTTCAAACGCCACTCAGCCGTGGGGAGGACATGCAGACTCCACACAGAAGGCACTCCAGCTGAGAATCGAACAAGAGAACCACTTGCTGTGAGGCGACAATGCTACCACTGCTGTGAGGCGACAACGCTACCACTGCACCACCGCGGCTGGGCAAAAATGCCTGGTTGGCAACATTGGATTTAAAGGAAGCTTACCTGCACAACCCAATAAGGGATTCTTGCAGAAAATGCCTACGCTTCAGAGCAGGCTACATACACTATCAGTTCTCTGCACTGCCCTTTGGCTTATCTACTGCGCCCAGGGTATTCACAAATGCCTAGCTCCAGTCATTGCATTTTGCAGGCAAAGAAATATTCAGATATACCCATACCTGGACGATTGTCTAATTCAGGCAGAAAGACAGGACATACTATTAAATCATCTTGCATTTGTAAAGAAACTTCTAACCTCACTGGGGTGCACCATAAGCGAAAAGAAATCTCAGCTATTACCCTGCCAACAAATTGTATTCCTGGGAGCACGCTTGAACACAACTTCCCAGATGGCCTACCTTACGCCAGAGAAATAAGTTTGACAGCCTTCTTCAAATTACTGACCACAAAGACCCAGTTAACTGCAAGGAAAATACTGCAAGCTCTGGGGTTCATGGCCTTTTGCATCCTACTAATTCCATATGCAAGACTGCATATGAGGAAACTACAATGGTATCTAAAATATGCCTATGGTGTCAACATTCTTAGGACCTGGAAGCAGCGATTCCTATCGTCCCTTGTATAAAGATAGAATTCCTTTGGTGGGCAGAGGCCTGCTACCTCAACAAGGAACTGCCATTCACTCTGCCCCCTGCCACCCAAACCCTAACAGACACAGCAGACTATGCATGGGGGGCTCACTTGGCAGGGCAAATACAACCAGAGTCAAATGCACCTGAATATCAATCAAAAAGAAATGTTAGCTTTACAGAATGCTCTGACAGCCATCAAGGACCACATCCTTCCAGGACAATTATTGGTAAAAACAGACAACACCACTGTTATGTGGTACATAAGCAGAGGGGGACCCACTCCTACCCCCTCTGTAGACTAGCCATGGCTCTGTGGAACACAGCCTTGAGCTACCAAGTGCACCTACAGGCTCATTTCCTGCCAGGCAAGCTAAACTCACTGGCAGACCTAAGCAGAAATCTCATGGACCCACACAAGTGGAAACCGAAACCAAAGATGTTCAACATGTTGAGAAACAAGTGGGGGAGCCTAGAGATATACCTGTTTGCCTCCCCTCAGAACTACCAATTGGACAAATTCTGCACAAGGACTTCCCACAGACAAGCTTGGAAAGTGTCTGCCCTGTCCTTCACCTGGGAAAACCTCTCAGTTTATGCCTTTCCCCCTCTGCCTCTCCTCTCCAAAGTTCTACTAAAGATCAAACAGGACAAACCAAGGACAATACTCATTGCACCAGACTTTCCACACCAACACTGGTACCCCCTCTTGCGCAATGTACCACTGCTGGAACCATGACAACTGCTTCTGACCCCTTCCCTGCTGTCCCAGCAGGAGGGCCAGATTCTGCACCCCCAGCTTCAAATCCTGAACCTTGCAGCCTGGCTAATTACCTGAGCTCTCCATTACCATCCCTCAGTAAGCAAGTGCTGGATGTCATTCTGGAGGCAAGGAGGCCTAGTACTAGAAAATCCTATGCTGAAAAGTAGAAAAGATTCTGTTCCTGGAACCAAACTCAGGGGATGGCCACAACAGTGTCCAGGTTACCGCATATTCTTCAGTACTTAACAGATATGCTTCACAAGGGTCTTTCCTTCTCTTCTATTAAAATTCATGCCTCTGCCATTTCAGCACATTATAATATGGAACCACCCCTCTTCTCTCACCCACTGCTGAAGCAATTCCTCATAGGGGAAAAAATTTAAAACCACCCAGGAGAGCCCCTACTCCAGCCTGGGACCTTAACTTTGTATTGGAAAAGCTCACTCTACCTCCCTTTGAGCCAGCTGCAACTGCAGAGTTGAAATTCCTTTCTTGGAAAACAGCCTTCCTTCTAGCCATCACTTCAGCAAGGAGAGTGTCTGAATTACAGGCCCTCATGGCAATGGAGCCCTTCATCATCTTCAGGATCAATCCTTCCTTTATGCCCAAGGTGGTATCCAGTGTGGCCTTTAATCAGTCCATTTATTTGCCAACCTTCTTTTCTAATCCACATAACAAAGGAGAACGAATACTCCACTCTTTGGACGTGCACAGACAACTAAGATTTTATTTGGACAGGCTAAGCCTCTCAGAAAAACTGAACAGCTGCTAGTTGCCTTTGCTGCAGGGGCAGAGGGGAGGGCCATTTCAAAGCAAACTATATTGCTCCTTATTGATGTCAGTAAAAGTTAATAATTGCATTACTTGTGGGAAGCAAATATCTCAGAAGGATTTTCATTTGTACTGTATTCCTTGCCTAGGCCCTGATACAACGTGCCTTGCTGTCGGTTTTATGCTAAATTTAACCAAAGCACTATTAAGCATTGGTATATTTTTGCTTCTAAATATTTTGGTTCAGAATTTAACTACCCTGAAATGTCATTGGTTAGCAATCTGACTACCGGAGTTCACAAAAAAACGCAAGGAAAAAGAGACAGATCCAAATCCGATGACGAAGCTTCTCCTAAGCCAGTCGCCAGTTCATCGGTACTCAGTGAGGCAATTTTCCAGCCCCTGATACCCACTACTTTTGAGTCGCAGACCTCTACTGAGACCCGTTCGGAGTCCAGTATGCAGCGATTTTTGCAAAGTATTGAACCCGCGGATGTCTCTCTCATGGATGGGTCCAGAGCCACTGAGCAGGCACCAGCTTCTGAGGGTGTTTTCAGGCTTCAACATTTTTACATTAAACCGATGCCAGCAACAAAAACAAGGTCAAAAACAACTTCTATGTCTAAAAAAACAATGCATGAGCCATGTGCTCAGGCCCCTATGCCTAAAAAACAGATGATCAAAATGGCTGAGGATTTAATTACCTTGATCAGGCCCCCCCCCCCTGCTAAGAGGCCTAGGCAAGGCACTGATTATGAATCTTTAGATCAGGTTTCCATTTCTTCTGATCAGGAATGTTCTATTCCACCCTATGAGTGTTCTGATGCAGAGGAATCAATCCCATCTGCATCTCCTCCAGAGGGATTACTCTTTTGGAGAGACTTTGCATACTTTAAGGGAACATTTTCACTGGGAGGGTCAGGACTTCTCTGAATCAAAAAAGAGGCTTGGGGATTTCCTTCTTCCTCAGCATAGGCCTTTGGCAATACCTCCTGTATTAGACATTGTTGATGATTCTCTGAATCAAGCATGGCTCCTAATTCCCTGCCTTCGGCTCCTAGCAAGCCAGACAGATATTACAGAGTTCCTGACTCCCACAAATTTCTTTTCAAAAATCCTGCTGCTGATCCAGAGACTATTTCTCAGGGTCCCAAGGGTGTTAAGGCTTCTACAGCAAAAAATCCCACCCCTTCTGATAGAGATTCCAGGCCGCTGGATAGATGGGGTAAGAAGGTTTATACGTCTGCAACCTTGGCAATCGGGGCTTTAAACTGCCAGTTTCATATGCTTAAATGTCAACAGTATGTTATGAGCTTACTGAAACAGAAAATTATGTTGATTTCTGATTGTGTGAAAAATAGAGTTACAGGATTTATTGCATTCAGCAGAACAGGTTGGAAAGCATACTTTGCAATGTGGTTTTGATTCCTTGGAGGCCTCTTGTAGGGCCGCCGTTACTGGATCTGTGATTAGAAGGCATGCCTGGCTCAAGGAGCAAAATCTGCTTGATCATGTTAAAGCTAAATTGTTGGATGCCCCTTTGCAGCATGATACTCTGGTAATAAGACAGAAGAGGTTTTAAAGAAAATGGAAGACAAAGCTAAATCTATGCAAACTGTAAAAGATTTCTTGCAAGTGCAGCCACCCAAGTTCAGTAGACACTGGCCTGCTAAAAATTGGTCCTTTCCTTTGTCCAACAGAGCCACTCAGGGTGTAAACCTAGGCGCTCAAAAGGCTCCAGATATCAGTCACAGGTTTCTTACAGGTCAAAGCAATGTGGTGCCTCCACCTCCAAATCTGGAGGAAAAAAAGCGCAACCCTGCAGTAAGCAGTCTCAATGACTTCCCTCTATCATCTCCAAGCACTTGTCTTTTGGGGGGAAAACTAGCACTTCATGCTCAAAATTGGCAGTTAATTACCCAGGACAAGTGGGTATTAAACATAGTATCCCAGGGGTACAGTTTTCATTTCCATACTTTGCCAATTCCAAACGGATGGCCAGAACTGCCACAAAACCAGTGGGCGGAGGCCCAGAAACAATTTGTCCCTCATGGATATAGGGGCTGTTCAACCGGTACCAGAAAAGGAAAAAGGAAACATGGTTTTAGGCCTTCCCATAGCACAACCACAGCACTTCTATCCTTTACTGACTGCATTAATAAAAATAGAAATAATAACCTGCTCTGTTCAGCCCTCTTTGACCTCTCCAAGGCCTTTGATATGGTGAACCACCAATTGCTATCAAATATTCTCAAATCTCTTTCATTTGATACTCAAGCAGTTAAATGGTTTCATTCATACCTTGAAACCAGACAACAAGCAGTGCGCTGGGAGAACAACTTATCCTCCCAGCTCCCAATCACTCTTGGAGTCCCACAAGGACCTATTTTGGGTCCACAGTATTTTCATTAATGATTTAGAAACCTCCCTGCCCCAAACCACCTGCATCCAATATGCTGATGATTTAACTCTAATCTGTCATGCTTCCTCTCCAACTGAACTCCAAAACAGGACACAAACTGTATTCACCTTAGTGGAAACTTGGTTCCACCAACGGTGTCTCCTCTTGAACCAAAAAAAAAAAAACAAAACTGCTAGTGTTTACACCTACACATAAGACCCCTCCACTCAGTCACTTACTTACTTCTAATAGTGGTACAGTCATCACTCCCGACACTTCCACTAAACTCCTAGGTGTAACTATAGATAATAACCTCAACTTTGACGCACATTAACCTAACTATTAAATCTGTAAATAGAAAACTTGGTTTCCTGTATAAAATCAAACCATTTCTCACAGCCTCTGCCAAGATTACTGTTGCTCAAACTCACCTGATGTCAATCCTCCTTTATGCCTCTCCCATATATACAAACTTAACCGAAAGCAATTTAAATAAACTGGCTACTTCTTACAACAACATAGCCAGATTTGCCACAGGTACCCCATTCAGAACCCACTACTGTCAAAATCTGAAACTACTAGGGTGGCTGGAAATACAAAATCAATTACTCTACCAGCAACTCACCTTTATCCACAAAATTTTACACCATCCCACTAATACCCCTATACTCAGTAACCTCCTCAATCCTTATCAAAGCCTTCCAACCCTTCGTTCTGCTAATAGATTACAAGTAGCCACCTTAAAATCTAAAAACAAATCGGGGGACTGTCTGTTTTCTAACTCTGTTGGTAAAACATGGAACACACTCCCAACTGAACTAACTTCAACCACATCCACCCACCTTTTCAGGACCCAATTAAAAATGTTCTTAAAATCCAAATGGCTTTGCCCATGCACCAAGCCTGACTGATACTATCTTCCCTTCAGCTTTTTCGACACCAATTCTTCTTCTTCTACTACCTTTCTATGGCTCTCTCTTCTAAAATTCTAAATACTTTGCTCTCTTCATACCCTTCATTACTGTGTCAATTTTCTTACACAACATAATAACTAACTAATGCTTATACTTATCTATGATAAATGCTGCACCAAATGACTGAAACAATAATCTTCAGAATGTTACCCTATCCTGCTTATTCCTGCTGAAATAACAAGCTGTACATGAATGCATAGTTATCAAATTGTTTTGAATGTATAATTATCTAACGTCATAGTGTTACCCTAATTTGCTTACTGCTGCTTAAAATCAATTTGTACATGATTGTATAATTATCTAATTGTATTGTGATTGTTTAGGTATCTTTCTGCATTTTGTATTAACTGTATCTTTCTCGGAGCTTTTCTCCTTGGGCCTCTATTAAAAATGGACATGTATCCAATTAGACTAGCTCGGTCAACAAATGTAAAATAAATAAATTTTATTCAAGACTTTTCCTGGTACCCAGAAAAGACAATTCATGGCGTCCAATACTGGACTTATCGATTCTGAACACGTTCCTGGATATTTAAAAATTCAAAATGCTGACTTTACAACAGCTACTGCCTATGCTAGGCAAGAATGCTTGGTTATTAACTTTAGACTTAAAAGAGGCATACCTGCATATCCCAGTAAGGGAATCATGCAGAAGATACCTCCGCTTCAAAGCAGGTTTTTTGCATTGCCAATTCTCTGCACTGCCCTTTGGCTTATCTACTGCGCCCAGGGTCTTTACAAAGTGCCTTGCACCAGTAATTGCATTCTGCAGACAAAGAAACATTCAAATTTATCCTTATCTAGACGATTGTCTCATTCAAGCAGAGGACAAGGACCCTCCTCTTCAACATCTGGCACTTGTGAAAAGGCTTCTAGCATGCCTAGGATACACCATAAATTAAAAGAAGTCACAACTGGTACCCTCTCAAATAATTACATTCCTGGGTGCAAGCTTGAATACAACTGCCCAGATGGCTTACCTCACGCCAGACAAACAAAGACAATTGACAACATACTTCAAACAAATGGCAACAAAAACCCAGTTATCTGCAAGACAAATTCTGCAGGCTTTGGTGTTCATGGCATCCTGCATTCTACTAGTTCCATATGTGAGACTGCATATGAGGAAACTTCAATGGTACCTAAAAGTTTATGGAGTCAACATTGTCACAGACTGGAAACAATGATTCCTCTCATTCACTGCCTACAACAGGAGTTTCTTTGGTGGGCAGAGACATGTCATTCACTCTATCCCCTGCCACCCAAACCCTAACTACAGACGCATCAGATTATGCTTGGGGAGGCCACCTGGCAGGGAAATGCATTCAGGGCAAATGAAGCCCAAACCAAATGCATCTGCATATCAGCCAGAAAGAAATGCTAGCTGTTCAGAATGCTCTGACAGCCTTCAAGGACTTACTTCATCCAGGACAACTACTGATAAAGATGGACAACACCACAGTTATGTGGTACATAAACAAGCGGGGGGGGGGGGTACACATTCCTACCCCCTTTGCAGACTAGCCATGGCCTTGTGGAACACAGCCTTGACTTAACCAAATACATCTTCAAGCTCAATTCCTGCCAGGAAAGCAAAATACTCTGGCAGACAACTTAAGCAGAAATCTTATGGACCCACACAAATGGAAACTGGATCCACAAATCTTCAGCATGTTAACACAGAAATGGGGGAGCCCAGACATAGTTTTGGGGAGAGGCAAATAGATCTATCAGTTGGACAAATTCTGCACAAGAACTCATCACAAAAAAGCATGGAAAATGGATGCTCTATCCTTCAGCTGGAAAAACCTATCAGTCTATGCCTTTCCCCCTCTGCCTCTACTCTCCAAGGTCTTACTAAACGTCAGACAGGAAAAAACAAAAATGATCTTAATTGCTCCGGACTGGCCTCGCCAGCACTGGTACCCGCTTCTAAGGAATATGTCACATCTTCCTCCATTGTACTTGCCTCAAACACCTCATCTATTGTCTCAGCAGAACTATCAAATTCTGCACACACAGCTCCAAACTCTGAATCTTGCAGCATGGCTAATCAACTAATTATTCAAACCACATCTCTCAGTAAAACCTGTGATGGATGTCATTTTGGAAGCCAGAAGGCCTAGTACTAGAAAATATTATGTTGATAAATGGAAGAGATTCTGTACTTGGAACCAAACACAAGGAATAGACACAGCAAAGCCCAATATGCCTCAGATTTTACAATACTTAACTGAGATGCTTGATAAGGGCCTATCTTTCTCTTCAATAAAAGTCCATGCCTCTGCCATCTCGGCTCATTACAACACAGAGCCTCCCCTCTTTTGTCATCCACTGCTTAAACAGTATCTCAGAGGGGCCAACAATTTAAGGCCTCCCAGGAGAACACCTACTCCTGCATGGGACCTCAATTTTGTGCTGGAAAAACTCACCCTGCCTCCTTTTGAACCAGCAGATACTGCGGATGTAAAATTTCTATGTTGGAAGACTGCTTTTCTTTTGGCAGTCACTTCAGCAGGAAGGGTTTCAGAACTACAGGCTCTCATTGCAGTGGAGTCTTTCATTATATTTTACCCGGACAGAGTGGCCCTCAGGACCAATCCTTCTTTTATGCCTAAGGCGGTATCCAGTGTGGCTCTTAACCAGACCATTCACCTGCCAACATTTTCCCAAATCCGCAAAACAAGGGTGAGCGGATTCTGCATTCATTGGACGTACACAGACAGCTAAGAGTCTACTTAAACAGGACAAAATCTCTAAGAAAGTCTGAGCAACTACTGGTAGCATTTGCTGCAGGATCAGAGGGGAAGGCTATATCAAAGCAGACTATTTCTAAATGGATAAGCCACTGCATTCGTTTCTGCTATTTGCACCATGGTAAACCTGTGCCCAAGGGGATCAGATCCCATTCCACCAGGGCTGTCTCTACTTCAGCAGCTTTTCTCAGAGGGGTCCCGACCAAAGACGTTCTAGAAGCTGCTACTTGGAGCTCTGTTCATACATTCACAAAGCATTACCATTTACCTCTCTTCTCTAAATCCAGAGCAGGCTTTGCCACTGTAGTCCTGCAGGGCCTTATAGCTGCCCCTAATGCTGTTTAGTTCCATCCTCCCATCTGTAACTTTGGGATTCTACCCAAATGTAATGACTGCAACAGTGAAACATGAAGAACATAGTACAGTTGTGTACACTTACCATAAATGTAGATGTTCGAGTGTATTCACTGTTGCAGTCCGGGTTACCCACCCGCCATCCCCCATTCTATACCTTTTCTTTCCTTCACTATACTCAAAAGCCTTTGTGGTGTATTTGCTTTTAGTTGAAGGTAAATTTTATGTTTCTAAGGTGCATTTATACATTTACAGTTTATTTATATATATTTTTTCTCCCCATTTGGGGGGCACCTGCCATCTGGGGCAAGAAAAACTGATTAAAATGGCATTGGTTGCATGTTTTATACCCCTGACGACCTGCCGTCATGGAAGAGGAGACAGCAACCGATGCAGGACCCGCGACTTTGTTTTTCAGGCTGACTGAGGGCAACCTGCCAGCAGATTACACAAATGTAATGACTGCAACAGTGAATACACTCGAACATCTACATTTATGGTAAATGTACACAACTGTACTTTCTAAATGGATAGGCCATTGCATTCATTTCTGCTATAAGCACCATGGAAAACCTACTCCACAGGGGATAAGATCACATTCCACTAGAGCTGCATCTACTTCAACAGCCTTTCTCAGAGGTGTTCCTACCAGGGACATCCTAGAAGCTGCTACCTGGAGTTCTGTTCATACCTTCACCAAGCATTACCACTTGCCTATTTTCTCTCAATCCAGAGCTGGTTTTGCCACTGCAGTCTTGTAGGTCCGAATAGCTGGTCCTAATTCTCTCCAATTGCCTCCTCCCTTCCTTAGCTTTGGCAGTCTACCCAAATGTAATGACTGCAACAGTGAAACATAAAGAACATAGAACAGTTGTGTACACTTACCATAAATGTAGATGTTCGAGCGTATTCACTGTTGCAGACCTGGTTACCCTCCCTCCAGCCCCCTGACTTCTATTTGCTATACCTCTCTTCTTGTTTACTGTATTTAAGCTTTCTGGTGTATTTGCTTATAATTGGAGGTGTAATCTTGTATATAATTGCTTCCCGTTATGGGGGCACCTGACATCTGGGGCAAGAAAAAACTGATATAATGGCGTTGGCTGCATGCTTTATACCCCTGACTCCCTGACATCATGGAAGAAGAGAGCAACCGATGCAGGACCCAAGACTTTGATAATCAGGCCGGCTGAGGGCTACCTGCAAGCAGATAACCCAAATGTAATGACTGCAACAGTGAATACACTCGAGCATCTACATTTATGGTAAGTGTACACAACTGTACTTTTTACATCTTCCAAAATAGGACTGATGTATGATTGATTATAACATTTAAATGTAAATCTGTGACTTGGCTCCTTTAATTCGCCCTCAAATTTTTTTGCCTGTGGCATTAAGCCTGTATGCTCGAATGGCTTGCCCTCTCACTACATTGGGAAACACATGGGGAGGGTGCATACTATTACGGTGGAGCGACTTATTGCATGTACAAGGCTTCCTAAAAATTCCAGTGGTAAATTATTACCACCTTCATATCAGTGGTATTAACCAATAATATGTTTGTGTTTAATGGGAGGTATTACCTTCAGCTTGATGGCGTAGCTGTAGGCACTGCATGTGCCAGCTTAGGAAACCAAACATATATTTAACAATGAGATATATAGTAAGTTTATTCCATTCTACCATCATTTTATGGATGACATCTTTTTTGTATGGGCTGGAGATGCTGATGTCTTTCAACAGTTTTGAGTATATTCAAAATATTGATGTATTTTTGAAGTTTGACATAAAACACGATCCACATAGGATAGATTTTTTGGATGTTAGAATTAATAAGGATGAAATGGATAATGTTAATAAAGAGATTTGATGATGAGTTATAACTCACCTGTGCACCATGCCATGTGGTGTGTAAACAGCCAAACAGTATTTCTGCCCATCAGTGAACTTTTTCAGCTTCTTCTTTTACATATTTTAAAACTTTTTTCCCTAATTTATTTATTTATTTATCTAAGTAACAGTAAAGGCTTACCTTGGTGACAGTGTAAAAAACATGGGTTGCGTCAATAGATTTAACTGGGCACACCATCACACATGCGTGAAGATGCCCCATTAAAGTCTATCACTGCCTGTTAACCTAAGGTGATGTCATGATAGAATGTAGTAAATCTGTTAGGGCCATGGTTTAATAAAAACTTTTATGAAGCTTTTTATTAGAAAAAAGTCCAAAAACGTAAGGCTAGACAAATAATAAAATACATTGCTGCACTTGACTCATCCAAATGCTGTGGTGTATGTGCAAATATTAACAAATCACTTTAAGCTCTATTTTCCAATTGTTTTGTTACTTTATGTAAAACTAGGACCCCAGTAGTCACTGCACCACTGGCTGATTTTTATGTACTGCCAAAACAGATTGCAGATGCTGTATTCCATTGCACGTCATGAACATGATCTTTAATGTTTCAGTATGAGGTCTGAGATTTGCTTTTTTCTGGAAATTTTATTCTGAGCATGTATTTCCTAAACATTGAATGTGTATGATGTTCTTCATACCACATTGCTGCAGTCCTAACACTTGGGGTAGTCCGCTGTCCCAGTCGGCCCGAATACCAAAGTATATGGCTGACGTCTGTCAAGGCGCATTAGTCTGACGTCAGTACGTCAGGGTACAAATGCGCATGACCGACGTCATATCCTCAGTCTTTTTTGCCGCATGGTCCGATGCAGAAGCAGTTTTGCAAGTGCAGGTTGGCGTTCTGAGATTTTCCGAAGTCGGAGTTTCAGACCGAATCCAAGTTGGCTAAGTACCCCGTTGGGGAATATTTTGGTTTTTTCTTGCCTCAGTATTTTACCGGATGTCAGAAAAAGTGAATAACTGTATTTCTTGTGGGAAACAGATACCTCATAGGGATTACCATACCTTGTGTATACCTTGCTTAGGACCTGAGCACGACGTTGTTGGCTGTCGCTCTTGTGCTAGATTTAACAAACGCACTATTAAGAGAAGATTAGATTGTGCCAGGTTAGTTTTGGGAAGCGGTGTAATTATAAAATGCCGTCGGATGCTCCGATGCCGCTTCAAAAAGCGCAAGGACAAAGCAGCAAAGCCTAGGCTGGAAGAACCGTCCGTACCGGACGTCGGTTCTTTAGAGGGCTCGGTGGAGCCAGGGGTTCAGCCAGAGATTTCTTTGGAATCCCAGGAGAGACTTTATTACTGCAAGATGTGACCTCTCAGGAGGTAGGCCAGGCGGAAGGGGCTTCTCAGGTAGCTGTTCTTCCTTCCCTTCCTAAGGTGGTTAGGCTGCTGTTTCCAAGGCTTCTCCCAGGGGCAGGCCAGGTTTTGTTTCAGGTGTTACCCCTAGTTCTTCAGGGTCTGTACCTAAGAAGCATATGCTTAAGATGGCAGAAGATTTGATTACAATGATTAGAGGTTCTATGCCCCCCTCCTGATAAGAGGCCTAGGGTGGAACCTGAGCTTGGGAGTTTTGAGCAGTGTTCGGATGCTTCTGAGTCTTCGGCTGAAGACTTGCAGGAGTATTCCCTTACTCTGATTCTGATGTAGATGATTCTACTCCTTCTGCTTCTCCTCCTGAGGATTTTTCATTTTCAGAGACTCTTCATTCCATGAGGGAGCATTTTACATGGGAAGGTCAGGATTTCTCTGATTCCAGGAAAAGGCTTAGGGAATTTTTGTTTCTACCCCAGCATAGGCCTTTAGCTATACCTCCTGTTCTAGATGTGGTGGAGGATGTTTTTGCAGAGGCTTCTCTGAACCCTGACTCTTTGCCTCCTGCTCCAGTTAAACCGGATAGATATTATAGGGTGCCTGAAGCTCATAAGTATCTTTTAAGAGTCCTAGGGCAGACCCAGAAACTGTTTCACAGGGGCCTAAAGGTGTTAAGGCTTCTGTTGTTAAAAATCCTGTTCCTCCAGATAAAGAGGCACATGTTGAAATACCAAAATTATCTCCTTTCACAATTAAAGTCTAAGGTAGATGCTTTGGCGGAAGGTATTGAGTGTAAAGAGTTGCAGGATTTAGTTCATGTTTCTGAACAGGTGGGTAAGCATTCTTTGCAATGTGGTTTTGATGCTGTGCAGGCCTCTTCGAGGGTGGCTGCCACTGGTTCGGTTCTTCGCAGGCACGCCTGGTTGAGGGATCAGAATTTAGCTGAGCATGTGAAAACAAGGATTTTAGATGCTCCTTTACAATCTGATGTGTTGTTTGGTTCGCCTGTGGAAGCAGTTCTAAAGAAAATGGAAGACAAGGCTAAGTCTATGCAGACTGTTAAAGATTTTTCGCAGGTTCACCCTCGCCAGTTTAGTAGAAATTGGCCTACCAAGGGGTGGACATATCCTGCTTATGATTCCCAGTCTAGGGGTAGGTCTAGACGTGGTAGAGGCAGAGCTCAAGGTTCTTTTAGGCCTAGAACAGGGAGTTCACCTGCTCAGTCTTCTGGTGAGGGCAGGGGTCAGTCCTTTCGTAAACAGACCCAATGACCTGCCTTTTCAGCTGCCAGAATCTTCTTGTCTGGCAGCACCTTTGGGAGGAAGGTTGGCACTTTTCAAAGAAAACTGGAGTTTAATTACCCAAGACAGATGGGTATTGGATATCATTCACCACGGTTACAGGTTTTATTTCCATACCTTGCCTCCTTTCAAAGGCATGCCAGACATTCCTCCTCAGCAAAGGAAAGAGGCTCACAAGCAAATTTCTCTGTTGCTCCAAATAGGGGCCATTCAGCCGGTTCCTGTGCCAGAAAGGGGCCTAGGATTTTATTCTCGCCTGTTCCTAGTACCAAAAAGGGGAACACGTGGAGACCAATTTTGGATCTGTCTATGCTCAACACTTATCTGGACATTCCCACGTTCAAAATGTTGGCGTTACAACAGCTTTTACCTCTGCTGGGCAAAGATCACTGGATGGTAACTTTGGATCTCAAGGAAGCTTACCTTCATGTTCCTATCAGACTAATTTGCAGGAAGTATCTGCGTTTTCGAGCTGGGAATTCTCATTATCAGTTCTCTGCATTGCCCTTTGGCTTATCTACTGCCCAGAGTATTCACAAAGGTTCTGGCTCCAGTGATAACTGTCTTCAGACTAAAAAGAATACAAATCTATCCTTATTTGGACGATTGCCTGATTCTGGCTCAAGGAAGGACGTGCTTCTTCAGCATTTGGAATATGTGATAGCAGTGCTAAGATGCCTAGGGTATTCTGTGAACGAAATAAAGTCCAGTCTAGTACCCTCTCAAGACATGTGCTTTCTGGGTGTGAGACTGAATACAGCAACAGATGGCCTTTTTAACCCCGGACAAACAAAAGAATCTTTCTCTTTACTTCCATCATCTATCTCATCAGTCCGGGCTGACTGCAAGGACAGTCCTTCAAGCCTTAGGGTTCATGGCATCTTGTATTCTGGTACTTCCCAATGCCAAACTGCATATGAGGAAGCTACAATGGTATCTCAAAAATGTATGGACACAGCACTGCCAGGATTTGGACACTGTCATTCAAATAATACCTTGCATTCAAAAGGAATTTTTGTGGTGGGGTCAGGAATGTCACCTAAACAAGGGACTCTCTGTGACCCGGCCAGAGGCGAGTCAAATTCTTACGACAGATGCCTCAGACACAGCTTGGGGAGCTCATCTGAATGGAAAGTGGATACAAGACAAGTGGCCTGCCAGACTGCGGCATCTACATATCAACATGAAGGAGATGTTAGCAGTCCAGTTTGCATTACTGGCTTTCAAGGATTTACTTCTTCCAGGGCAGGTGTTGATTCTAACAGACAACACAACTGTCATGTGGTACATCAACAAACAAGGGGGAACACATTCTTATCCTCTGTGCAGGCAAGCAATGATTTTGTGGGAGACTGCGTTAAGCTTGCAGCTGAATCTTCAAGCAAGGTTTCTGCCAGGAGCACAGAACACCTTAGCAGATGTGTTAAGCAGGCAAATCATGGATCCCCACGAGTGGAAACTGGATCTTCATGTATTTCAGACATTGACAGTGTCATGGGGAACTCCAGACATAGATCTGTTCGCTTCTCCACTAAACCACCAGCTGCCAAAGTTTTGCACGAAAGGTTTCATCACACAGCCTGGAAAGTGGATGCTCTTTCTTTCAGTTGGAAAAATCTTCATGTGTATGCCTTTCCACCTCTGCCTCTCCTCCCAAAGGTACTCCTAAAGGTCAGACAAGACAAGCCAAGGATGATTTTAATAGCTCCAGATTGGCCTCGGCAGCACTGGTACCCATTGCTGAGGAGTCTGGTAAGGAAGCCTCCATGGCCCTTACCTTTGATTCCACACCTATTGTCTCAGAAGGACGGGCATCTGCTCAATGTCAAGCTTCACTCTCTTCATCTAACAGCCTGGCATATTCTGTTTTGAACCATAGCAGGTCTCAGCTTCCTCAACAAGTTTTGAATGTGATTATGGAAGCCAGAAGACCTAGTACAAGGAAAGTGTACGCAGTGGAAGAGATTTTTATTTTGGTGTGCAGCAAAGGATTTGGATGTTTCTGAGCCAAATTTGAGTGTGGCTCTTCAATATCTTACTGAGTTATTGGACAAAGGTTTGTCTTTCTCTTCCATTAAGATTCATGCTGCAGCAATTTCAGCTCACTATGATTGTGACCCACCATTGTTTTCTCATCCTTTGTTCAAGCAATTTCTTAGAGGGGCAAAGAATATAAGACCCCACGTGAGCTCCTACTCCTGCTTGGGACCTCAATTTTGTGTTGGAGAAACTCACTCTACAACCTTTTGAGCCTGCAGCTACTGCTGAATTGAAATATTTGTCATGGAAGACTGCTTTTTGTTAGCCATTACCTCTGCAAGAAGGGTGTCTGAATTGCAGGCCCTTATGGCGGTTGAGCCTTTCCTGATTTTTCATAAGGATAGGGTATCTTTACGTACTAATCCTTCCTTTATGCCTAAAGTGGTTTCTAGTGTGGCTTTAAACCAAACTATTCATTTGCCTACTTTTTATGCAGATCCCCAAAATAAGGGGGAAAAGATTTTGCACACTTTAGATGTACACAGGCAGTTGCGTTATTATTTAAGCAGGACTAAGGATTTTAGGCAGTCTCAGCAGTTGTTTGTTTCTTTTGCTTTGGGTTCTCAGGGCAAGCCTGTGTCAAAACAAACTATTTCTAAGTGGATTGGGTTTTGCATTGCATTTTGTTATTCCCATCATTGCAAGGAGATTCCAGCTGGGATTAGGCCTCATTCCACTAGGGCTACTGCCACTTCAACAGCATTTCTAAGGGGGGTGGCAACTAAGGATATTTTGGAGGCAGCTACTTGGAGTTCAGTGCATACTTTCTCTAAGCATTACCACCTTCCTCTCTACTCTAAATCTAGGGCTGGTTTTGCCACGGCTATTTTGCAGGGCATGTTGTCAGCTCCTGCTTCCTTATGATTTGCCAGCCTCCCTTACCTCTGCTTTGGGATTCTACCCAAGTGTTAGGACTGCAGCAATGTGGTATGAAGAACATAGTACAGTTTTGTACCTACCATAAATGTAGATGTTCGAAGATCCACATTGCTGCAGTCCAATTTACCCTCCCTCCTTCCCCTCTGTTTTTAGGGGTGGTTGTGTGGGTGGGGTTTTACTCTTGTAAATTTGTATATATTGTATATATATTTGGTGCAGGAGTGGGTGGTGTTTTTTGGTTTTAGCCTTATCTTTTCAGGGTCTTCTGACATCTGGGGCAAGAAAAGACTGAGGATATGACGTCGGTCATGCGCATTTGTACCCTGACGTACTGACGTCAGACTAATGCGCCTTGACCGACGTCAGCCATATACTTTGGTATTCGGGCCGACTGGGACAGCGGACTACCCCAAGTGTTAGGACTGCAGCAATGTGGATCTTCGAACATCTACATTTATGGTAGGTACAAAACTGTACTTTTTTATTACCTAGAAACAGTGCTTTGATAAAGTTTTACTGTTCTTGAAGTACAGTTCTTAAGTGGCTATGCATGGCATTAAAGTATTGTAGGTACCTCAGTTGGTGAAATCCAAACTGCACTCCAAAGTCTTGCTTAGTTTTGTGTGATTGACACAAGTTTTCTTTTACCTGTACAAGCTCCTATATTTGAGAAAAGGAGCTTCCTGACACCTGACAGTGTAAAGAAAGAAAAACTTACAGTCTGTGTATACAGTCAAATGCATTTAGTTTCCAGTTAATGTTGGAAAAGTTTGGAAACATTCTTCAGTTTAATTTTTGTGTTTGAGCAGCATTTAACAGTGACATATTAAAGTAAAGGAAAGAGAGGTTTGCTAGTCTTTATTCTGTACTTATGTTCTACTTTTTTGATTGTGCAAAAAATCATGAGGGGAAATATAAAACTAATTTTGTTCATGTCACTCTCATTGAGACAAGAAAAATATATGAATTTTGGCATGTGTATATAAAAACTTATGAAATTAATTTTAAGATGGAAAAGGAATATATCACCTGTATTAGAGTTGTGGTTATGTTTTAAAACCATGACAGAGCAGTCAATTTTTACAACGTGTGAGAATAAAGAAAAGGTTAATTTTATTCCTGTTGCTATCTCTGTGTACATCTGTGTGAAAGTGTCAGAAAAAATACCATGCATTTTCTGAGAACTGCATTTTGCAACACCAGCAAAACAGGATGCCTGGTGATGGCCAAGTTATGCCAGAAGTTCTCCAGAATCATAAGACACTTGTCTGTAGCAAGCAGCATTTTGCACTTCAGGCAAGTTTTCATGTGGAAGCTTGAATGCATTATTAGGCTAGTTTTGCAGGCTATGCCTTGGTAGTGTGTTCTTCAAGCTCAAGTGAAGTAGGGATGCAAAGAAATCTCCTCTTAAAGCTCTGGGGGGGGGGGGGGGTATCTTGCCTTCCATCCATATCTTGCCTTCCATCCATCTTCAGCATAGAGATCTCCATTCTGGGTTTTCTCCATTGATATCAGGAGAAGTCCTGATCAAGGAGTGTAAGCTATCTGGTTTGGCCTAAGGTGGAGGGGTTTACACACAGATGGTTAAGTGCAGCAGAAGTATCACAACTAGATGTAAAAAATGAATGTAGTTGCTGTAATATCTTAACTTTGAAAGAAAATGTATCTATCTGTACCCAGAAATGAGTTGTGTTGCTCATTAGCATGCTGTCTTACTTCCCTCTGTGTTATATATGAACAGTCCTGTGTAACACTAGTCTTTGGCTTTTGTTGTATGTAGTATACACCAGCATGGTTACAGCCAATGCCAGTGCTTACATAGGGGCTTCTTATTCTTTAAAGAGGGAGTCAGTGTAAGGAACAGACATTTCAGTATCGAGAGATGGTTTCTTTTTCAGTTGTAGATTTGCAGAAAAAAACGGTACTGGTAAGGCAGCAGGCATATACTGCCTACAGTTTTTTTAAGAAATGGTAGCTTGGAAGTTTGATATTGTAAATAACCAAGCAGCAAATGCTACCTGTCAGAAGACTAGATAAATGAATCAGTGAATCTATGGGCAGTGTTTGAAGAATACACAGGGCACAGCAGTATTTTTTTTTAATTGGGAAGGCAATTTATTTTCTGTTTGAGTGGGAGAGAAGTCTGATCAACTTCTTCTCAACTTCTACTTTTTTTATTTTGCACAAAACACCATGTGCAATAAAAAACACCAATGTCAATATAACATAAACAGTCATAAAATAGCTAAAACAGTTACATTTAAGACAACATGGAATGAAACGCTCCAACAAGTTCAACTTCTTCATATGCAGTTAGGGATCCAAGTCATGTAAAACTACAAAAACTACAATCCACTCTGCTACAGGCCCCATGAGGAGCTCAGTGTCTCTCCAACCTAACATCAGTCTTGCGTATTCAACTGCGGTACCACCTTTATCATTCTTATAAGAAAAGCGCAGTCCGGGTCTGAACTGTCTGCAAACAGCTAAAGTTAACTTTGAGTTTGTGTCTACCTGTTTGAGCCAGTATTCATTTTTCCCCTGGAGAGCACTCTCCTTTGGCTTGTAAGCAGCCCCCCCCCCCCACACACACACACACACTCATCTTCCACTTTCTCTCTTATTCCCTTTTGTTAGCAAATAGTATCCATAACTGATTCCATAACTGATCAATACTGTGTATTTAATTTAAATTGAGACCACAGTAGCCTACTGATACAAGGTTATCCTGTTTTTCCACCTGAGAAATGGTTAAGAAATGACTTAGTTTCAGAGCAGTCCTTGGTCAATTCTGATTGTTTCTTAAACACAAACTTGTCTTTGCTTTGGCTCATTAGCAGCAGTACAAAAGAACTGCCTGGTCACACCCTTGTTCTCCCCCTCCCATATTCCCTGTTTATTACCTTAAGCCAATCCCAAAGTTAATAAATATTGCCTGTGGGAGGCACCATTTTTAAAACTACAACCACCCTTTGTCACTGTCATATGTTCATTTACCAGTTTACTCTGTTACCTGATTGTTTCCAGCCCCTCATAAGAGCTACTAACAGGGTCTCTACCCACTCTGCCCCCTATTCCCTCCCGCCCCCAGTGGTCCTACCTTTATTACAGTCACAAACCCTTCCCATCTTTCCAATAGCCAACCACAGTACTAACCCAAAACTATCTCCTCCATCTTCTCACTACTATCACATCTCCTCAGCTAACATGTACAAGCATACCTTACCTGTGCTCACTGCATGCACTGTCTTTGCATATCTTACATCATACCAAAGCTCCATCATTCCCCCACTCGACCACTACCACTGTACTACTACTCACACCACCACTCATGTCTCACCCTCACTCAACTCCCCTCCCACCAACTCAAGAACTATCCCTGTGCACCTCTCACATATTCTACCAACTATATTACTCAAACATAAAGCATCCCTACAACTTAACATAGTAACCTTCCCACCATACCTATTACCCACAGAGCACAATCATAAAGTTTCCCTAATCAAACACATTCAAAAACTGAGAACTAATAACCTCATGCATATCAAAACTAGCTCTAAGTGGAGACATCTACTCCAACCCTGGCCCTACCATCTTCAACCCCAGTCCTCATAATCAGACTAGAAACCACAACTTCTCCCATATCACAGCCAATAGAAAGCCAAGTGACTTCCTTCTACTAAGCCTAAATATTAGAAGTATATCCAAGAAAGTCCATGAACTCCATGCCACCATAGACTTGTACTCCCAGATATAGTCATCTTGACAGAAACCTGGCTAAAACCTCACATTACTAGTGAGCAAATACTCCCTACCAGTTGTGGCATACTAAGAGTAGACCGACTAAACAAGAAAGGAGGAGGTGTAACTATAATATTTAAACAGCATCTAAACATCCAGATCTTAAAATCATCAGCTCCACAAATAGGCAATGAAGAAATAATATATACCAACCTCAAAATAAACCAAAACAAAACCATCAACATAATTGGATGCTCCTTCCCACCTGGTCAGAACATCCCTCCACTAGAAAACCTCCTCAGCTAGTCTACCCACCATCTCCCCCAATAAACTATAATTTTAGGTGATTTCAGTATTGACTGGCAATCCCGCTCTGGCAACCATCCAACCCATCATTTAAACCTTCATGGCTTTACCCAACTAGTCCAGTCGCCAACCAAGATAAATAAAAACTCCAGCAAGCACACTACCCTGGACTGGTTACTAGTCAGTAAGAGCCCCCAGTCATATATAACAGACTGCTTATCAGATAGCCTCAGTGATCACTCCCCAACATTCCTACTCAAAAAATACCTATACCAAGCTAAACCTTTCAGCTACCGTCAAATACGTAAAAAACTAAACTTTAACCCACTCTCATTCATCTCATCCCTCAAAGAATGTAACTGGCTTCCTCTAAAGTACCTCAGTCTTGATGACGCTGTTGAATTTTTTAATACTACCTTCCTGGGTATCCTTAATTACCATGCCCCCATAAGACTTTCCAGAACCAAAGCACAACCCTTCCCATGGCTGCAGAAAACCACTAAGTCAGAAATGAAATACAGGGATAAAGCCTGGGAGCACTGGAGCAAAACCAAAACCCACTCATCTAGACAGAAATTCCTAGAACTACGCAATAGAGTCAAAAAGCTAATAAAACAGGACAAATTCCAATACTATCAGTCTTCTGCCCTAGACTCCTCCCAACACAGCCCCAAACAATTCTAGTCCTCCATAAACTCCATCCTCCACCCAGGTAAAGTCAGTACCCCTCCTCCTAACATCCCTCACTCCTCCGAAAATATTGCTACCTCATTCAACACACACTTCATACAAACCATACTATCACTAGCTAAAAACAACCCCCCCTCCCCTCCAAACCCACACCTTCAACTAGTAATCTCCCCACTGCCTTTTCTTTTTCTCCTGTACCTACCTCCATCATAAAAAAAACTCTTAACTAAACTTAAGCCCACCAAATTAGCAGCAGACAACCTCCCAAGTGAATACCTACAAATCGCAGCTGAAGCTCTGGCCTACTCAGTATCAATCTTGATTAACCGATCTCTGTCAGAAAGTTACATTCCCACACTGTGGAAAGTATCGCATATAATTCCCCTCCACAAAGGTGGCCCCTCCACAGAACTAACCAATTATCGCCCCATGGCTATTCTCTCTCCACTCTCCAAAATACTAGAGAGATGCATACACTTTCAGGTCTCAGACTAGCTCCTTGCTAACAATCTCCTTTCCAATGCTCAGTATGGTTTCCGACCAAACCATAGCACCACCACTGCCTTACTCTCCTTTACTAACACTATCCTTCAGCATAAAAACAATGGCTATCTCTCCTCTGCTACTTTCCTAACCCTATCTAAAGCATTTGACATGGTCCCACACAAACAACTCATCTCTGTCCTCAGTAACCTATCCTTCTCTCAATCAGTCGCCAACTGGTTTCAGGGTTACCTGTCTGACCACCAACAGTCTGTTGTATGGCAGAATGACATTTCTCCCCAACTACCTGTCTCCATAGGGGTTCCCCAAGGATCCATCCTTGGACCCCCTACTCTTCTCTGTTTTCACCAATAATCTAGCCTCTGCCCCCAAACATGGCACACTCATGCAGTACGCAGATGACTCAACTATCATCTGCTCAGCCCAGTCCCTACCCAAACTGCAAAATGTCACACAGGAAGCCTTTTCCTCTGTTGAAACTTGGTTATCCGATGCCCAATTAATACTCAACCCAAACAAAACTAAACTACTCATCTTCCAACCCACCAAACATACTCAAAACAACTCTCACTTTAACATCACAGCAAAAGACAACACCACTATATACCCAACTGAACACACCAAATTGCTAGGAGTAGAAATAGACAATAAACTAAAATTTGACATTCACATATCCATGGCCATAAAAAAAGTCCACAAAAAACTAGGAACGTTATACAGAAATAAGCAATTTCTCATCAAAGCAGCAAAGATTTCAATAGCAAATTCCCACCTTATCTCCACCCTACTTTATGCCTCTCCAATATATACCAACCTAAGGCAATGTGATCTAAACAAGCTAGATATCTGCTGCAACAAAATCACCAAATTCGCCACAGGGGCATCCTACCATAGTCACCACTGTCTCTCACATGCTGAACTGGGCTGGCTTGAACTCCCTCACCTTCTTCAGTTATATCAACTCTCACTCGCCCACAAACTAGTAAACCATCCGCTAAATGTCCCATCCCTTCAGAATCTACTCCGACCCTATCGCACCACCAGGCCACTAAGATCCAGCAAGAAAAATCACTTGCAGATCACTAAAGCCAATAACTCTGCTGGTGAAGCACTATTCTCTTGCACCATAGCCAAATTATGGAACTCCCTCCCACCCACAATTACCTCTGTACCATCATGCACTCACTTCAAAACTTTACTAAAAGCACACCTAAAAACATGCTGGCTATGCCCTTGCAACTCCCACTCTAATATCACCCACCCCATCCAACCACTACCTTTCTTTCCATCCCACTAACTACCTTGATTTATAGCAAGCTCAGATGCTCATAAGCTTAGTACTTATTATACAGCAGGAACTTTTTATTGCAACATTTGTTAATGTTTGTTATGTACTTCACAGATAAAGATTCTAGTTGTCTACTGATGTACTTTGTTCATCTGTAAATATGTTTGTAATTAATTGCTGTGTTAATCAAATTGTTAATCGCTATGCAATCCAGTGTAACTACTGTCTGTTTATTTTAACTGTGGAGTTTTTCTCCCCGGGCCTCTGCTGAAAATGGACCTACGTCCAGTCGGACACTCCCGGTCAACAAATGTAAATAAATAAATGTAGAGATAAGTACACCAAATCCAGAACCTTAAACTTAATCTTGAGGTGACCTGGTAAACAATAGAAACTACTCTGAGGAGGAGTAATTTGTTGATAAAGTTAGGTACCAGTTAGTAACCTAGCAGCAGAGCTCTGCATAAATTGCAAATGATCAAGCTCACTGTTGGGGAGTCCTAGGTAAAGGGCCTATTAGATTCTAACAGCTATAATGGACTGTAAGTTATTGGAGGGGTTGAATGTAAACCGAAAATAGGTTGTGTACAACAAGCCAAAATGCTTCCTTTGATCAGAATTTTCACGATACCTTTTGGACATCATATGTAAACATAGTAAAAGCGGTTGGGAAGGTGTGTAGACATTCTTTGTATGAAGGCAACTGATCATGTCACTTGATGACAGTTAAAAGATTACTGACCAGTCAGGGGGTGTCATTTGTATTTGTAGAAATTGATCAGAGTATGTAATTGTGGCCAGAATTTCTTTCATTTGTTTATAGTGAAACATCAGAGTTTCAAACATTCAGAAGGTGAATATTTTTTGAGGTTTGGGAAGGCAGGTTGCCTTTGAAAGCATCTGATCCTGACAGTCAGTAACATTTGATTTGATTTGATACATTTGACACACGATATTCCGTATACAGTGCAGAAACACGTGATACATGAATGCACTTCTAGACTCTTGATTATTTTTAGGAAGAAATTTACAGTACGACTAGTATCCTGTAGCAAGGCATTTGCGTATTTATAAATATAAATCCTATATGTTGCATCATTTTTTTCTAGTTATAGAATGTATATTCTGAGGTAGAATGAATTGCATTGCATAGATGACTTTAAATTATCCTTAAATTGACACTAAATGCAAAGAGCTTTTTTTTTCTTTCCAAATCAGTATGCATTTCAGTAGCTGCAGTATTCATTCCTTATTAAGTTCAACATGTTCAGCTCCCGAGCTATAATTTTATTTGGTGTCTTCAGTGGTTATCCGCATCTAGATAATCTAATAGGACTTTTCTTTCTGAACATTTGATCTTCCTTTTGGGACAGTATTTGCTTCTCGATGAGTTTTCTTGTAGACGCAGTTGGAAAGCCTCTCTTTGCAACTTTTGGCTGTTGCACTTCTGGAAGTCTGTTTTCTTGTGTTGGTACTAGTTGTGACCATTCTTGTTGCTTTTCTTTTTTGACCTTCAGTGCATTTGCCTTATACATGTCTCTAATATCTACTGTACAGCTTACCCACAAATTCCAGTCTCCACTGCTTCTAGTTCCAAATTTTCCTGTGGATGTTATAATCCTTATCTCAGACCTTCAAACCTGGTGGTCTTCTGAGGTTTCTTTCATAACGGTATTTTCTCTGTTGATTTTTCTCTAGCATGTGCTAACTTTCATTTTTAGGTAGTTGAAGTAAGTTAATCCACTTTTCAGCCTTCTTTTTGGAGGTTGAACAGGTGAGAGACTGAGTCCCTGAAGTGGATTATACTAACGCTTTTTATTCTTCATCTGTGGTGAGGCTGAAGGGATTCGCTCTACCTGTCTATCTGACAGTGGATGGTGTGAAGTAGATGTATGTATGAATTCTCATTGGTGCTTAGAGCTTCTGGAATCCTGACTTGGCGCTGCAGACCAATGTTCTTCATGTTTCACTGTTGCAGTCATTACATTTGGGTAATCCTGCTGGCAGGTTGCCCTCGGTCGGTCTGAATTCCAAAGTCTTGGGTCCTGTGTCGGTTGCTGTCGCCCCTTCTCTGACGTCAGGTCGTCAGGGGTATAAAAGATGCAGCCGATGCCATTTTCTTCAGTCTTTCTTGCCACGCAGTGCTCGAAGCAGAAGCAGTTCGCAAGTGCCGGTCGGCCGACTCCTGAGATTTTCGTGTTCGAATTTCAGATCTGAAGTCTTCATTAAAGCTAAGTACCCCATTGGGGAAATTTTTTCTTGCTCCAGAACGATGTCAGAAAAAGTTAATTGAATTTCTTGTGGAAAGCAAATACCTCATAAAGACTTCATTCTTACTGTATTCCTTGCCTAGGCCCTGACCATAACATTTCAGGTCGTCGGTTTTGTGCTAGATTTAACCAATGCACTATTAAGCGTCGGTATGATTTTGCATTAAACTATTTTGGATACAGGTTTAATTATCGAGAAATGCTGTCAGATAGCCATCCTTCTACCGGAGTTCACAAAAAACACAAAGAAAAAGAAAAAGACAACCGAGGCCCAAAATCGACGAAACTTCGCCTAAGCCAGTCGCCGGTTCTCAGTGAGGTGCTTTCACAGCCCTTGACGCCCGCTACTTTAGAGTCGCAGGCTGCTATCGACTCCCATGTGGAGTCGGCTATGCCGCTGGAAACTCAAGGTATTGGAGCCTCGGACACTATTCCTTCAGATGGGTCCGGAACCACTGAGCAGGCACCGGCTTCTGAGGGTGTATTCAGATCTAAACATTTATACATTAAACCGACTTCAGTTTCAAAGGCAAAGACTAAAGCACCTTCAAAGACAAAGAAGCAAACTCAAGAGCCACGTGGACAGGCCTCCATGCCCAAAAAACAGATGCTCAAAATGGCCGAAGACTTGATTACCTTGATCAGGGGTTCCCATCCCCCTCCTGATAAGAGGCCTAAGCAAGAGACAGACTATGAATCTTCAGATCAGGTTTCTATTTCTTCTAATTCCTCTTCTGATCAGGAATATTCTCTTCCCCCCTATGAGGATTCTGATGCTGAAGAATATATTCCTTCAGCTTCTCCTCCTGAGGACTATTCTTTTTGGGAAACCTTGCATACCATGAGGGAGCACTTCCACTGGGAGAGCCAAGATTTTTTCAGAATCTAAAAAGAGGCTCAGGGACTTCCTTTTACTACCTCAACACAGGCCTCTAGCCGTTCCACCTGTGTTAGACATTGTAGATGATGTGTTTTCAGAGTCTAGTCTGACCCCTGACTCCTTACCTCCAGCTCCTGTTAAGCCTGACAGATATTACAGGGTTCCTTACTCTCATAAATTCCTTTTCAAAAACCCTGCTGCAGACCCAGAAACTATTTCACAGGGTCCCAAAGGGGTTAAGGCTTCTGCTGCAAAAAAACCCTACCCCCTCTGACAGAGATTCTAGGGCACTGGACAGATGGGGAAAAAAGGTTTACACATCTGCTACCTTGGCTATAAGGGCCTTAAACTATCAGTTCCATATTCTCAAATATCAGCAACATGTCCTGGCATTGCTTAAACAGAAAATGTTGTTAAACTCTGAATGTGCAGAAAACAAGAAAATGCAGGTTTTATTGCATGCAGCTGAACAAGTTAGAAAGCATACTTTGCAATGTGGTTTTGATTCTCTGGAGGCCTCCTGCAGGGCCGCAGTTACGGGTTCTGTAATTAGGAGGTTTGCTTGGTTAAAGGAACAAAATCTGCCCGATCATGTCAAAGTTAAATTATTCGATGCACCTTTACAGCATGATACTTTGTTTGGTGTTAAGGCAGAAGAGGTGTTAAAGAAAATGGAGGACAAAGCTAAATCTATGCAAACTGTCAAAGATTTTTTACAAGTACAGCCACCTAGGTTTAGTAGACACTGGCCTACAAATAATTGGTCCTTTCCTGTGTCAGACAGACCTCAGAGGGGCAGATTCAGATGCCCTAGAGGCAGATCCCAGGCACAAGGTTCATACAGGTCAAAGCAATGGGGTGCTTCTGCCTCCAAAAGTGGAGAAGACAAATCACAACCTTACAGGAAACAGCCCCAATGACTTCCCCCTGCCTGCACCAAGCACTTATCTCCTGGCAGCACCCTTAGGGGGAAAAATAGCACTTTTTTCTCAAAACTGGCAGATTATAACCCAGGACAAGTGGGTTCTAAACAAAGTGTCACAAGGCTACAGGTTCCACTTCCATACCCTGCCAAAGGCAAATGGTTGGCCTGATCTGCCATAAAGTCAATGGGCAGAGGCACAAAAACAAGTCTCATCCCTCATGGACATGGGGGCCATTCAACAAGTACCAGAGCAAGAACAGGGACAAGGATTTTACTCAAGACTGTTCTTGGTACCCAGAAAGGACAAAGCCTGGAGACCAGTACTGGGCCTATCTATTCTAAACACATTCATGGATATACCAAAATTCAAAATGTTGACCTTGCAGCAGCTTCTGCACATGCTGGGCACGAAGGCTTGGTTTGTGACTTTAGACCTAAAAGAGGCATACCTGCATGTCCCAATCAGGCAGTCATGCAGAAGATATCTCAGATTCAAGGCTGGCTCAATGCATTACCAATTCTCTGCACTGCCCTTTGGCTTATCTACTGTGCCCAGGGTCTTTACAAAGTGCCTGGCACCAGTAATTGCATTCTGCAGACAAAGAGGAGTACAAATATATCCTTACTTGGACGACTGCTTAATTCAAGCAGAGAACAAGGACATTCTTTTACAGCATCTGGCGTTTGTGAAAAGACTTTTAACATGCCTAGGGTACACAGTCAATGAAAAGAAATCAAAACTAGTACCCTCTCAAGAGATAATATTTCTGGGTGCAAGCTTAAATACAACTGCCCAGATAGCTTATTTCACGCCAGATAAACAAAGGCAACTGACAACCTGTTTCAAAATATTGGCAACAAAGGCCCAGTTATCTGCAAGAAAAATTCTGCAGGCTTTGGTCTTCATGGCATCCTGCATCCTACTAATTCCATATGCAAGACTGCATATGAGGAAACTTCAATGGTACCTAAAAAGTGTTTGGACTCAACATTGCCACAGCCTGGAAACAATGATTACTCTCATTCCCTGCCTGCAACAGGAGTTTCGATGGTGGGCGAAGGCTTGTCACCATAACAAGGGACAGCCGTTCACATTACCCCCAGCCAGACAAAACCTAACAACAAATGCATCAGATTATGCCTGGTGGGCCCACATGGCAGGAAGATGCATTCAGGGCACATGGTCCGCAAACCAAATGCATCTACATATCAGTCAAAAAGAGATGCTAGCTGTTCAGAATGCCCTGACAGCCTTCAAGGACCTACTTCATCCGGGCCAACTACTGATAAAGACAGACAACACCACGGTCATGTGGTATATAAACAAGCAGGGGGGCACACATTCTTACCCCCTTTGCAGACTAGCCATGGCTTTGTGGGACACAGCATTTACTTACCAAGTTCATATGCAGGCATAATTCCTGCCAGGAAAGGAAAATACTCTGGCAGACTAAGCAGAAACCTCATGGATCCCCCACGAGTGGCAGCTGGATCCACAAGTCTTCAGCATGATAGCAAGGAAATGGGGATGCCCGGACATAGATCTATTTGCCTCCCCTCACAACTAAAAAGATTCTGCACAAGGACTTATCACAGACAAGCATGGAAAGTGGACGCCCTATCTTTCAGCTGGAAAAATCTGTCAGTATATGCCTTTCCTCCACTGCCTCTCCTCCCCAAGATACTCTTAAAGGTCAGACAGGAGAAGCCAAAGATGATACTGATTGCCCCAGACTGGCCCCGCCAAAACTGGTATCCGATCTTAAGAAACTTGTCTCAATGCCCAGCCTGAACCTTACCTCAAATACCTTATCTACTGTCACAACAAAACAATCAGATCCTGCACAGCCAACTCAGGACTTTAAACCTGGCAGCATGGCGAATAATGTAGGCATACAAAGCACACCTCTCAGCAAAGCTGTGATGGATGTCATTTTGGAAGCCAGAAGGTCTAGCACTAGAAAATCTTATGCTGGAAAATGGAAGAGATTTTGTGCTTGGAACCAGACACAAGGAACTGATACAGCTGTACCAAATATTCCTCAGATTTTGCAATACTTAACTGAGATGCTGGACAAAGGTCCATCTTTTTCATCAATTAGAATTCATGCCTCTGCCATTTCGGCTCATTACAATACAGAGCCACCAATCTTTTCTCATCCTTTATTACAGCAGTACCTCAGAGGAGCCAAAAACTTAAGGCCTCCAAGGAGATCACCAATACCTGCATGGGACCACAAGTATGTCTTGGAAAAATTCACCCTGCCTTCTTTTGAGCCAGCTTCTACTGCTGATATAAAGTTTTTATCTTGGAAAACAGCTCTGCTCCTAGCAATAACTTCTGCAAGACTAGTATCAGAGCTACAGGCACTCATGGATGTGGAACCTTTTATCATTTTTTATCCAGACAGGGTCTCTCTGAGGACAAACCCAACATTTATGCCTAAGGTGGTGTCCAGTGTGGCCCTTAACCAAACTATTAATTTGCCAACTTTTTATCCAAATCCACAGAACAAGGGGGAGAGAATTCTGCATTCTTTGGACGTACACAGACAGCTTAGATTCTGTTTGGACAGAACCAAAGTTTTCAGGAAGACAGAGCAATTACTAGTGGCATATCCTGCAGGATCACAAGGAAAGGCCATCTCCAAGCAGACTATTTCAAAGTGGATGGGCCACTGCATTTGTTTATGCTATTTACAGCATGGCAAGCCAGTGCCTAAAGGCATTAGGCCACATTCAACCAGAGCTGCAGCCACTTCAGCAGCCTTTCGCAGGGTAGTACCAACCAAAGACATTTTAAAAGCTGCTACTTGGAGTTCAGTACACACGTTTACAAAGCATTATCATCTGCACTCTACTCTAAATCCAGGGCAGGCTTTGCCACTGCAGTTCTGCAGGGCCTCATAGCCGCTCCTAATGCTGTTTAGCTCCAGCCTCCCAACCATAGCTTTGGGACTCGACCCAAATGTAATGACTGCAACAGTGAAACACGAAGAACATAGTACAGTTGTGTACACTTACCGTAAATGTAGATGTTCGAGTGTATTCACTGTTGCAGTCCAGGTTACCCACCCACCATCCCCCTTATTTTTGCCGGAACTTGTCTTTCCTTCTCTGATTTATACAACCTATGTGATGTATTTGCTTGTAGATGAAGGTAAAGTTTATATTGGTGCATGTGTTTTTATATAGAAATATATATAATTTTGGTTACCCTTTAGGGGGCACCTGACATCTGGGGCAAGAAAAACTGAAGAAAATGGGGTCGGCTGCATCTTTTATACCCCTCATGACCTGACATCAGGGAAGGGGTGACAGCAACTGAAGCAGGACCCAAGACTTTGGAATTCAGGCCAACTGAGGGCAACCTGCCAGCAGGATTACCCAAATGTAATGACTGTAACAGTGAATACACTCGAACATCTACATTTATGGTAAGTGTACACAACTGTACTTTGTCAGGTATGACAGCACTGGGCACCACTTTTCAAGAATAGAGGTCAATGTACAACTCTTATTTGCACTTATGTCCATCAGTTTAATAATTTGAGTGTTTTCAATAATCTGCTTGGATGAGGCACAATAGCTGTTTTGAAATGAAACAAATGGGTATGCATGGCTGTATCTGGCAAAAAAAAATAATTTCCATGATAGCTGCCAGATGTATCCATTAATATCTCTTCTTCTAGAATGTTTTGATACAAACTGAAAAGTTCAGAACTCTGCACTGCTTGCAAGTGTGTTATGCCTCTTGCCATTTCTTTCTCTTAAAAGTGTTCACAGATGGGAGTTGTGCATCCTTTGTTCAAGGTGTATGGTGAAACAACTCTGCATCCCCATAGGGGTATTCTATTGTTTACCATAAGGAAGCCCAGGAATAACTACTTTATTCACAAATGATATATCCAAATATTGTAAAAGTAGAAACACTATTTACAAGTCTAATATCCATAGATAGTTTATCCCACAAGCACCTTACACTTTAATGGAAAAAAACAGTGCATACTGAGAACTACATTTAACCAAATTAATCAAAAGACCATTACTTCTTGTAAGATACCCATGTTGAAGAAAATCAGTACCCAGTGTAGATGAGAGATCTACATCTTTTTTACACTTTCATAGCAAGATTAAATCACCAAACTTCACGACACCCGTGCAGACTGACAATAGAGGTACGACTGCCGAATCCCACACAAATGCACTTTATAAGCACTTAGAGTGCATGGATCGTGCAATCCCTAACAGAACCAAGATGCTATCATCAAAAAAAAAAAGGAAGCCCTGTGTTTCTGCCTCTCCAAAAAACATGCAGTGCGTTTCCATCTCAAACTCACTGCTCTGGGGCATCAGCACAAGCTCTACATGGTGCCCTATACATGGAAGTTAACGGGAGAGAAAGTACAAGAGTTCAAAGAATTCTTCAGGGCTCTGTTACCTCAAGAACAGGAAGAAATAGATGTCGTTGAAGAAGAATAGAAGCACTTCAAAACAGCTGTTGTGGGGACTACTTAAAGAAAGCTGTTGGTGGAATGCAGAAGTCCAGGAAGTCATCAAAAGAAAGGAGGGGTGCAGAAAAAGTGGGAGGCAAAAAAGAAGGCAGGAAAAAGTGGGAGGTAAAGAAGAACCAGGTTAGGAAGGAATACTGGTTGGCTAACAAAGAAGCTAAGAAAGGAGTTGCAATAGCAAAGAAACTATATCAGGTTACAAGTCAAAGACAGGAATATAAGTGAGATCCTTCATAAGGAATGCCAGCAGCAACCTGCTCATTAGTCCACATTCCAGGCAGATGAAATGAGTACTTCCAGCCTCTTTTGAAGGAAGAAAACCCCACAGAAGCTGTACTGCCTCAGACACATTTTATGATGAGAGAAAAGGAGGATCCCACCATAGAAGAAGTAAGAAAAGCAAAATAAAAAGTCAGAGAAAGCAGGAGGCTCAGGTGTAGTCACAGCAGATATGATAAAGATGCTGGGTGAGATAGGGGAGCGATGGCTCCTAAGAGTATTCACCAGTGAGGAGAGATGGCTCCTAAGGGTATTTACCAGTGAGGAGAGAGAGGCAAATCCCAGACAACTCAAAAATGAACATACTCGTACCAGTGTTTCCTATGGGCAGTACATCTAACTCCTGTCATATTGCATGAAAGTTCTGGAGAGGATGATTGGTAAATGGATACACAGAGTAGTAGAAAGAAAGATGGGAGATGAGCAGTTTGGACCCAATTTTTGCAGTGAGACAGCTGAGAAGAAGCTATAGATGAAAGAATCCAACCGGTCATTCTTAAACTTGGAGAAAGAAAATTTGAAAGTGGTTTGAAGTCCCAAAAACATTAGTAGAATTAGAGTGCAAGCTATATACAAGGACCCAGCGACTCAAGAGAGATCGGTGGGTGTGGGTGTGCACCAAGATTCAGCTCCAAGCCCATTGCTGTTGATAGAGGTTATGGACTACATTAGCAAACAGGTTGGAGGGGACAGATCAACAAAGTTGTTGTATGCAGACTATGTGGCATTGCAGGCAGGCTTTGAGCAAGAACTTCAGCAAAGGATAGGTGGTAGTGGAATGCAAAACTGAAGGCACATGGGATGAAACTAAGTATGGGCAAGACAGTAGTAATGGCAGCAAATTTGGAAAATCAAAAGGAGCTGAGAATTGAAATAGAAGGGAAGATAATGAAACAGGTTCATAGTTTCAGGTATCTGGGAGAGGTGGTTGAGGAGAAGGGAAGTCTGAATGGAAAAGTCAAAGCTAGAATCAGAGGGGCTGCAGCCAGCTGGCATATAGTGTGTCAGGTGTTGTGTATGACAGAAGAATGCCAAAGAGCTGAAAAGTAAGGTGTACAAAACAGTGGTGTAACCGTGTATGGTCTCAAAGCCTGTGCAGTAAAGGCAGAGCAGATGAAGCTAGATGTGATGGAAATGAAGCACCTGAGAATGGTGGTAGGATGCACACTGTGGGACAGATGAAGACATGAGGATATAAGAGCAGAAGTCAAAGTAGCACCAGTTGCAGAAAAGATCAGAGAGAACAGATTACAGTGGTTCAGGCACATGTGCAGAAAAGCAGAAGACAATCGGGTGAAGATGATTTGGGACAAACAGGAAGAGGGTAAGAGGAAAAGAGGGCATCCAGCAAAGAGGTTGATGGATTGTGAGAAAGAAGATCTGTGACAGGCTTGAGTGTTGAAGAAGACAGGAGTGTGGCATTGAATTGAGAGAGATGGTGACAACTACCATGACACCCTGACCTACTGTGGAAAATGGGAAAGGGGGGGGGTTGTTGATTGAACCATGCCAGCAGTTTTGTGAATACCGTTTGTACTTGTTCCAGTCTCTTAATCTGAGTGGGCTTAATTTCCCCTGTATTCAATCATAGGTTTTACAACAGATGGATATAAAAGTAAAAGATCTGTAGATGACCTACTGGAAAAACGCCTAATATTACTTGGTATGTAGCAGCATCTACTACGTATTGAGTAATATTAGGCAATATGCAGTAGCACCTACTCAGGACATTAGATAAATGATCATTACATTTTAGGTTGTCATCCACAGTAATTCCTTAATCCATCAGAGTCCACATCAGCAAGAATATGAGCATCGAAAGAATAAGGAAATCCAGAGTTTGAATTTCAAAAGTGAATCACACATTTCCTAGTGTTTACCCCCATCCAGGAATGTTGAGGCCAATGAACTAAATTATCCAAATACCCCTGCAGCTGCATGTGATCAGATAGATTAGAAGTAACACCCCTACTGTTTGTTTCATCAGAATATTTGCTGAGCCAGTTCTGTTTTACAGGGGAAAAAAGCTTTTCATATAAATACCAAACACTGGTCCAATTACAAATATGTCTTTAGTTGCTTGGGAGCTATTTTTCAACTGTGAACATTAAACCTCTGAGACAAGGAACTCCTGTCTTAGAATTCAAATTAGACTTGATCAGTTTCCTTACTTGTGATTTTTGTTCTTGCCATCTCATTGTAGTTTATTTGAATACCTGCATTTCTGAGCCACTGTCTGCACATCTCTGAAATTCTTGTAGCTTAAATTGAGAATTTCTAGAGGTTCATTGTGGGGAATACCATTGTAGTGCAACTCCTTATCCATTGCAAATAGCCACAGGTGGATGTCTGCCCTTCCTGTCTGACTTCCAGAGCTTTTGTAAATTTCCCCAGTGAGCCATGCCTTTCATTCACATCAGACGTTAGACCAGTATGGGGCTTAAAATGAGACACCACTCCTGCGTTATTCAGAAGCAGTTGACCACTAGTGCGTTCAGTTAATCAGATCCTTTCCACTTGCCATCCACCCAGTATTAAGTATCCAGTTTGGGAATTCTTACCTCATCTTAAATTGACATTTTTTTTAATTTTACTTTTAAAAGTTGTACTTATTTCTTGAATTATAATTTGTCACGAGGTCCATATCTCCAGAAAAACATGCTAATGAACGAGCAACTCAATTGGGCATATTCTGCCAAAGAGCTTTCATTCAGTGTTACTTTATGTCCTGTTGTGAGCACCATGCTACTTTTGGAAAGAAAACTTTATAGGTTCATAGGTTGGTACTGGGCTATCTGCCTGAAGGCATATATTAGCCCAGCCACATTGTGCGGTATTCACCGCCCCTTTAGTAGCTCCCTAGACCCTTGTACTAACAGCTAGTACCCTTGGTCCCTATCTAGTAGTGCTGTTGGTGTGATCCCCGGTGTGAACTTTCTGTTACCCATCCACTCATCAAGGTTCCTCTTGAAGAGTGATAGTGAGGGGCTCTGTCTTATGTAGATCGGGACCCTGTTCCATAGTAAGGGAAGTCTCTGCGAAGGGAATGTATCCCTCCAGCATGTTCTATTCATTGTTATGTTGAGGTTTATATCCCTAGATCATGTAGCTCGAGTAGATTTGGTTTTGCTAAGATGGAGCATGTTCAATAATTCTGGGTTGGACATGGCTCTGTACGTTAGACAGAGATCACCTCTGAGAAAGCGGTATGCAACAGAGAACAGTCTTAGCCTTTTCAGTTGTGCTGCATAGGGCAACTGTTTGAGGCCAGTAATCCTCTTGGTTAGGTACCTCTGTGGTCTCTCCAGCTGCTGGAGATGTCTAGCCAGGTACATTCCAGTTGGTGCATTGTACTCAATAATGGGTCTGATGAGGGAAGAGTAGAGGGGGCACCATTACATCCTTAGATCTTGATGCAAATCCTTTCATGATCAGATGGGTCACATAGAAGGATTTTCTAACCACTTTGGCAACATGGTTGTCAAAGGAAAGCTGACTATCTACTTGGGTCCCTAGATCAATTATTTCTTATTCAGATTTCAGGGGATTACCTCCTATGTTGTAGTTTGCGGGTACTCCGTTTTTTCCAAAGGGGATTACTTCGCATTTTTTTGCATTTAGCTTGAGACCATGGCTTTGACACCATGCATCAGTCTCATTTAGGCCCTTCTGGAGGATCTCCATGTCGGCCGGAGACTGTATTACAGCACCCAGTTTGCAGTCGTCCGCAAACTTAGTCAGCCACAGCTCTTCTGTGCTTGCCTGTACTTCTTGAGAAGTATATGCCAAACAGGAGGGGCCCCAGGACAGAACCCTGAGGCACACCACTCGTTACTGGTCTGGATTCGGACATAGATCCCGCTACTGTTACTTTATGGGATCTGTCTGAGAGCCAATTTGCGATCCGTCTTGTGACGTAAGGGTTTATGCCCAGGCTGGTGAGCTTATCAATAATACCTGAATGTGGAATGGTGTCAAATGCTTTAGCAAGGTCAAGGTAAGCCGTGTGTACCTCCTTTCCCTTATCTATAGCCTGAGTAACTGTCTCAAAGAAATCCACCAGGTTCAGGAGGCATGATCTGCCCTTGACGAAGTTGAACTGTGTGGGGCTTTAGAAAATAAAGCTAGAAATCTCTTGATATGCCTGGAGCAGAAAAAGTTAGAAGCCTTGATCCTTGCTAGTCATGGGCAAGTTTAACTTGCTGCTAGTGGCCCTCAGTCCAGAAATACTTTGGAAATGGAACAACCAAAAATGATTCTCATAATATGTAGTAGGGAAAATTAAGTCTTAGGGGAAGCAGTTTGTCCCGCTCATACTTGTAGATGGTCCCAGTGAGTTTCCACCTTGTGTAGCCCAGCCCCACATCACTAGTATGAAATCTGCCTGTCCTGATTCCTTCAGTAGAAGGAAATGCAACTGTACTGTTGGCTTTCATACAGGCTTCGAAGGTATCTCAGTTGGATATTAGCTTCCATGCTTTTGCAAAAAAAATGTCAACGCCTCCAGAATTTGTCAACCATCCAGAAGTGTTAAATGTCAGATAATCTGATAGTTTCTGTAAGAAATCAACATGAGCAGGACCTGCTTGTTAAATTCATGAATGTTGCCTTCCATCCCTAAGGTAGACACTAAGCCTCTGTAGTCCTGGATGCAGTCTATATACCAGTGCTTCAACTTGTGATTGATTTCGGTAGATTCACTTTATGTTGTGACCTCAAAGAAGAGCAGCTCAGTTGTGCAACCCTTTGGTGTCGAGTGTCTTGCTTCTAAGGAAAAAAAGGAATTTTCCCATCTGATTCTTCAGATCTTCTCATTGTGAGCTGGAAGGAAAAAAATTGTTATTCTTCCCAGATCTTTCTGATGAGCTGCATTTTTAATAATGAAGAGGCAGTTTGTTCTGGCTTCCCTGATGAAGATGCATAGTTTGTCAGCACCTTAAATCTTGTGCATGAATGCTTTATGTGGGGTCTTCAGGAGGTGTTTGAAATTCAAAAAAACAGTATACTTAGACTTGCTGGGCAATGGTGAATCCAATCCCATGGCTATCTCTACCATTGTCCAGATGTCTGAGGATGCCTTTGAATTGGGTCTTCTAGTCTCAAATTCCCACCAGTGTGCTCCCTGAAAGTCTGATGTTATTGAATGCAAGACGCTTATAAATGCTTCTTCAAAAATGGACCGAGTGGTAGTTTCCTTAAAGGATCCATTATGTTGCCAGATCTTAATATGCTCCCAAATGGCAGTGACAGTAGTTTTTGTAACTAAGTTTGTGCTCATTTTGGGGTTTAGAGTAATCAGTTACCTAATGCACACTGTTAAATACCACAGTGAAATCAAGAAATCAATTGAGGATGTAGTCTTGCACATCAGATGAAGCTTTGAAGGACAGTGTGCCAGTTCATCTAGGCTATTTTTTTATTTTTATGTTTGCTTCCCCTTCCAAGCACTGGTTTTCAGCTAACGGCTCTTCTCCTTCAGTGTCTTCAGGACTTGCCTTAGCCTTCCCTGGGCTCAGCCCAGTTTACACCCAGGGCCAGTGAGGGGATTGAGGATGCTGGAGAAGTGCCATGCTGCTGCTGTTGAATGTATCGTAACCCCTTCAACACCACAGCAACCTTGCAAGCTCTTCATTTGCTGCCTACTGGAGGTGCATGTATGCTTCCATGAATGCTTAACTTCCCAACCAAGTAGTGTATCAGTTGCAGTGTGGAGCTTGCCAGGCTCGTAATTGTACATCTAAGGTGTACATAGTCAGTAAAGTGACTGTAACTGGTGGACGCAAAGGCAATCTGTTAAATGACACTAACTTACTGACCTTTGCTTACATTTGAACAGTGTATAATATAGCTTGTATTTGAGTAAAACAAGCTGTAATACATTTCTGTGACTTAATATTTTTATTTTCTTACAGTTGGACATTTGAGGTATATACAGTCAGTAAAGTGGCAATAAAGATTTGGTACAGAGGATGATTTGAATGAAATGGCCGTAGCTGCTGTTTGATCAGTCGGGCAGTCATTGATTTGCTGTGTAATGTAGCCCCACTCAGTTGCAGTTGGCTTCAGTGCATTTGCTTTCTCACCTTGAAGTCCATCTGTCATTGATTGTGGAGTCTAGATGAGAGGTTCAGGTGTCCTCCATCAAAAAAAAGGAAAATTCTTCTTGTAAGTGGGGCTATATTCTGAAACGAAGTATGGAATTTTCTTAGGAAAGATGAGAGAAACGTCTTCAACAGAGGAGAGTCTTTGATTTCATTATTTTCTCAGTGGATGATGTGGAACAAAATCATCATCAGCTTCTTAAAGGCATGTGACCAATTTTAGGAAATTGTTAGGACAAAGCGGCACTAAGTAGAGGCTTTTGTGTAGTTATAGACTAAGAAAATGAGCATTCCAAGTGTTCCTTTTTTTATCTTGGTTCTCACTGTTAAGGTAGGTGTTAGCTAGAGCAAAGAAATGTCATAAGTCAGTGTTCTTTTTCAGTCTGGTAGTGTAGAGTAGGAAGCGGTCAACTAATTTTGTGGAGCATTTAGTGAGGAATGTTCCCTGTTTTGCTGCGGAGATGCAGTATTCAGTATTGTTTGCCTGGGCTGAGCCTGAAATTGGTCAGTATTGATCAGTGCACTACCCCAATAAATAAATATAAATACAATGCTAGGAAGGTTATCTTAACCCACTGTGTTATGTGCAGTACTTACGACTTGCCTTTTCATTTTGAGTAACACTCCTTGCTCATTGTTCTGCATACCCAAAGTATGTATTTTTAACACCTTCAGTAATTTTTTTATGTATTTAGTGCAACAACAATGAGGCTAGCATACCAGGAGCTACAGATTGATCGTAAAATGGAAGAAAAGAAGCTTCAGAATTTGGAAGGGAAGAAACGAGAACAAGCAGAAAGGCTTGGCATGGGCTTGGGTAGCAGAAGGTAATGGACTATGGAATATGTCAGTTATTTTTGTTTTCTTTAACTGTTTTAAGTTTTTAACCCTGTTGTGTGGCAAACTAGTGTTCATTTGTTTTTTTTTTCATTACAGTGCTGTCTCTCATTCCATTCTGTCAGAGATGCAAGTAATCGAACAAGAGACTCCGCTCACAGCCAAGTCCTTGCGCTCCAAGCTTGATCTGTTTGATGACACAGGATTCACATCTGGGCCCCCTAAGTAAGGCCAAAATCAATATTATTTTTTTTCACACTTAATTACTTCTTACATGTACTGCATTGCTTGTTTCCTGTAATGTATGTTAAAACAGTGAATTCGATCCTGTCCTGCTAACTTGAATGATCAAGGTAGTTTGCCTCTGATCCCAGCACTGAGAACAAAATGTGACTGGGGGTGTTGTGCAACAGTAAATCATAACATTTGAGTTTACCCATTTTAAATGTTGTTCTTTACTAGCCAGTTTTTTCTTTCTTTTTTTGAGGAGTTCTGTTAGTATTCCTAGTAAGGCACATGCTAGATTTGCATTAGAATGCCATAGAACCTTGGTTGGTACTTGTGGCCCTCGTATAACACAAGCACCTGAAGAGTTACATTGCAAATAAGGAAAAAAAGAACTCTCTTCACGTCAGTTATCTTAAGCAGGATAAAGGAAAGCAAGTCTTTCCTTTGAACTGATTGCTACATTCATTTTACCCTTTCCTTTGCTTAATAATCCTAGGAGGCAAGAGGCAAATATAACTTGTATCTCTGGCAAGAAGTAACCACAGGCAGATGGATTTTTGCAAACGGTACAACAAAGCTATGAAGTAGAATCTTTATAGAAATCTGAAATATTTGTTCTGCTTGTTTGATAAACTTTCCCACATCCTATACAAGAAACCTTACATTAGAAGGATTAGTTGCATTTTAGTCAGAAGTCTTTTTACTTTATACTATTTATATGTCAGGAAGTACACAGAATGTTAAGACCGTATTTGTCAAACCTTGATGTTATCATAAGTTTAAAATTATTTAAGATGGTGTCTCTGAAGACTTTACTTTCTTCCATGAAGCAAAATTCCTGTGTTGCAACCATAAATATGGAAGAAGACGTCTTTGCATTCCAGAGAAACTGTCTTGCAGAAAGAACCTTAAGTTCCAGATGTTTTTTAGCTCTGCTGCTGACATTCAAAACCATCAGGATACTTAACAGATGTTTATGTTGCATACTTCTGCAAACAAAGCATACCCCCCCCCCCCGGATGGTTGTTTAATAGCAAGAAATAGAGCTATTACAGCACCTAAAACAGCCAGTTGTACTGGCTCAAGCTTTGAAAGTAATAGTAAGTTACAAAGCAGTCAGTTCTGATATCCTCAGTGTCACGAATTTTTTTAAAGGCAATCCTAAGATCCCGTGCCCTCTCTGTTCCCCCACAATTTGGAGGGATGCGTTCCATTGTGTACCTGGATATGCATTTTCCTGCAAGTTAGACAAGTAATTTTTTGTTTGCATTTTTCATTGCTTATTAAAGTGCTTCTTTTTAAGCAGACAGAGTTTGACTGCTTTGACAGAATTCTGTCAGCAGCAGGTTATCACGGCAAGACTGTTTGAGAGCTGTCGAATTTTAGGTTTTGTGCAGTTCATCATGCAAGATTTGGTATCTGGCAGACTCGCTGATGTAGGAATCTGTGGTAACAGTCTATTAGACATGATTTTTTTGTCATCAACACACAAAGAAGTTCAGTGTTGGACAGATATGTCAGACATTGGAATAACGTTACTTCATCTGAAATCCAGTACCTAACAATTTGTTCATATTATTTTTGAGGAGAAATCTTCAGCAGCCTGTCAATTTAGAGCCGTTGGTCTCAACAAAAAAGATCTCTTCATGCTTGTCTGAAAGAAATGAAAGAAGTTTACAGGATTCTGAAAGCCGTTCAAGACCATTTTCAGACATTAAACCTCCAGCTAGAAACTGATCATATTCTAAGTTCATATTTGGCTGTTGATTAGATAGATCATTTGTAGCCTTGCCTCAAGATTCCATTTCATCAGTACTCTACAACACAAAAAAAAAATACTTTCTCTTTCTTTGAAGTTTCGAGTAGACTTCAGAGCAGGGGTAAATCCAAGTTTTCCCTGTTATTCATCCAGGTTGCATTTGAAGGCGTTTTATATTTAAGAGAAGTCTATTCCAAAGAACTGAGATTCTTTGAGAGACCTGTTTTGCCTACAAGTCCTGTTTAGGACACTACACTGCATTTCCTGCCTTTTAGTTCATGGCTATGGTACTGGAACCATTTATTTGTATGTATATAAACCAAAGTTAATGTTGAGTGGGAGAGCACAGCAGATCAAATAATCAGGACTACTTGCTGAATATAAAGGCTTTAATCCACAATTCCAAAAACGACAACCATGAAACATATAATGCTGCAGCTGATGAGCGCTTTCACTCACAAAATGAGCTTCTTCAGATCAATTACTGCTACCCATAGTAGACTTCAGAGCAGGGGTAAATCCAAGTTTTCCCTGTTATTCATCCAGGTTGCATTTGAAGGCGTTTTATATTTAAGAGAAGTCTATTCCAAAGAACTGAGATTCTTTGAGAGACCTGTTTTGCCTACAAGTCCTGTTTAGGACACTACACTGCATTTCCTGCCTTTTAGTTCATGGCTATGGTACTGGAACCATTTATTTGTATGTGTTAAACCATCCTGGAGAATGTGGGGAACAACTTGAGATTTTATGGCTGTTTCTTTACCATATTAAGGTGATGTGGTATAGACGCAACCAAGAAAGAAACCAAATCCCTCCAAATCTGTAGAGAGACCATTCAGATTTAGGAGAGGACATTAGAGTTGAGCTTTAATCTTTCAGCATTTAGTTTTCCTTTTTGCTGGGGTAGATAGATTTTTGGGATGGCTATTTTTTGTGTGGTTAATTATTTTGATTAGTATTACCATAATTAGAAAAAGTTGGAATAGTTTGAGGGAATAGAGAAATCTCAGTACTTTGCATGTATTGCCACTTCAGCTGTTTTTAAAGGATCCACTCTTGTCTTAGAATACTGCATACATGAGGTAGTATTTCCCCAATTTTGTATTGTGTGTATTGTCATTGATTGAGAACATCTAGGGACTGTGCAGTCATCCAGGCATGTAGCTCAGAGAGTTTATTATTATGTTGATATGTAAATGGATGCCAGAGGCTGGCTGAGGATTAGTTTGGGTGGGAATGCTACTAATTTGAGACATATTACCTAGCATGGGAATAGGATGAGGGTAAGTGTCCAGAAACAATCTGTGCAATTTGGAGTAAAAAACAGATCCAGTTAAGCTAATTATGTGAGGAAATTTCATATAGAGCCAAGGTAAGTATGGTGTTTCTGGTCTAGGTAGCATAGAATAAAAATATTTGCATCTCAGGGATTGGAATCTTGGTTTACTTAGCTGTTTGAGACAAAGCACAATTTTCAGTCATCCTGCTGTGTGGTGGGGGTGAGAAAGGTATAAAGCACAATAGGGAGAGTGGGTGGAGCAGTAGAAAGGAAACTCATGGAAATTACTCTAGAATCAAGAAATGAGGCCAGTGAGAGTAGCCTAGGTTACCCCTCTCTGAGAGAGTGCCAAAACAATGACAAAAAAGTTGATCCCAATAGTGTAGGACTGCAGCTCAAGAAACAAATACTTGGCTCAAAGCTGGAAGGGATTTAACAAATGTCTGGGTCAAAGGAGAAACAAATATAAGGAAGGGGAGACCGAGAGTTCTATGAAGACATGCAGTGATACTGAGGAAAGACAGGAGGAGACATAATGGCAGCAGCAAGTATAAATAGATGAAGGGGAAAATAAGGCAAAGAAATAGTTCAGTAAGAGCAGTCCAAAAGAGTGGTGCGGAGTAAATCTGTGTCTGTTTGGAAGCAGAGAGTAAAAACTTTCCAGCATGATGTCTTTGGAAGAGGGTTGCAGACTGTAGGTTATTTAAAAAAAAAAAAAAATATATATATATATATATATATATATATATATATATATATATATATATATATTGAGTTATTACTTGTGACACAGGCAGACTTTTATTTACATAAAAGTAATGAAACCATATTAATAAGCTCACATTTACAAATGTTATTCATTACATATGTTCTCTACAATGTAAGTAATCCAATTTTATGTAAATTCATTTCCTGACTTCTCTTCAACTACATTCTTCTGCAAAACATTTTCAGCATGTATTGTTCCCATAATTTGCATTTTTTAATGTAATTTACACCTACCCTTTTCCAAAGATCCCACTGCCTGTTCTTTTACCTCTTTTATAATATTCACTACTTCAAGTATGGTTGGTTTACACTTTGTTTTCTATTTTCTAGTAATTGCTTTTTTGGCAGCCACCTGAATTAAATTTAACAAGGCCTTGTTGTATCTAGGCAATTCAGATCCTGTATCCTAGCTTAAAAAATTTCCTTAGTTGTACTCATTTGCTCGCCCAGTATTCTGACAGAATACTCTGTAGGGAATCTTTAAAGTCTACCAACTCATGATACTCCAAAAACATATGGTTCCAGGTACCTCTTTCTTCCTCATTACACCTGAAACATTTGTCATCTACCTGAGGAAAATTTTTTTGGAGACTGCTTGGGATATAAAAGTACCTATGTAACCACTTCCAGACAAAATCCAAAATATTCTAGACTTTGTTGCATATTTGGGAGCCGTACATATATCCTGCCATTGTTTCTTTGTGAATTGCTTATTTAATCTCTTTCCCCCAATCTTTTCTGACCTTCTCTAATCAATTCCTGTAGTCATCGTGTAATATTTTATACTCCCTACTAATTACCCTTTTTAACAGTGGTATCTGTTCTAGGTTCAACTAAAAACTCAACCAGTGTAGGTCCTTTACTTAGGATACCCATATCCCTTTGTCTTCTTCTGTACTCTATCAATCCCTGATACGGAAGGCAATCATTAGCCTGCAGTCCAAATGTCTTCTTGGCCTCTTCTCATTCTGTTACCTCTCCTTCTGTAACTATTTGTTCCAAACACCATGGTTCCTTTGTCAGCATCCTGTAGTAAATTCCAGCCCCCTCTTGCCTTTTCTGTGTACCTGTAGTTGCAGTCATGCCTATCAACAGAATCTCCTTTCCCCATTCCCGTGTTGGCTTAGTTCATTGTATACTTCTGTTTTATGGATATAATATTCTGTATGGCTGTTGTTCTCCTTAAGGATCTGCATCCAAAATCCCATTCTCCTTATTTATTGAATTTACCACTGCTTAATTGTCATCCATTTCAACTTTGAATTGTAGCTTTCTGCTTGTATTATGTATAAAGGCATTAACTGTGTAGCTCTAAAATATCCCTTCAAATCCAGTAATCCTAAACCACCTTATTGTACTGGAAGAATTAACTTACTTCACTTGACTCTTGCCCTCTTCCCCACCCAGGTAAAATCCTTCAACTCTTTATTAATTACTATCAACGACTTCTCCTCTGGTTGATAAAAATATGTTTGACTTGTGTTTGTTTGTCTTTTCGGCTTTTCCCAGTAAGGGGTCGCCACAGCGAAACTCCGGTCCGCTAATGATTGGCAGTAGATTTTATGGTACCGAGTTGTCAGCCTGACGCCCAACCTTCAGCGAAGGCACGCCCATTCATGCATGTCTTTCGGAGGCCACTCGACTGTGAGGAGGACATGCAGACTCCACACAGAAGGCACTCCCCGCACACTAGCTGAGAATCGAACGGGAGAACCTCTTGCTGTTGGGCAACAATGCAACCGCTGTACCACCATGGCAGTATGTTTGACCTGTGCATAAAACTTAAAGGGACTAAAGTATTTTTACTGCTTTTTATCTTCCTATCCATAGCCAGGAACTTCCAGTTTCTCAGTTTTTGTATGATCTTTTGCTTAGTCTCTTCCCATGTATCCTTGGCTGCCATAACAGCATCCTTTTTAACCCATACTCCACTCACTTCATTTTGTCGTGTCCCCATAAATATGGTCATTACTGAACAAATTAATGTATGGCTACATAGTTTACAGTTGTAGCCTTTGTTTTATCTTCCTTTTTCAGGATATTAAATTAATGAACCGTCTCAGAATGTTCCACAACACTGAAATGTCCTTTTCTGGTTTCATCTGGTACAAAATAATATATATATAAATAAAGCCAACTTTTCTTGAATACTATGCCAATTATATCCTTGAATTCGTGTCTCTTATTTTCTTTGCTAATGGTTCTAGATAAAACACAAATAAAGGGGAAACAGGACACCCCTGCCTGGTTCCGCTCTTTCAATACAGCTTATAGAGAGGAACCCTCCCACTCTGATTTTTGCCTTTGATCACATAGCCTCTTAATTAACCTTATTATTATACCAGGAAATGCAAATGCTTCCTTTGGCCTAGTCATAAAACCCCAACTTACTCTGTCAAATGCTTTCTGTACAGCAAGACCCACCAACAGCAGTGTTTTCTTTCATAGTTTTATTAATATTGTCAAATGTTTGCCTCCCATCTGCAAAACTATTTCCATTCTTTTAGCCATTATAGACACAAACATTTTATAGTCATGGTTTAAGATTGAAATGGGCCTATAAAAACTGGATCCGATGGAGGGGCTTTTCTGTCTGTGTGAATTACAGCTACCACATCTTTTTTTCAGGATGTTGGGGTTTCCCCTCCTTTTAAAATACTGTGAAACAAAACCTTCCAGGTCTTTCACTTCTTCCCTTCTAACTTCCAAACATCCACTGGAGTACCATCTATTCCTGGGGACTTTCCTGCAGATTGGTTATATATCACAATTTCTATCTCGCCTCCTCCTATCTTAACTGTTAATTTTTGAGCCTCATCTGCCTCTAACCTCAAAAATGAAAACTTAAATATGCTTTATACAAACTTTCATAAAGTTTCCAAAATATGTCTAATACCTGTATAGGACCTCTGGTTATTTTTCTTGTTATAGGCTTCCTAAGTTTAGCAACGACCCTTTTTACTTTCTGTTGCCTAAGTCATTGCAACAAACATTTTTGTGCTGTGGAGTTATCAAGAACAGTTGCTAAACGGCAAAACTCATACATATTATCCAGGTACTCATTTTCTCCTTAGCACTCTGCATTAACTCTTTTTGTTGTATGAGATTCCCTTTGTTCCATAATACTTTAACCTTTGTCATCCCCTCTAAATAATTTATGTTACTAATTAACCATATCTCTGTTTTAAACTCTACTTTCATTTTATCCCACTCACTAGCTGTGACTTCTAGAGTACTTTCCATCTTCCCTACAACTCCCAGTTTATACTACCCATTCCTTAAATTCCTATGTAATCAACAGGTAGGTGGGGAAACACCTCTTTCTCATATTTACTTCATTACCCTGCATTTTTATGTTGATAATTATTGGTGCATCATCTGAAATAGTTATTGGATGTGTGCCAAATTTCTCAATTAAATGCAAGTGTTCCTGTGAAATATAATTTCTGTCTAGTCTAGCCTAGTTATTGTACATTGAAGAAGAGTATGTAAATTGTGAGTTCCTGCTACTGACGTCAGATCTTCCATACAAAATGTTATAATTTTTTTTTTCAGAAATCTATCCTTTTGTGTTATATTTTCCCATCTAGGCTCCCAGATACATATTCATTATTGCAGATCAAATTCCAGTCCCCATCTATGAGTAATATTCCCTGCTGAAAGCTCTTTCTCCCAAGTTTTTTAAGCTCCATAATAACCGTTTTAGGTGGAATATAAATACGTAAGTGTAATTTTCATCCTGTGACAGTAGCACTTTACTGTAAACAATCTACCATTGTCTTTTTTTTCTATCACTGTTGGAGCTCCTCTAGAAATTAATATATGTACTCATCTTTTCCATTGTCCCTGATATTCTGCTGAATATCCATCCTGAAATCCTTTATCAAATTCGCATGCTATATTCTTTCCAAATGTTGCTTTCTGTAGCGTTGCTAATTGCACTGTGCATTTCTTAATGTTTAATTGTATTGTATTATATTATTTTACATTAGGAAATGCACAGTGTAAATGGCCTTTCCCTTCTATCTATACCTATGAGATGATTCACATTCTAGGATAATATGGAAAGTGTTTCTTTTATGATAAGAAATCATAATTCCCACATATTGTATCTTACAGTATAGGACTTCATTAAATGTCTATTTTCCCCTTTTCTGATACATGCACCCACTAATGTTTGGCAGGTCGATCCTTTATACAGTTTTTAACATTATCACATTTTGCAAGACTTTTTATTTTGATTAAAACCCTCCAAAAAACACCTCCAGAATAATCTCATAACTTGTTAGCTTTCTGTGTTTATATTAAGCTTATGTACATCTTTAAATAATGTTTAACCTTCCTAATAGGAACAATGTTCCCAAATAGACAGCTGCAAACACAGGGCTTTACTTACCTAAAGTTGAGGCTATCCATGCCAAGACGCATGTTATTGCCTGTGCTTCTACTTACACTAATTGGAGTCTGTGCTTTTTTATCTTTATTCCCCTCCCATATATGAAAAAACAACTCTCATGTTTTCAGAATAACTTTTAATTTTAAGCGTTGAAGAAAACATTAACTTTTAGCATTGAAGAAGCAGTGTTTTGGCTTTATAATCACGTTGCCTCCATGAAAATGTAAGAGGAAAATGTGGTGTGCAGCTGCAGGCTTCGAAAGACAAGCAGAAACATTTATTGCTAAATAGGGTTCAGTATTGTATTTACTTGTTTCCACTTAAAATTCATTAGATTAAGCCAAGGGTCTTAATCCAGATGTTCATCTATGCAAAAGTAAGAGAAAACATGTCAGGTGTACATATATTATGATCTGTGTACTTTTCCACCCCATCCCCCACCTCAGCAACCAAAGATTACAACCTAAAGTTAAACATGTTTTTGTCTGTTCTTTTTTCTCATTTTGCATTGTAATGCCTATGTTTTTAGTACTAAAAAAAAGACAAAAGTCACCTGTTTACTTTAGAGATTTTGTCACGTACAAGAACTAAAAATGCTTTACTATAAAAGTGGAATTTATATTATGAAAAATGCATATAAGTACTGTTTAAGAACAGAAATATTTCCTTGGTTATATTATTTTCTTCCTCTTCCCCTTCCTCTCAGTGCCCTTTCAAACATTTAATGACATGAAGCAAGGCAAATGCTTTTAAGTTCCTCACAAGTTTAAAAAAGTCAACAAAAGTCTACTCTTTCCACTTTTTCTACTACAGCCATATTTCACAAATGTGATTGATGCTTTGCAGTCTCCCATTTATCCACTAATTTCAGTGTTTATCCACTAATTTCAGTGTTGCTGGTCTCCATGTTTATCTCCATCTCCCAACTCCAGACTCTGGTTCAATTTCAAGGTACTCCTGATTCTTCGTCAACTCTTGTGCTTCTCTCTCTCTCTCTCTCTCATGCATTTTCCTTTGGAGCAATGGAAAAGTTTTCCTTGGCAAAGTCTGTCAGTGTGCTTTCTTATCAGAAGAATGAGTAGAGTCCCCTTCTGCTTGATGGCTCACTTTTTGTTGGACAGACTTTTGTATCTCACCCATAGCCTGTTCTGCATCAAAAAACTGACTCTGATCCATCAGAAAAAATATTCTGAAGGCAGCTGGATACAGCAGCTTGAATCTCGCACCTGCTTCTCGACATTCCCTGATTGCTGGAATACATTTGATCTGAAGTAGTTTACCTCATGTGTTCTTCAACCTGTGGGTCCTCAGATCCACATAGTTTCCGACATGGACGCATTTTCCAGCTACGGCTCCGAGCGCCATGCTCCTCCCCTCACCCATAATGTCTCCCTTCTTCCTTCAGATCTCGTTTTCCGCCTGAGAGGAAGCAGCGTGGTCTGAGCTCCATTGAGTTAGTGGTGTTTTTGAACAGTAATTAGTTACCTTTTTTGGCCTTTTCTATCTCTATCTTGTACTTCTAACCTTGCTATACTTTTTCAAGGTTCTCTATAGTGAAGTTCTTGTAGGCTTTACTATCTTTCCTTCCCTCTTCTCTTTCCATGTTGTGTGCATGCGTGTGTGTGTGTGTGTGTGTGTGTGTGTGTGTGTGTGAATATGTGTGTGTGTGTGTGTGTGAATGTGTGCGTGTTTGGGCTGGCTGAGGCATGGCAGATGCCCGGAAGCCAGGCTTCAAAAGGTGCACAGAGTGTGGCCGTAAGCTTTCACCGATGGATGGCCACACTCTGTGCGTGGTTTGTTTGGGGGTGGCTCACCTGTAGTCCCCCTATCCTATTTGTGCTGGGTTTAATCCCCGAGCACTTAAGGATAGGTGGTTGCCCTCCTCTGCTGGGACTGAGGTCCCGTCTTCCCCTTGCTAAGAAAGCTGCTTCGTCTTTCCCTTCCATGACCTCTGGAACTCACCCTCCCACCAAGAGGCCTGGGAAAGGAGATAAAGCCAAGAAGGAATGGCCTTGCAAGCACTCCCCTGACCGCTTGTCAGAAGACAGCACCCCGCCAAAGGTTAAGCCACCTCTGCTCAGGTCCCCTAGGTTCTCCCCTGAGCCCGAGGTACAGGTTAGCCGGTCGCACCCTAGGCCGTCTCCCCACCAGCTTTCCTGGCCCACTTCCTGCTCTACATGGAGTCTATCTGAAATGGAGATGGACAAGATGATGCGGAGGTTTATCCGCACTCAAATCCAGATGGGGTTCTTGCCAGGGCCTTCTCCCACCAGAGCGGGTGCCTTCCAGAGAGTGTTTAGACTTATCACTCCTTCTCCAATCCGACCTGCAGTTTCGGAGTTGTTGGATCCAAGGATGGTCTGAGTCGAGAGGTCGGTGCCGATGGTACCCAGTACCTTGACAGCGGGCAGTGCCTTGAGTGTGTCAGATCTGACTAAATCTGAGCTTTCGGAGCCATAGCCTCTGGGTTGGATCTGAGGGAGTGCTCTCTGCTCCGAGCTTCTCAGAGAGAAGCCTTCTCCTCTGTATCTGTGCTCCGACTCTCCAGTCAGGTCAGGGGGAGCGGCTTCCGCTAGTTCAGTCCAGAAGGGTCGAAGCCTCTGACCTTTTCGTCTTCAGAGTCCATCCTGACTCCCCTGGCCTTGAGTGCAGGTCTGACCATGTTGCTCTCTCAGGGACAGCCCATAGCTGTAGTGCCCCAGGACATTCCAGTCTTTTAACAACCCACTTGCATGACCTCCCCCAGATAGTCCCCCTGAGGAGCCCCCCCCCCCTGCAAGTGTACGTGTAAAAGGAGGCCTCCAGAGTCCTTCACCGAAGACATGAACCTCGATGAAGAGGAAGGTTCCCCAAGATCACCCCCTGAGGATGTCTCCTTTAGAGACATCATGGAGATCCTTCACCAAAGAGAGGGGTGATCCACCCCCAAACCAACCTCTGATGAGTCTGTGTTTCTGGAGGCATTTATCTCGGACCCATATACCTCTTGGGTGTCCCCTCCTGCTGATCCACTTGTGGATTTGATAACATCTAGGGCGCGGGAAGGAGCCAGACACCTTAGAGCCAATATCCAAGCGCCCGGACAAGGTTTTAAGCCCTCCTGCAGACAAGTTAAGCTGGCACAAGGGGTCCCCTGTTGATGCTATGCTGGTGGTGGTGGCCACCAAGAAGGAATTCGCCTAGGAGAGTTCCACGGTCCATCCACCTGACCAAGCGTTGAGAGCATTGGATCATTTTGGGAAGAGAGTTTATCCTTCAGCTAACTTCTGTGTGAGGGCGCTGAACTACATGGCACACATTATTTGACTCGAGAGAGATCTGGTCAAGGAAGTCACATTGTCGACCCCAATGTCCATGTCGACAGAGGGCAGGAAGACGTTTGGTGCACGAATGGCCACCCTAAAATCTGTAGCCCTCACATCTATGCGTTTGCTCTTCCATGCCTCGGGTGGGTAGGGTCAGGAGTTGCCATTTGGCTCCGCTTATGTCAGTTCTGTACCAAAAGCAACAAAAAAATCCACAAACAAGCGAAACGAAGACTTAAAGCCAAAAAAGAACCTTGACCAGTATAACCTTAACGCAAATTTATTGTGTACAAAGAGACAGCGTTTTCGCTACTCACACAAGGTAGCTTCTTCAGAGGAAAAAAGAGCACGAAATCAACGCTCTTTTAAACTCACACCACAATACAAATATTGTTACATCACTTCCTCCAATAAAGAAGTAATGCTTCCAATAGCAAATGAATAAAGTGTCATAACTCAATTTAAAACGCTACACTAATACACTTGTAAAGTGAAAGCAACTCATTACAAACAATTAAAGTAAAAATAATTATTATAAAAAGTTGAATAAACAGCTTTAATTAACTATCAAATGCTTGTAACCACAAATTTCATAAAAATATGCATATATATAACAGTATGTCATCTGTAAAAGGCTGATAAAAAAGTAATATAATAATACAGGTGCAAAGAACCAAGTGCACATTCCAACCACATAGTAAAACCAAAAAATAGTATATTAGCCTCCACGTAAAATATACATGATGAGACATGTGTACATTTATGACTACAAAGCTAAAATGTGTCAGTACAAATCGCATTTAATCGCTCCGTACTGAACACTTTATTGTTAATAAGCTTCTGGCTATTTCAGTTTCAAAAGTCAATACTGAAAATTTTATTAATTATATTAAAAATAAAAAATAATAATAACAATCAAATAAAAAACATATAATATTTAATATCTAAGTATACTATACATAAGTCAAAACATTTCCTGTCTTTTAACAGGTAAAATCTTTATCTAGTCATAATCACTAGTAACAAGTACCACCTAAAAAGGAGATAAAATACTAAGCTTAACCTCCAAAATGTTATTACCTCATGTAAGATTTTAACTTTAAAAATGATGTTATATTGCAGCTGTCATTTAGACCTGGGAGGTTAAAAGCGTCCAATTTCAACTGCCATAATAACTCACGCGTTTCCAACAATATTGAAATAGGACCCCCTCTTAAAGGCATTGGTAAGTGATCAATACCCATAAAAACAAATGCATGCCCTGAATGAGAAGCTACATGCTTGGCCAATGCATTTTCGCTTTTCAAGTTCTTAATAGCATAACAATGCTGATAAATCCGCTCTTTAAATCTCCTATCCGTCTTACCGACGTAAAAAGCGGAACAGCATGTACAAAAAGCTACGTAAATAATAGATTTAGTGTCGCAATTAATTCTATGGGTAATGTAATATTTCTTACCTAGAATGCAAAAAGTACTACCTGTTTTTATGTAGTTAGACATTATTCTGTCTTCTAACTTTCTAACTTTTTCATGTTTGAAAGAGATATTTATATACAGAAACAAGGGGTGGCCATGGGCTCACCTTGTGGTGCTGCTGTAGCCAACCTATTTATGGCTTACTGGGAAAGGCATTTTGTCTTTAATAATACTGAGTGGAATGACAAGTTGGTCTTCTATACACGTTTTTTGGACGATGCTTTTATCCTTTTCAAAGGGGACGCTATTTTAGCACACTCATTCGTAGACTTTTTAAATTCAACTACATCTTTTCTGAAATTCACTTACCATTTTGACACAAAGGAGATTAATTATCTTGATGTTAAACTATCAAGGGTAGACACATTGGGTCCTTTTAAATCTGTTATTTTCAGAAAGGATACCTACGTAAATTCCTTCCTTCACTACACTAGCTCTCACCCTTACAAACACAAAAAAGCTATTGTGAAAGGTCAGTTAGTAAGGGCAGTTAGAATGTGTAGTGACTTGAAAGATTTTTTTACATGAAGTTGAATTTCTTAAAGAACTATTTATTAATCGGGGTTACCCACAACGTTTGGTGGATGGCTTATTAGATGAAGTTATAGCAAAGAGAAATTCTGGTTTTTATAAGCCACTTCTTCTTGCGCCATTTTCAACTGATTCTAGTTCTACTCAAAACCTGGCCATTTCAGTAAATTCTCCTCCTTCTACTTCAATGGCAGTGATTTTACCAAATGAGTTTCCATGTAGCTTTATCACGACATTTAGCTTGAACTCTAATGCTATCACTGACATTTTGTTTAAGAACTGGTTCTTCCTTTCTACTAACGTTGCTTTATCCAATAAATTGGGGGAGAAACCTAATATAGTTTTCAGGAGAGGGAGAAGTATCAAAGACCTTCTACAAAGTGATTCATTAGCTTTGCCGTGCAATAGAACAAAAGGGTCTTTTTCTTGTGGCTCTTGTAACTTTTGTAACTACATAAAAACAGGTAGTACTTTTTGCATTCTAGGTAAGAAATATTACATTACCCATAGAATTAATTGCGACACTAAATCTGTTATTTACGTAGCTTTTTGTACATGCTGTTCCGCTTTTTATGTCGGTAAGACGGATAGGAGATTTAAAGAGCGGATTTACCAGCATTGTTATGCTATTAAGAACTTGAAGAGCGAAAATGCATTGGCCAAGCATGTAGCTTCTCATCCAGGGCATGCATTTGTTTTTATGGGTATTGACCACCTACCAATGCCTTTAAGAGGGGGTCCTATTTCAATACTGTTGGAAACGCGTGAGTTACTATGGCAGTTGAAATTGGACGCTTTTAACCTCCCAGGTCTAAACGACAGCTGCAATATAACATCATTTTTAAAGTTGAAATCTTACATGAGGTAATAACATTTTGGAGGTTAAGCTTAGTATTTTAGCTCCTTTCTAGGTGGTATTTGTTACTAGTGATTATGACTAGATAAAGATTTTACCTGTTAAAAGACAGGAAATGTTTTGACTTATGTATAGTATACTTAGATATTAAATATTATATGTTTTTTATTTGATTGTTATTATTATTCTTTATTTTTAATATAATTAATAAAATTTTCAGTATTGACTTTTGAAACTGAAATAGCCAGAAGCTTATTAACAATAAAGTGTTCAGTACGGAGCGATTAAATGCGATTTGTACTGACACATTTTAGCTTTGTAGTCATAAATGTACACATGTCTCATCATGTATATTTTACGTGGCGGCTAATATACTATTTTTTGGTTTTACTATGTGGTTGGAATGTGCACTTGGTTCTTTGCACCTGTATTATTATATTACTTTTTTATCAGCCTTTTACAGATGACATACTGTTATATATATGCACATTTTTATGAAATTTGTGGTTACAATCATTTGATAGTTAATCAAAGCTGTTTATTTAACTTTTTATAACAATTATTTTTACTTTAATTGTTTGTAATGAGTTGCTTTCACTTTACAAGTGTATTAGTGTAGCGTTTTAAATTGAGTTATGACACTTTATTCATTTGCTATTGGAAGCATTACTTCTTTATTGGAGGAAGTGATGTAACAATATTTGTATTGTGGTGTGAGTTTAAAAGAGCGTTGATTTCGCGCTCTTTTTTCCTCTGAAGAAGCTACCTTGTGTGAGTAGCGAAAACGCTGTCTCTTTGTACACAATAAATTTGCGTTAAGGTTATACTGGTCAAGGTTCTTTTTTGGCTTTAAGTCTTCCTTTCATATGTCAGTTCTCAGAGCCCTTCAAGGTGTCTTTTACCAACGCCCCTTATGATGGTTCTTCCCTTTTTCGGAAGACAGATAGACTTTGGTCCAGAGCGAGAAGGATGGGAAGACATGGTCTGCCGTCGGGATCCGCTTCTCACTGCCTCAAAGGTCCTTTTCCAGGAACCAGTGAAGCCAGAAGAATATGTGGTTCTGCAAGTCTCAGGCATTTTTCCGAGACGCTTAGGACTCTCCTTCCCCCAGAGGCAGAGGGGGATATGATAGACACCGCCCGAGATGCAGAGGGGGTCCTAGGAATTTCAGGTCCCGAGAACCTTTCTCGGATAAACTCGGACAGCACTCCTGAGGGGTTGGCCTGGCTGTCCATTTCTGGAGGCAGTCTGGGATCGCTTGTCGCTTCACCAACTAGCAGTGGGAGTCCATCACTACAGATCAGTGGGTTCTGTGAGTCACATCCAGAGGATATTTCGTCCCTTTCAAGGATCCTCCCCATCCAACAAAAAGCCCTCCCAGACGTCCCACCCACGTAGCGGGAGGAAGCAGCAGAACAGGTAGGCTCACTGCTAAGAAAACGAGTCATCCAACCGGTTCCCCCAGACCAGTCTGGATCCGGGGTTTATTTCAGGTTCTTTTTAGTACCAAAAAAGACAGAGGACCTCACACCAATATTGGTTCTGTCCAAATTGAACCTGTCAGTAACCACGACAAAAATTCTGGACGGTCATGATTCAATCTATCCTGCCTTATCTGCAGGCCAGAGACTGGATGTGCTCGATAGACCTCCAGGACGTGTACTATCACATCAAGATGGGCAAGCACTCCCGGAGGTTCCTTCGCTTCTGTCTGGGAGCCAATAATTGCCAATTCCGAGCCCTCCCTTTTGGGCTTACCACAGCTCCCCGGGTGTTTACCAAGGTAATGGAGGTAGTAGCGGCTCACCTGAGGCTTCAGGGCATTCAGGTCTTTCCATACCTGGAAGATTGGCTCTTTACTGCCCCTTCAGCGCATCTACTATGTCAGGCCAGGGACTCCTTCCTTCAGCTAGCCAACTAGTTGGGCATTAAGATCAATATGAACAAGTCTGCTCTTCACCCAGGTCAGATTTTAGATTTCATTGGGGCATGGCTGGACACAATACAAATGAAGGTGTTCCTCACTTCAGACAGGATACCAGCTTGAGGTTGCACATGTTGCACATTCTTTAGACCCATTAACCAACAACTGAACCAGTGTTAAGGGCTCTAGGTTCTATGGCGGCCACGATAAATCTTCTTCCTTTGGCGCACCTTCATATGAGGATACTGCAGTGGAATCCAAAAACATCCAGGATGTTTTTGGATTTGAAGTGATTCGTCTTGTTTTGGTGTGTATTTTACGATGCTGCAGTGGACACTGGCGGTTCAGTGGTCACTGTCTTTTCCAGTGAGACTTTCAAAAGTGTGCAGGGACTCCCTTTGGTGGTGGATTCAGTCCCTGGATCTCCTGAAGGGACATCCTTTTCAACCTCCTTTAACCCAAACAACGGACCCATCCCTACTAGGGTGGGGGGGGCACTGCTCAGGAAGGACAGTCCAAGGCACGCGGTCCCCTTCTGAGACCTATCTGCACATCAATGTTCTAGAAATGAGTGGTTCTTGCATTGCAGGCCCTCCAAGCTCATCTTCCTCTGGGAACGATTGCAGTTCAGACGGACAGTATGTCAGTGGTCTGGTATGTCAACAAACAAGGGGGAACCAGATCTTATCCCTTATTTTGAGATGCCGTGAGAGCATGGGAATGGGCGATTTCCACCGGCCGTTTTCTGGTGGCAGCGCACATCCTGGGATGGTTCAACATTCTAGCGGGCAGGCTCAGCAGATCTATCCTGATGCCTTACGAGTGGTCTCTGAAGCCTTCAGTAGCGGAACAAATCTTCCTAGAGTGGGGTCGTCCTTGCTGTGTTCTCTTCGCATTTCCTTCCAATGCAAAATGCAGCAAGTTTTCCGCTCTGCACCCCCTGCTGGGGGAAGCCCCCAGATTCACTCTGATTTATGCTTGGCCTCCTGGGCTTCTTTATGCATATCCTCCTCTTCCCCTCAATGTCGAAGTTTCTACAGAAAGCCCAAAGGCTGGGGGAGCACTGTGATCCTCATCTCCCCATTCTGGCCTCAACAGGTTTGGTTTCCCTTACTCAGGTCTCATCTAGTTGTTCCACCATGGACCTTAGATCCAGGCCTGGATCTCCTTTCACATCCCTCAGGGATCCCTCATCCAAATCTGGACAGTCTGATGCTCACTGCTTGGCTGCTCCAGTTCCCATGATTCTTTGGACTTCCGGTCTGTCATGTCCTGTCAAGTCCATTCTGGTGGCAGCTCATAAATTGTCCACCAGAAAAAGTTTATCACAGTAAATGGAAACATTTTTCTATATGGGCCATTCAGTGATCTCTGGATCCTTTCACTGCACCGCTTTCGAGGTTTTAGATTTTCTAGCTAACATTTTTTATCAGGGTGCTAGTTCCTCAACGGTGAAAGTCTAACTAGCCGCCATTTCTAATTTTCATGTTGGGGTAAAAATGTCTTCATTCACTTCCTCTAAACTTTGTAAAACTTTTCTCAAAGGTGCTTTTCTTCTCAGACCCCCGGTTAAGGACCCGATTCCTCCTTGGGACCTCACTGTGTTGTTGCAGGCATTGGTTTCTCCTCCCTTTGAGCCTGCGGCATCTGTGGATCTACAATTTTTGACCTGGAAAACTGCCTTCTTGGTTGTCATCACGTCTGCTAGAAGGGAGGTGAGCTTCAAGCTCTTTCTATCAAAGTCCCTTACATGATCTTTCACAAAGGTAGTGTCGCTAAGCACTAACCCGTCTTTCCTTCCCAAGGTAGCTTCGGAAGTCAATATTACTCAGATTATTAATTTACCAGTCTTTTTTCCGAACTACCAGAACAAAGAGGAATACAAATTACATTTACTGGACGTACATAGGCAGCTGAGGTTTTATCTTTACAGCACTAAACCTTTCCGCAAGTATGGTCAGCTTTTTGTGTCCTATGCCAAGCCCTTCTTTGGTAAACCTGTCTCAAAAGTGACTATTGCTCGCTGGATTTCACAATGCATTGGCCGGGGTTACTCAGAGGTTTGTTCTTCCAGGAAAAGTGAAGGCTCATTCGACCCGGTCTATGGCTACATCAGTGGCCGTTTGGTCTAGGGTCTCTCTGGATGATAATTTTTCAGCTGCCACTTGGGCCTCATCTCACAGCTTTATTTCTCATTATAAACTGGATTTGGTCTCTAGGAGTAGAGAATCCTTTGGCTCTGCGGTGCTACGGAATATCCTTCTATGAAGGCCTCCCAAGAGTTAACTATTTCAGATAAAGATGTTATGTACTCACTATAATGTTCCATCTCAGTAGTTCTACTTCATTTGTCTCCAGCCATTCCCCCTCCTTCCCCCTAACCTTATCCTTTGGGATATGACATGTCCCTTGTACCGGACAGTTATTGTTGGGATCTTTGGTTCTGTCAGGGCTAAAGTTCTTTTGTAATGTTTGTGTTGGGAGAGTAAGGTGTCATTGGGTAGGGTATCTGATGCCTGTTAGGCAGCAAACTTGATCTGAAGGGAGACATGGGGGCATTATGGGTAAGGGGAGGAGAATGGAGGTCGGGGCAGTAGCTGGAAAATGCGGCTGTGTCGGATCTGATGACCCACAGGTTGAAGACAAATGAAGTAGAACTACTCAGATGGAGTGTTATGGTGAGTACATAACTTGTTTTTTCTCTTCTGCCTGGTGTACAGTTAATCTATTGTTGTCTTCACGTTTTAATACTTTGCCCTTTTGCCATAGCTTTGTCATGATCAACTTTTTGCCAATAGGTTTGCATCTTTACTAATATGTCTTGGTTGTTTTCTTATGGCTAGATTTGGAGCATGCACATGGTGTGCCCTTTCATTTAACAGTTCCTGCTGTGGAGTACCAGTCCAGTTGCTTATTTGCACTTTCATAAAATTAATAGTTTGTTCCTTCTAGTTTCTCTGTCACAGCAGAAAATGTCAGATTTTCCATATCTGTGTCCTCTAATTCTACCATTTCTTGAACTTCTGTTCTTGAGCAGTCACATACTCTGCCAGCCTTGTCTTCATTTGGATCTGATTGTTGCAGTTTTATCAGCTCATCTTAGTATCTGTTTAAAGTTTCTTCCATTTTCCAGCCTTTTTATTATTTGTTGATATACCCATTCAGTGTTTTGTTTATTTTAATCAGCTCAGAGCAAATTTGACTTATTTTTCCTCTAGATTATTGGAAGTCATGTCTTGTACCAAAGCTGGAACTTGAACTGCTTTTTCTGAACAGCAGCAGAATTCTTCCCAGGCAGTGTTTTCTATTCACATTTTCTAGATGATTTCCTTTCAGGCCATCTTATTTTGTTCTTTAACATCCAGGCAGTGTACTTACTAGCAGTAACTTACATTTCTCCTTCATTTCTTTCACACTAGGAGAGCTGAAGTTGTGCTGTTGAGTGTGCAACCATCTTGGAAAGCCCAGACTGTATGACTACTGATAAAAAAAAATTAAGGCATGGAAGTGATTTGTCTGCAGACTAGTCAGTCTACAGGCAAACTACATGCCGAAAAGATTGACTGATCAACACTAACTTAAAACACAAGAGCGAGGTGGTAGAAAGTTTGTCCAAAATAAATGGTGGGTAGAATGAGTCGACTCAGACTGTCTTTTTGATAAGCCTGCTGTGTGTATGTTTTAGGGATGCTGCAGCTGAACTTCCTTGCTGCTCTCTTATATGCTGCTGGAGAGAGAAATGGAGTGTGAAGCACTATTTCACATGCAAGTTACTGTAACTTATTGAAATAAGGTTGGCCAATTCAAGCGCAGCTTTGTACTCAAAGAATAAGAATCTTAATTATTTTTGAGTGTTTCCTCTGAACACTTTCTAATAGGAGTAAATCAAATTAATAACTACAGAAGTGAGTTCTATTCTAAAAATGGATTGCAGGTGCAAACAAAAAAGTGTAATCAGTACTACAGAGCTGCAGGCTGAAGTTTTTTTAGTATTAGCCCTGACATTTTCATAACATTTTGCTTTTCATATGTTGGTCATTTGTTTTGAATTATAAGTCATTAGTGATCTTAACACCAAAGTCTTGTGTCCTTAAAAGTGGGATAGTTCAGAACCAAGATGCAACAGTTTTTTTTTTTGTTCTTATATTCCTTATCTGATTTTTTTTAAACACCTTTATTGAATTATCATTTGTGACATAGGCAGTTTGCATTTATATAAAAGTAATCAAACTGTATTAACAAGTTCTTGTTTACAAATATTATACTTCACATATATTGCTATATGTCATATAACCTAAACAATATTACATAAATTATTCAATTCATGACCCCCCCTTTAAAAAAAATCTTTATTAAGCCATCACTTACAACATAGGCAATCATGCATTCATATAAGGGGAAAGAAGACATCCCTGCCTGGTTCCTCTGTTTAAGTAGAAATTATCAGAGAGGACCCCACCCACTTTAATTTTCACCTGTGATGCCTCATACATCCTCCTAATCAACCTTATAATTTTTTCAGGAAGTGCAAATGCTTCCATTGCCCTACTCGTAAAGTCCCAGCTTACTCAAGTCAGATGCTTTCTCTGCATCAAGACCCCCCCACCAACAGCAATGGTATTTTCTTACATTCTGTTTCCCTCTGGATCATCACTGTTCTGTTAATGTCAAATGTTTGCCTCCCCTCCACAAAACCACATTGATGCATATCTGTCAATTTTGGCATAACTTTTGCCATTTTTTTTAGCCATTATAGACATTAACACTTTATAATCATGGTTTAGTATTGAAATGGGCCTGTATGAAGCTGCATCTTGTGGATCTTTACCCTCATTAGGTATTACAGCTTACCACTGCTTTCTTCCGGGATGTTGGTACTTGTCCTCTTCTTAAAATGCTGTTAAACAAAACCTTCCAGATCTTTATAATTTTTTTCCCTTCTAGCTGCCAAACTTCCACAGAAATATCATCTATTCCTGGAGACTTTCCTGTAGATTGGTTATACATCAGAATATTTTTATCTCATCTCCTCCTATCCCAGCCATTAGTAATTGAACCTCATCGACCTCTAACCTAATTAGCCCTGACATTTTCATAACTTTTTGCTTTTCATGTGTTGGTCATTTGTTTTGAATTTTAAGTCATTAGTGATCTTAACACCAAAGTCATGTGTCCTTAAAAGTGGGATAGTTCAGAACCACCAAGATTTAATACT